>NW_021163034.1:1082500-1515000 GCF_004324835.1 Dendronephthya gigantea | reverse complement strand
TTAGAACACACCCCATGCATCTATAGCATTAAATGATGGACGTAGAGAAAAAGCTTTGAACGAAAACAGCTGTTCTGAGTCATCTTGATGGGCTGATTAACATATACATTGCTTGATGTCAAAGTCAGACTGCACTTGACATATACAATGTAAAACCCACGTCGTACGACACAAATATATGCGTATACATGCGACACATAATATACGAGGTTCGCATCTTTAATAATTCAAACGCCAAAAGTTTATATCCTTGAGAAAGAGACAGTTGTTTTGCGACGGTCGTTCAGCGCTAAACTCAACAGCAAGTATACGACAAAAAAACTATGGTAAGCTTATTTTCTTGTACGTTCTAAGATTATTATCTTTTGTGGTGTCTATAATGTCGTAAATTATGGTGAGTTACTCGGTGTTTATAAAGAACTTAACGCTCGTTAAGGCGGTTTTCCAACAGGCGGAATTTTTCGACCGAACGAAATTTTTAGTCTGATGTTCTTTTCAAGCAATTGTGAGAATTCGACCGTAGCGGATTTCCTTCACAGGTCACAATTGAAAAGAAAATTGAGCGAAAAATTTAGTTTGATCGAAAAATTTCGCCTTGTGGAAAGCTGCCTTTACTCCGAAACTTAAATTCAAAGTCAGTTTACTTTGTTTAAGTAAAATAGAATATATTTTTGATAAATTATCGAAGCTAATGCATGATCATGTGTGATGTCCGAAGAAGTATGTTCGAGTATCGGGCGATTGCCGAGTTTGTATGCAACAATTCAACAAAATATATTTTCTATATATAATAGCCTAGAACGCAATAGTAGATTCCCTCCAAATAAAGTTGGAACAAGAAATCGAAAACTCAGTCCTCCATAAGCGCGGTTCTTTTTCGAAACTAGCCAAAAAGAGTATTCTGCTGAACTTGACAAGTTTCGTATTTAGCTACAACGCATTTAAAATTACGCCATGGTTTGCCCTAGAGCCGGATATTTTTTGCGCAAAGCGACAACTTTCTTCTTAGCTTCAAGGCAAGCTATACCTATCAACAGCACAGATCGGGAACAAATTACCCAAGGGAAAAAGAATAAATTCGCGTTGTGGGAAATATATATATAGTTAATGAAAAATGGGCTTGTATAATCAACGACGAATGTTAGCAGTACAAAAAACAGCTGCGCCTAGTCGTAGTTGAATATTAATGCTTTAACTTTAAGTTAAGTTTACTGTCCATGCGGATATGCTTTGATAAGCAAAATATGAGTTTTTTGCCACAAAATTCTGCTCTCTGAAGGTAACTATTGCCATGGCAAACCAAGGCACAAAATAACCAGGTAAAATGCCTCCCGTGTCGTAGATAAACCAAGTGGTTTGCTCACAAATATTTTGACAGTTCCACTTAAACATTGCCGGCGCTATTTTTGTTGTTCATACAACTGTAAATGCAAATGAAGAAAGGCGGTTCATCATCTGGTTATGTTACTTCACAAACTTGATTGGGCCTGTTTAACAAGTTTCCTTAAAACAGGTTCCAGAATTCGGAAGCGCTGCGCCTGGAGCCTGGGCAAGGGCGTAGAAACCGTGAAAAGCCTGGGACGGTTACTGTATCATATTCATAATATATAATGTTAATAATAAATATTTGGTAAACGGTTTAAAAGTAACTTCTCTTGATCATGTTTACGAAATATGAGGAGTTGCCAAAAGAAGACTTGATTCTCCTGTCTAGCCAACGAAAAATATTTTCGAATATTCCATATCTTGCCTTTAATGTCTTTTTTTCACCGTTGTTTGCCGATGATATATTCTCAGAACGACAAAGTTTTTTGCATTTCTTTTCCCATGTAATAGCAATGTTTTATGCTTAAAATTTTTGCTTCATTCCTTATTCCGATATCTCGTATCTTCTGACGCCATGCAATAGAGTCCCAAAAGGACTCATGCACTTGAATAATTTGTTTGCCAAGCCGGCTATATTTAAAAATTCTCAGACTCCAGTAAAAATCGACCTATATCTTTTTAGTTGTTTGAAAACATGTTTTTGACACTACTGGTCCCAGTTCTTCTCAGTTTAACAACGTTATCACTCGGAAATGAATGTAAGTAAAACGCAATACTGCATTTACACATATAATGTCAAAGGCTACAGCACTAATATCCGTGCTATACGGAGTGATCCAAAGAAGCCCCTTTCAATCCTTCATTATATTATTTAGTATTTGATTTGGTCCACAAAATGAACCTCGCATAATTCAGTCACTTAAAACTAATATACAGAAAAAACCTATTCAAAATAGGAAAATTAATAAAGGTAGAAAAGTTCTTAAAAACCTCACAGCTGATTGGGTTTTATAGACAAAATTTTAGGAATAATTTTCTTGTATGATTGCATGGCGACTTTAGTAATTATAATAACTTGTAGGTACACCACGTAAGTATTAAATACTGCAAAGCTTTCGGTCCGTTAACCCGGACCTTCATCAGTGCAATTACTTGAATACACGTTTGCGCGTCACTTAAATATCATGTTAGTCGTGATTAGTTTGCTCGCGCTATTAATTAAACGGTTTCATTTAATTAAGTTCTAATTAATGCGCGCGCCCTAGACAAGTATTTGACTAAGAGACACCGAAAAGAGCACGCCACGTACTATTAAGTGGCTTTCCCTCTTGGACGATAATTTGATGTTTATAAATTTCAATAGATTCTCTCATTTTACGAGAGACAGTAAACTTATCGTTTGCTAAAATGGTAGCATCGTTCCATTTAATGCGATGATCATAAGTCCATGCATGGTGAGCTACTGCAGACTTATCCAGTTTACCTTTCTCGCAGTTCGTCTTATGTTCTTTAAGACGTATTGAAAAAACGTATTTGACGTAAGACGTATTTGACGTATTCATATAAAATCGTTAGGATTTTAAAAGAAGTTGGAATACAAGTTTACCATTCTAGCAATAACAAATTGTTTCGCGCTCTTTACACACACAAGGATGGCGTCGATGAACAACAGAAACCTGGTGTGTACCGCATTCCATGTGAATGTGGTTTGGTTTACATTGGAGAGACCGGTAGAAATCTCTCAATACGTCTTAAAGAACATAAGACGAACTGCGAGAAAGGTAAACTGGATAAGTCTGCAGTAGCTCACCATGCATGGACTTATGATCATCGCATTAAATGGAACGATGCTACCATTTTAGCAAACGATAAGTTTACTGTCTCTCGTAAAATGAGAGAATCTATTGAAATTTATAAACATCAAACTATCGTCCAAGAGGGAAAGCCACTTAATAGTACGTGGCGTGCTCTTTTCGGTGTCTCTTAGTCAAATACTTGTCTAGGGCGCGCGCATTAATTAGAACTTAATTAAATGAAACCGTTTAATTAATAGCGCGAGCAAACTAATCACGACTAACATGATATTTAAGTGACGCGCAAACGTGTATTCAAGTAATTGCACTGATGAAGGTCCGGGTTAACGGACCGAAAGCTTTGCAGTATTTAATACTTACGTGGTGTACCTACAAGTTATTATAAAATTTTAGGAGTAAAAATCCTTGAAAAATTTTTTAATTTTGCTGTAAGTGCGAATGTGCAATTTTGGACAAGTATGGATTTGGACTGTCCTGAGCATATCTTGCACCAGCTGAACAGCCGAACTATAGCCTCTATACTGAAATATAACTTTCACATAAATCTTTAGTACCGGTTAAAACATGGATATCAGTCACTCGTATATAAATCACTAGATTTTTCCACGCAACAGGAGTAATTTGTTTTGGTAGAGCATTCCATTTTACAAGGATATATAAGGAATCTATCTGCTCAAAGATAGACAACTTTATATTGTTTTTCTAACATCCTGAGACAATTTTACCATTTCAGCCAGCCAGAATTGCACCCGTATCATAAACGTCACTAATCACAACTGGAACAAAGTAAAAATTAAAAAAACAGAAAAAGAAAAAGTGATCACATGTTTTAAGGCAGAAAACGGTAATGTTCACCTCTCATTGAATACCTACTACCAGTGCAAAGGATACGACGACTTCCATTTTCTCTGCCTGGGGAAGCGATGCAAATATCCGCATCCCGAGATAACAGTTTACGAAGGTTGCGAAGGAAGAGGCACTAGTGATAAGGTTGAATATGAATGTGATTATCTGTGGCCAGTGCGGTGGGTGTCAAAATCCGATTGTCTTAAAGTCGTTAGCGAGTCTTCAGATGGCCCAATTGACCTTGAATATAAACTATTTAATGAGGATGACGGTAAGAAATTAGATGAATATAACTAAAGGCCCTGTTACACGCTGCAATTTTTCTTGCAACTTGCAACGCAATTCTACTTAGAGATGTAAATTAATGACTAGTCTTCAAATGTGAGTGTAAGAAACGCCATGGAGTGTAATAATCACAAAAGTTTGGTAGTTGCCAAATTTACATCTCTCAAAAGTAGAATTGGATTGCAAGTTGCAGGAAAAATTGCAACGTATAACAGCGCCTTAAGGGAGCTTTCCTTGTGACTGTGTTTCCACGTGACTCCAAATGTTTTGGAGTATTCAGGTCACGTGGGCAGCCTTTTCCAGGACATTCCCTCCCCCCTATCATTTTTTTTGCAATGCACTGAAAAACATCAAAGCATCTTCCGTCCTAGTTTTAGTCACAGCATCAGAGCTATTCGTTTTGCAGATTACGATCCTTGCTGGGGAACTTGGGAAAAACATCGACCATCCAAACGTTGCCGAGAATGGTACCGGTGGTGGCCAGGGGGTATGTTATCTTCACTGTACTCTGTTATAACCCCTTCCAGCATTTGGAGGGCAACTCTGGGAGATTATAGCCCCGTTTACACTATTGGTACCTGTACCCAATTTTATTAGTGCTCAGGCTATCAAAGCAAAGGCCGAGCACAGATGAAATGGGAGCGGGTACCTATTTTAGCCGTGCCAATAAATCGAGTGTAGTGTAAAGCCGGTTTTCCACTAGCGATATTTTTCGCGCGAATCGACATTTTTCTTTTGTTCCAGAGCTCTCAACTGCAACCATCTGGAACAAATTGCTCAAATACAAAGGAATAAAGTCCCTTTGCACGAAAATTATCGCTAGTGGAAAACCGGCTTAAGCCGGGCTTATGACGCCAGCCAGTGCGAAAACAAGTTTCCTGAACGTGGAAAGGCTTAAACCCATTTTTTGTTAGTTGAAGGCTAGTTGAAGTTTTTCAACTATTCGAATTCTTCGGATATTTTAACTACAAAGCTGGTGCCTCGCCTGCTTTTACAGTAAGATGATGCGGATTATTTAGATCTATCTAGAAAGAGTAAATTTGTTGTTCAAGTCGGTAATTTAAAAAATGTACTTTTCTAGCCAATTTATGCCCAAAATCCGATTTTCACGGAATTTCTCACTCCTTGATGCTCTCCTCAGTTCTATTGTAGGCGTGTTTTTCAGCGCGGCTACCACCATAATCAGCAATCTATATTCCAATTATTCCAATTGGCTTCACCCAATAACTGGACTTTATTAAGCAGTTATCACTCCAGTATTATTTGACTTCACTTGAGTAGCATCGCTATGCAGGATATATTTTGAATTTTAAATTGTGCGGCAGTAGTTGATTTTGATTAATGCTGGGTCCGTCACTGATTTAAGCGAAAAATGGCTATTTTTATAATACAAACTATATTATACAGGGTACAGGCGACGAACACCTCCCCTGCGACGAACACCTTCCGTGCGACGAAAACCTCCCCTGCGACGAACACCTTCCGGGCGACGAACACCTCCTAAGGCAACCCCAAAACTAGGTAAAATAAATCTATTGTTTGCAAACATTAATCACAGTTGATTATCCTGAATTTGTGGTAAACTTTAACCAAGGAATTGTGTTTAAAACATGCCGATTGAATCAATATTAGAATTATATCAAATGGAGCTTAAATCTCCTTAGACAAGATACCCCCAACCATCCCTGTAGTACCTCATGTCCGCTCTCAGTCCCAGTCAGTCAGTTTGACAGTGCTCGGTTAGAAATACTAACACCATAGAATGCCCTGTTCCCCAAAGTATAGAATTGCCGTTTCGGCAAAAATACAATAAATGTAAAAGATAATGCAATTTTGATTTGAAATCGTTTTAGAGCATTGCCAGAAGAGTTGCTTGTAAAATATAAAATAACACCATGTGTAGTAATATGGCATTACAATTTCAGATGTGGACAAGACTTTCGAAGAAGAGTCTGGTGGTTTCAAGTCTCCCAATTATCCTGGAAAGTACAGGAAGAATCTGAAATGCATTTACGATATCAAACTTGATGCAAACAAGAGAATTGAACTGATTTTCAGGTTCTTCGTAAAAACGAATCATGTTCTTGAACAGCTTGATAACTGCTAGAACTCTGCAAAACAGTGTAATATAGTGATACACTAATTATTATAAGTTATCCGGTAAGGGGTCGAAGTTTCACGAAAAAACGACCTCGTGATCGGTTCCCGGACAATTTCGAATTCCGGATATTTCCCAAGGCATAAATTTATCTGTTTAGAGCGATCACTAGTTCCCCAACTGGCCTTATTCAATAAAAAAGCCAAGCTATCAGCCGAGCCCTAGAGAATATATTTTGAGAATAGAACTCAAAAAATAGTAAAAATGAAAGCGAACAATGATATTGCTCTTTTTCGTTTTAGGGATCTGGATCTTGGACAATCCAAAAACGGAAGTGAATGCACTGAAGATTATATCGCCATTTATGATGGGATTAATAAGTGGTCAGGAGAGCTTCATAAGTTTTGTGGCAATGATACCAGATTTTTCAACAAACCGATTTTGTCAAAAAATAACGAACTAAGAGTAGAATTTAAGAGTGGCAGTAAGGATGGTAATAACAAAGGATTCAATGCATCTTACAGCGTTTATCAACAACCTGCAGGTACGATTTTTTTTCAATTTATCCGCAACGTATTATGCAGTGGCTTTAAAAATGGCAGGTGTTTTCGCTAGAAGTGAACGATTGTTTGAGATACGGCGAATTTCGACACTAGTTATGAAACAATGTACATTATAATATAACATTTATAGTACGCGCTGCTGATTGGTCAAGAACAAGCGAAGTAATGTAATGAGAATTTGTAATTGAATCGAATTATAATATTTGTACAAAACCTTTTTATTGAGTTATATTATAACTGAAGAAATAGAAATATTCTATACTAGTTATAGAAACACTTGTGGGAGTTGGGAGAACTCGAAATAGCGTGGAAAAACTCGCTCTACGGGCTCGTTTTCCTACTGATTATTTCTCGTTCTCCCAAACTCCCACGCGTGTTTCTATAACTGTGTAGAAACAAGGAAAATGTTTTCTATTTCTTAATTATTGATTGATTGCAACGTGATATCAGAATAAATGATTTCATTGCCTTTTTTAGCGAAAAAGGAAATAAAGATTACTGGAGTGATAATTGGAACAGTATGTGGATTGTTACTTTTTGGACTGACCCTACTGGCAATTTGGCGATCCAAAAACTCGACGGAACTTCAAGTGCTTTCTGATATACTCAATGGCAATCCCGATGCTATCCAGAAGAAGGCTCCACCCTCATATGACGATGGTAGGTATATGGAATTTTAAAAAGTGTAAAAGTTCGAAATGTAAGCAAACCTTTTGTTCATATACAAACTTGACTTCCACTGAAATACAGAGATTTCACTTTTCACCGCAGTTTTGAAGAGCACTTTTTATAATTTAGTGATGGCTTCGCCTGAGACGTACCCAGTTTCTCCAGATTCAAAGGACGTTCGCTGGGTCGAAGAGCCAGAAAACGGAGAGCCGCCGCCTTATCCGGGACTTGCCATTCGCACAGAGCCTGGGGACGAATTACAAGAACCGGATTCCAAAATGTCAGATGACGACGACGTTGGGTTACCACGCGATATCGAGGCACAGGAAGAGGTAAAAAGCCATGAGCCTGACGTTGGAAAGAGCGATGTTAAAGAAGAAAGTAAGGCAAAGGAAAGTGACTTTGGCGAAAAAGGCAACGAAAAAATTTACGCGGGTGAGATCAAAGAGATTTTTTTCGGAGAAAATCCATTTGATGTCGAAGATCGAGTTGACGGGAAAAGTGATGTCGGAGAAGAAGTCGTCGAAAAGAGTGATGTCGGAGAACGTGTCGTCAGAAATAGTAATGTTGAAGAGCATATCGTCGGGGAGAGTGATGTTGGTAAACATGTCGCCGGGGAGAGTGATGTCAGTGAATGTGTCGTCGGTAAGATTGATATCGGAGAACATGTCGTCGAGAAGAGTGATGTCGGAGAGTATGTCGTCGGAAAGAGTGATGTCGGAGAGTATGTCGTCGGGGAGAGTGATGTCGGTGAACGTATCATCGGGGAGAGTGATGTCAGTGAACATGTGGTCGGTGAGGGTCGTGTCGGCGGACCTGTCGTCACAGAAAGCAACACCCAAAGAGTCGTGGAAAAGGGATCCAGCTTCGGAATAACACGCGATGTCAAAATTGATGTCCCCCTTGAAGATTTCAAGGGGATTGAAGGTAACAATGAAAAGGTGCAACAGAGGGTCGGAGTTCAAGAAAATACAAGAGCAAACACTATTTATTTCTAGACATCGTACTGTAATTTAAAACTTAAGTTAAGACACAATAATCTTATAACAGTATAGAGAGGGGATATTATAACGCATTTTAAGGTATTATAAGTAGGTGGCTATTGTAAGCATGCAAGTAGTCTTTGAAAATTGTAAAGAATTAAAAACACACAAAATCGTCTTTAGGATAATTTTGGGATGCACATATATGACAAACATATAAAACATGAGAGAATACTTTCACAGGACACAAGATGCTTCAAGCATTGGATAATGTATACATATAAATAGTCAGTCTTATATACATACATGCATATTCATTGTACCGTTTTAGATATAAAATAAACTAATAGAATTACAAGATGCAGGTGTATTGTATATGATATAGGTTTCCCTTAGCTTCCCTGTATGACAGTTTTGATGTTGAACATGCAAACGGATGAAACTACACCGAGTCGTCCTCTAAAAAGACGTCATTTTCACCACTGAAGACATATGCCGTTCTCTCGAATATATAGGAATTCATAGAATATGCGTTAAATGGTGATTTGATGATATCGATTTTGATCACTTTGGAAAATAGCATAAGACACAAAACAATGAAAAAAAGTTTTTCGGTGTACCCTTTATTGTTTAAATATCTATACACCTTATAACATAGTTTAAGTAATACGATTAAAATAACACAAATTATAGAATTTACTTATATATAATTAAACCATGCATGGTCAGTAGGTTATAAATGCTGAATACATAAGCCGAACACCATCACGCCATATTGTTTGCTTGATCTGTTGTATTTCGGATTTTCGATGACATAAACACGACAGTTTGGCTAATCTACTGAGCTATAATCTACGAACCCTATGACAAAATAAAACAATAACATCAACCTGACAGGTAGCTTCGCGTTTCTTAAAGAGGCCTGGCTCTAAAATCAGCGAAAATACTGGGCTACTAAATTATGAATATCGACATGCAATACTATTTACAAATGCGGTCTGTAAGTGATATTGGAACAGCAATCTGAATAATCTATTTTACATCTTCAAGTTTTATCATTGTTATATTAAATTAACCCACATGGAAAAAATGGAAGCGTCGTTGCTTAGTTGTTTATGTGTAAACTATTTTCTTAGACTTTCTTTAAGGTGAAAAAACGAAGGGAAACATTGCTTAAAAGAAATACTTGTAATCAAAAAGCTTGCACATACGATGCAAACAAAGCTGTTTTTGCAACGGTTTTCCAAGTTTTCATATAGGTATACTGGAAAGAAGTTTGAAAGGTCTTGTCAGGTATTGATACGTTTTGATACGTATTAAATATTGGGTTATACACATGTGGAGATCCGCGGAACTTTAAAATTACAGTTAATTACTCAATAAACTATTTACAAAAAGAAAACCCGTTTCTTCCAAACAAGGAAGTCGTTAAAGTCACTATAACCACTATGTATATCTAAGTAGTAAGTACGTGAAATTAAATATACTAGTTATTAAGTTATTACTATCAGTAAATATTAATATATTGAACAGAATAATGTAGGTTACAATATAAATATCAACGGTAAATAGCTGCTATAATCTATGCAGTTAATATTGTATATATAGATAGATATGAACACCCACTATGCAATCTTTAAGATAATTACATTACATCTAGTTGCATTAAATATACTTATAGTTATATTATACCATTCATATACACGTGGTCTGACAACAATAGCATCTATGCGGATTCATTTTATGCTATTGTCTTGAAAACCTAGGCCCACACTTCAATGCAAGATATTATCTTTACACTAAAACGAGGCTTGGTGCTGAAGACCGTTTCGGTAAGTTTTAGGGTATTTTGTGTGAAAAAGACGGTGTGTTTTTCCACTTTGTGGGTTATGCTTTTTAGTGGACTTTTAGTTTGAAATTTCGCGAGCTTCTTCAGATCCCATGCCGGGCATAGGTACTTCTTTAAATCAATGGCAATTGAAATAAATATACTCATTTATAGAAAAAATGATAAAGCTGGTATTCGGTTCGTAACGTAAACAAACGCTTTGTTTACACATCTTCAATAGACCTTTCATGACGTGAAATGCGGAAATTGATGTTACACGAAGTTTGATTGGCTCTTTAGTTTTGAAGAGCCAATCAAACTTCGTGGGTTATTTGCATCACGCGTTAGTCTAAATATCGAAATATTAATATAAATAAAAATATAAATATTAATACTAACACGTTTTGTTTTCAATTACTTTAAATGAATATGAACATGCAAATTCTGATGGCAGAATTAAAAAAATTCAAGACTTGATTTTTCCCGCCAAAAGCGAGCGATCTTAACCAGCAGGTTACACAGACCGCCCTGGAACCAATTGAAATACTTCATTCTACGTGACTTTGTACACGGAGAGGCTTGCTGGTATGCCAGATAATAAGAGATTTCGATCATCTGTTGGAAAAATTTTATTCACCAATTTTCTTTATCAATTGTAGCACATGGATGATGAATTGAGCATGAAGTATGAGTAAATAGTCCTTTTCTCTCTTTCGTAATGGTATGAATAAATTACCCATTTAAAGGTAACCCATTTGCAGGCGCTTCCTCGTGGCTCGTCAGCGGGATTCGCGAGAGATTTGGTCTTATCGTGCCACTAGGATCTTCGTCGTCGTCAATTGCCGCCGCACCACGAGTCTTGTACGGATAATAGCCGAACTATCGCGCGAGCGCGACGCCAGGAATGCAGACCAACGGTGCAAAGATCATAAGCACAATAACAAAATATGCAAATCCCGAGAACTGTGCGGGAACTTTCTCTCCCTGAAGAAAGAATACTTTGGATACACAACGTAGACTATGATAAAAACACATTTGGCGGTCTTTTCCATCGTAGATAGTGGTTGAAAATTCACTGCATTTGTAAAATTTAAGCTCGACCCCCTTCGTGTTGTTGCTAAGATAAAATGAATGTGCCCTTCATATCTCACCACCACAGATCACACCATACCATCACAACATCACCACTATACGATATTACATACTATCATTATTTTGTTACAAACTACATATATCACACGATACTGTATAGTAACGGATTTGCGTGTTCGTTTATGAGCAGGAGAAATATTTGTTATACAGGAAATAAACCATCTCGTGATTGACCATTCTAACTGAATGGAAACTGTTTTGCAGACTGCCTTTCAAATATTCACCAAAGACATCCCAAACTACAAAATAGATCAGCACGCATCATAACATGTTCTACATATGATGTATATCATCCAATGTCTTTCCTGATATATAAGCTGAAGTGAAATAATTTATCACTCAATCGTCAAAAACAGAATGTGTAACCATACTCATGTTCAGTATTTACATGAGATGCATGTTTGACTCTAGAAGGGGGGAGATTCCTCCTAGGAATTCTTATCGCAAGTTGTTTATTCCTAAACCTAACATTGACTATCGATCTGAAGCGCTCCTTCTCTTATAGTGAAGCATTTCTCTGGAACCGTTTCTCAGAATCCTTAAGATTATCAACATCTCTAACCTCTTTTAAAGGTAATCTGAAATCATTACATTCTAATTTAACTGACCCCCACACGGCAACCAGGTAGAAAATTACTCTAACGTCATTTTTGATATAAATTAGGCTTATATATTTCAAAATTTTCAATGTTCTGATGGTTTTCTTTCCGTGTTTAAATAAAGTATATGTATGTGTACGTATCTTGATGGGCTGATTAACATATTGCATATACATTGATTGATGTCAGAGTCAGACTGCACTTGAAATATATAATGTAAAACGCACGCCGCACGACACAAATATATGCGTATACATGCGACACATAATATACGGAATTCACAGCTCTCATTATTCAAAGCCAAAAGCTTATATTCTTTAGAAAGAGACAGTTGTTTTGTCACGGCCGTTCAGCACTAAACTCAATAATTACGGCAAAGAGCTGGGTGGGCATAAATAGCAAAAAAAACTATGGTAAGCTTATTTTCTTGTACGTTCTAAGATTATTATCTTTTGTGGTTTCTAATGTCGTAAATGATGGTGAATTACTCGGTGTTTATAAAGAACTTAACGCTCGTTGGGGCGGTTTTCCACTTGGCGGAATTTTTCGACCAAATTTTTAGTATGATAATCTTTTCAACTGCGAGAATTGAACCCTAGCGGTTCCCTTCACCTGTCAGAATTGAAAAGAGAAAATTTCTTGGAAAACTGGCCTTTTCTCCGGAGCGTAAATGCAAAGTTTTAGTTTGTTTAAAGTAAGATATATTTTTTGTATATTTTCAAAGCTAATGCATTATCATGTGTGATGTCCGAAGAAGTAATTTCGAATATCGGGCGATCGCTGAGTTTGTATGCAACAATTCAACAAAATATATTTTCTAATAGCCTAGAACATAATAGTAGATTCCTTCCAAAAATAGTTGAAACAAGAAACTGAAAACTTCTCCCTAAGCGCGGTTCTTTTCCGAAACTAGCCACGAAAAGTATTCTCCTGAACTTTACAAATTTCGTATTTAGCTACAACGCATTTAAAATTACGCCATGGTTTGCCCTAGAGCCGGATATTTTTTGCGCAAAGCGACAATTCTCTTCTTAGCTTCAAGGCTACATATCAACAGCACAGATCGGAAACAAATTACCCTAGGGAAAAGGAATAAATTCGCGTTGTGGGAAATATATAGGTAATGAAAAATGGGCTTGTATAATCAACGACGAATGTTAGCAGTACGAAAAACAGCTGCGCCTAGTCGAAGTTGAATATTGATGCTTTCTTTAGGTTTAACTTAAATTTCCGTTTTATGCGGATCTGCTTTGATGAACAAAACATGAGAATTTTTGCCACAATATTCTGTTCTCTGAAGGTAACTATTGCCATGGCAAACTAATTAAGGCACAAAATAACCAGGCAAAATGCCTCCCGTGTCGTAGATAAACCAAGTGGTTTGCTCGCAAATATTTTGACAGTTCCACTTCAACATGGCCGGCGCTATTTTTTTTGATCATATAACTGTAAATGCAAATGAAGAAGGGCAGTTCATCATCTGGTTGTGTTACCTCACAGACTTGACTTGGCTGGTTTAACAAGTTTCCTTAAACTGAACAGGTTCCAGAATTCGCAAGCGCTGCGCCTGGAGCCTGGGCAGGGGCGAAGAAACCGTGAAAAGTCTGGGACGGTTAATTTATAATATTTATCGCGTATGATAAATATTTGGTAAACGGTTCAAAGTAACTTCTCATGTTTTCGAATTATGAGGAGTGATCAAAAAAAAACCTGATAGATGAATTTCTCCCGTCCAGCCGACGGAAAAATATTTTCAAATATTCCATATCTTAAATGCTTTTTTTTTCACCGTATACTTGACGTGGATCGCGGGCTCCGGTTTCAAGTTTATTGACGGTGATATATCTTCAGAACGATGAAGTTTTTTGCGTTTCTTTTCCATGTAATATGTATTTATTGTGTTATGCTAAATTTTTTGCTTTATTCCTTATCGATATACCGATATCGTATCTTCTGACGCCATGCAATAGAGCCCCCCAAAAAGGACTCATTTCGTTTGCCAACCCAGCTATATTTGAAAATTCCCCTGACTCCAGTAAAAATCAACCTGCATCTTTTTAGTTGTTTGAAAACATGTTTTTGACACTACTGGTCCCAGTTCTTCTTAGTTTAACAACGTTATCACTCGGAAATGAATGTAAGTAAAACGCAATAAATTTACACATAATTCATAATGTCAAAGGCTATACAGCACTAATAATATCCGTGCTATACGGAGTAATACAAAGAAGGCCGCATTCAATCCTTCTTTATGTTATTTAGTATTTGATTTACCCTACAAAATGAAACTTTCGCATAACTCAGTCACTTAAAACTAATATACAGAAAAAACTTGCTTAAAATATGGAAAAATTTCACAGCTGATTGGGTTTTATAAGCAAAATTTTAGGAGTAAAAATCTGTTGTAAGTATGAAAGTGCAATTTTGGACAAGTATGAAATCGGACTGTCCTGAGCATATCTTGCACCAGCTGAACAGCCGAACTATAGCCTCTATACCGAAATATAATACTTCCACATAAATCTTTTCCATGCACGCATGCAACAGGAGTAATTTGTTTTGGTAGAGCATTCCATTTTTAAAGGAGTAAAATGATGGTAACATTGCCATTATATCCTCATATGATATATAAGGAATCTATTTGCTCGAAGTTAGACAACTTTATACTGTTTTTCTAACATCCTGAAACAATTTTACCATTTTAGCCAGCCAGGAAGAATTGCACCCGTATCATAAACGTGACTACTCACAAATGGAACGATATAAAAATTGAGAAAACAGACAAAGTGATCACATGTTTTAAGGCAAAAAACGATGAACGTGTTCAACTCTCATTGAATACCTACTACCAGTGCAAAGGATACGACTACATCCATTTTCCCTGCCTGTGGAAGCGATGCAAAGATCCGCATCGCGAGATAACGGTTTATGAAGGTTGCGAAGAAAGAAGCACTACAAGTAATAAGGTTGAATATGAATGTGATTATCTGCAGTCAGTGCAGTGGGTGTCAAAATCCGATTGTCTGAAAGTTGTTAACGAGTCTTCAGATGGCCAAATTGACCTTAAATATAAACTATTTACCAAGAAAGACGGTAAGAAATTAGATAAATCTAAGGACACTTTCCAGGGTCGTAGCTAGACCGCTTAATTGGGAGGTGTATATTCATATATTCATGCATGTTTATATACCGTTAGAACAATAGCGTACAAAAGAAATCAGTCGGGCATAAGACGAATATATGAATAAACACCCCCCCCTCCCAATTAAGCTTCTAGCCACGGCCCTGACACTTTCCTTTAAGCGGCCGAAATGATCAAAACGGTCATATTTTGAATTGAAATTGAGTATTAATAGTAAATAAAGCGGTGACGCTGCATTTGCTATACAGGCATGCAGATGTAAATAACGACTAATATACTTGAATGCAGAGTTTTTGAAACACTCTACAATACCAATAATGTGTCTGTACTGAAATTTAACAAAACCGGTCTGGCCGTTTTTAACGTTATTTCTGAAATTCCTTTCATAGATATTTCCACTTACTAATTGTTCGTTTTTGTTTGTACTTCCTTCGTTTTCCGACAGGAATGTAGGAGCATGTAAAGTTGCTAGCGTTTGTAGCAATATAGTTGAATAAAAAACATCCACTGGCGGAATACTTTTGTGATACATCACATTGCAAGAGCATAATTTTAGTTTTACTCTCCTGCAGGTTTAAACAGTCGAATGTTTATACAATTATTTTCAATGCACTTTTATGTCAAAGTTGTTGAAAATAAAATCAGTTTTTTCGCAATGCACTGAAAAACATCAAAGCATCTTCTGTCCTAGTTTTAGTCACGGCATCAGAGCTATTCGTTTTGCAGATTACGATCCTTGCTGGGAAACTTCGGAAAAACGTCCACCTCACAAACGTTGCCGAGATTGGTGGACAAGGGGTACGTTATCATTTACTTGGAGAAGAGCTGTACTTGCTGAGAACTACTCTGTTTTAACCTATAATTCCCCTTCCAAGGAAGCCGGCATCTGGAGGGCAACTCTTGGGAATTATGACGCCAGCCAGTGCGATGCCGCGGTGTCATTGAATGGCGGGTGTGCACGATAACTTGGCCGCCATCTTTGAAGCCAAATTGAAGGCCACCAAAGAATAAAAGCTTAAAACAAACAATAACACTTAAATTTTTCCAAAAAAAACAAGTTTCCTAAACGTGGAAAGGTTTAAACTCATTTTATGTTAGTTGAAGTTTTTTGAGCTGTTCGAATTCTTTGGATATTACAAATACAAAACTGGTACCTCTGGCGCCGGTTAGATCTATCTAGAAAGGGTAAATTTGTTGTTCAAAGTTAAAGTCGGGAATTCAAAAAATGTACTTTTCTGGCAAATTTATGCCCCATTCTCACTCCTTGATTATCTCCCAGTTCAATTGTAGGCGTGTCTTTCCAGCGCGCTTCATCCAATAACTGGCCTTTATTACGGAGTTATCACTCCAGTTTTATTTGAGTTCACTTGTGTAGCATCGCTATGCAGGATATAGTTTGAATTTTAAATTGTGAGGCAGTAATTGATTTTGATCAATGCTGGGTCCGCCACTGATTTAAGTGAAGTTCGCCACTGATTTATCTTTATAATACAAACCAGGTCATACAGGGTCCAGACAAACACCTTCCAGGCGACGAACATCTTCCATGGGACGAACATCTTCCGGGCGACGAACATCTTCCGGGCGAAGACTTCCAAGAACTAAAAAACCAAGTAATATTAAATCTCGTGTCTCCCAACATTAATCACAGTTGATTGTCTTGAATTTGTGGTAAACGTCAACCAGCTTGAATTGTTTAACATGCCGAAATCGTTCGCCAGCGAAATATTTGCATATTTTCTTTTGAATTGAGAACAGTCAAGTCGAACTAATTTATTTATGCTGTTAAAATTCAAAAGAAAATATGCAAATACTTCGCTAGCGAACGATTTCGCTGTAAGTGGAAATCCGCCTTAACACAATAGAATGCCTGCCCTGTTGTCCAAAGTTTATATATAGAATTTTCGTTTCTGCAAAAATACAATAAATATGTGAAAGATAATGCAATTTTGATTTGAAATCGTTTTAGAGCATTGCCAGGAGAGTTGCTTGTAAAATATAAGATAACACCGTGTGTAATATGCTAGTTTACAATTTCAGATGTGGACAAGACTTTCAAAGAAGAGTCTGGTGGTTTCAAGTCTCCCAGTTATCCTGGAAACTACAGGAAGAATCTGAAATGCATTTACGATATCAAACTTGGTGCAAACAAGAGAATTGAACTGATTTTCAGGTTCTTCGTAAAAACGAATCATGTGCTTGAACAGCTTGATAACTGCTAGAACTCCGCAAAACAGTTTAATATTGTGATAAGTGAATTATTATAAGTTATCCGGTAAGGGGCCGAAGTTTCACGACAAAACGACCTCGTGATCGGTTCCCGGACAATTTCGAATTCCGGATATTTCCCAAGGCATAAATTCATCTGTTTAGAGCGATCACTAGTTCCCCAACTGGCCTTATTCAAGCTATCAGCCGAGCCCTAGAGAATATATTTTGAGAATAGAACTCGAAAAATAGCAAAAATGAAAGCGAACAATGATATTGCTCTTTTTCGTTTTAGGGATCTGGATCTTGGACAACCCGAAAACGGAATTGAATGCACTGAAGATTATATCGCCATTTATGATGGGATTAATGACTGGTCAACACTGCTTCATAAGTTTTGTGGCAATGATAGCAGATTTGTCAACAAACCGATTGTGTCAAGAGAAAACGAACTAAGAGTAAAATTTATCAGTGGCAGAAAGAATGGTAATAACAAAGGATTCAATGCATCTTACAGCGTTTATCAAGAACCTCCAGGTAGGATTTGTTTTCACTCCGCATCTTATTATGCTGTGCCTTTACCGGATGTTTTCACTGAAAGTGAACGATTGTTTGAGATACCGCGAATTTCATAACTAGTTATGAAACATTATTAATTGCAACGTGATATCAGAAACCATTATTTCTTTGCCTTTTTTAGCGAAAAAGGAGAGAGAGATTACTGGAATGATAGTTGGAACAATATGTGGATTGCTCCTTTTTGGCCGGATCCTACTGGCAATTTGGCGATGCAAGAACTCGACGGAACCTCAAGAGCTTTCTGACATACTTAATGGCAATCCCGATACCATCCAGAAGAAAGCTTCACCCTCATATGACGATGGTAGGTACATGAGCATTTGAGAGAGCTTTCATTTGTGCAAATATGTAAACACTATTAAAAATTCGAAGAGTAAGTAAAATTACATAAATGGTGAAAATATTCAGACAGCGCATCGAATTTTAAAAAGTGTAGAAGTTTGAGATGTAAGCAAACCTTTTGTTTACTTTCAAACTTGACTTCTAAAATACAGAGATTTCATTTTTAACCGCAGATCCTGACGTCGGAGAGAGCGTCGATACAGAAAGTAAGGCAAAGGAAAGTGACGTTGGGGAAAAAGACAACAGAAAAATTTACGTGAGTGTGATCAAAGAGAGTTATTTCGAAGAAAATCACGTTAAAGACGTCGAAGATCAAGTTGACGGGAAAAGTGATGTCGGAGAACGAGTCGTCGAAAAGAGTGATGTCGGTGAACGTGTCATCGGGAAGAGTGATGTCGAAGAGCATGTAATCGGGGAGAGTGATGTCGAAGAGCATGTAATCGGGGAGAGTGATGTCGAAGAGCATGTCGTCGGGGAGAGTGATGTCGAAGAGCATGTCGTCGGGGAGAGTGATGTCGGTGAACGTGTCATCGGGAAGAGTGATGTCGAAGAGCATGTCGCCGGGGAGAGTGATGTCGGAGAGCATGTCATCGGGAAGAGTGATGTCGGAGAGCATGTCGCCGGGGAGAGTGATGTCGGAGAGCATGTCATCGGGAAGAGTGATGTCGGAGAGCATGTCGCCGGGGAGAGTGATGTCGGAGAGCATGTCATCGGGGAGAGTGATGTCGGAGAGCATGTCATCGGGAAGAGTGATGTCGAAGAGCATGTCGCAGGGGAGAGTGATGTCGGAGAGCATGTCATCGGGAAGAGTGATGTCGGAGAGCATGTCGTCGGGGAGAGTGATGTCGGAAAGCATGTCATCGGGGAGAGTGATGTCGGAGAGCATGTCGTCGGGGAGAGTGATATCGAAGAGCATGTCGTCGGGGAGAGTGATGTCGGTGAACGTGTCATCGGGAAGAGTGATGTCGAAGAGCATGTCGCCGGGGAGAGTGATGTCGGAGAGCATGTCGTCGGGGAGAGTGATGTCGGTGAACGTGTCATCGAGAAGAGTGATGTCAGTGAACATGTGATCGGTGAGGGTCGTGTCGGCGGACCTGTCGTTACAGAAAACAACACCCAAAGAGTCGTGGAAAAGGGATCCAGCTTCGGAATAACCCGCGATGTCAAAATTGATGCCCCACTTGGAGGGCAAGGGGATTGAAAGAAACGACGAAAAGGTACAACAGAGGGTCGGAGTTCAAGAAAATACAAGAGCAAACACTGCTCATTTCTAGACATCGTACTGTAATTTAAAACGTGTTAAGACTCAATGATCTTATAACAATATAGAGAGAGGATGTTATGACGCATTTTAAGGTATTATAAGTAGGTGGCTATTGTAAGCATGCAAATAGTCTTTCAAAATGTAAAGAATTAAAAACACACAAAATCGTCTTTAGGATGTTTTTAGGATGCACATAAATGACAAACATATAAAACATGAGAGAAATATAAATAGTCAGTCTTGTATACATACATGCTTATTCATTGTACCGTTTCAGATATAAAATAAACCTAATAGAATTACAAGATGCAGGTGTAGTGTATATGATATAGGTTTCCCTTAGCTTCCCTGTATGACAGTTTTGATTTTGAACATGTAAACGGATGAAACTATACCGAGTTGTTTTCTCCTCTAAAAAAACGTCACTTTCATCCCTGAAGACATATGTAGTTCTCTCGAATATATAGGGATTCATAGAATATGCATTAAATGGTGATTTGATGACATCGATTTTGACTGATCACTTTGGAAAATGGAATAAGACACAAAACAATGAAAAAAAGTTTTTTGGTGTACCCTTTATTGTTTAAATATCTATACACCTTATAACATAGATTAAATAATACGATTAAAATAACACAAATTATAGAATTTACTTTATATATAATTAAACCATGCATGGTCAGTAGGTTATAAATGCTGAATACATAAGCCGAACACCATCACGCCATATTGTTTGCTTGATCTGTTGTATTTCGGATTTTCGATGACATAAACACGACAGTTTGGCTTATCTATTGAGCTATTAATCTACCAACCCTATGACAAAATAGAACAATAACATCAACCTAACAGGCAGCTTCGCGTTTCTTAAAGAGGCCTTCTCTAAAATCAGCGAAAATACTGGGCTACTTAATTATGAATATCGACATGCAATACTATTTACAAATGCGGTTTGTAAGTGATATTGGAACAGCACTCTGATAATCTATTTTACATCTTCAAGTTTTATTATTGTTATATTAAATTAACCCACATGGAAAAAATGGAAGCGTCGTTGCTTAGTGTTTATGTGTAAACTATTTTCTTAGACTTTCTTTAAAGTGAAAAAAACGAAGGGAAACATTGTTTAAAAGAAATACTTGTAATCAAGAAGCTTGCACACACGATGCAAACAAAGCTGTTTTTGCAACGGTTTTCCAAGTTTTCAAATAGGTATACTGGAAAGAAGTTTGAAAGGTCTTGTCAGGTATTGATACGTTTTGTACGTATTAAATATTGGGTTATACATATGTGGAGATCCGCGGAACTTTAAAATTACAGTTAATTACTCAATAAACTATTTACAAAAAGAAAACCCGTTTCTTCCAAACGAGGAAGTCGTTAAAGTCACTATAACCACTATGTATATCTAAGTACGTGAAATTAAATATACTAGTTATTAAGTTATTACTATCAGTAAATATTATTATATTGAACAGAATAATGTAGGTTACAATATAAATATCAACGGTAAATAGCTGCTATAATCTATGCAGTTAATATTGTATATATAGATAGATAAGAACACCCACTATGCAATCTTTAAGATAATTACATTACATCTAGTTGCATTAAATATACTTATAGTTATATTATACCATTCATATACACGTGATCTGACAACAATAGCATCTATGCGGATTCATTTTATGCTATTGTCTTGAAAACCAAGGCCCACACTTCAATGCAAGATGTTCTCTTTACACTAAAACGAGGCTTGGTGCTGAAGACCGTTTCGGTAAGTTTTAGGGTATTTTGTGTGAAAAAGACGGTGTGTTTTTCCACTTTGTGGGTTATGCTTTTTAGTGGACTTTTAGTTTGAAATTTCGCGAGCTTCTTCAGATCCCATGCCGGGCATAGGTACTTCTTTAAATCAATGGCAATTGAAATAAATATACTCATTTATAGAAAAAATGATAAAGCTGGTATTCGGTTCGTAACGTAAACAAATGCTTTGTTTACACATCTTCAATAGACCTTTCATGACGTGAAATGCGGAAATTCTGATGCTACACGAAGTTTGATTGGCTCTTTAGTTTTGAAGAGCCAATCAAACCTCGTGTGTTATTTGCATCACGCGTTTGTCTAAATATCGGAATATTAATATAAATAATAATATAAATATTAATACCAACACGTTTTGGTTTTCGATTACTTTAAATGAATATGAACATGCAAATTCTGATGGCAGAATTAAAAAAATTCAAGACTTTATTTTTTCCCCCAAAAGTGAGCGGTTCTAACCAGCAGGTTACACAGACCGCCCTGGAACCAACTGAAATACTTCATTCTACGTGACTTTGTACACGGAGAGGCTTGCTGGTATGCCAAATAATAAGAGATTTCGATCATCTGTTGGAAACATTTTCTTCACCAATTTTCTTTATCAATTGTAGCACATGGATGATGAATTGCGCATGAAGTATGAGTGAATGGTCCTTTTCTCTCTTTTGTAATGGTATGAATAAATTACCCATTTAAAGGTTTCCTCTGGCTGAGGAGCCACACAAATGACGGTTTTCAGCCAGTGGTAACCCTTTTCAATGATGTGAAAATAGACTGAAGTACACATCGTAATACAGGTTTTTCTTTTGATGTTTTTGACCGGGTGCCAATAATTGCTGAAATTCTCAATTGAAGGGCGAAAATTTAAATGTTAGACAAGTTCAATCAATCAATTAGCCGACTATATGAGAAAAAAACTGTAAATGCATAATCCAGTCTATGTCCAAATCAGTGACATTTACTTATAGGTTTACAACATCGATCTCAACAGTAATAAATTACGAGATATTGTTCGATATTTTACTTTTCCATACCGTCGTAAATGCGTCTTAACCGTGCCGTAATGTCAGTCACGACACGATTACGACACGATTACAACCACATGGAAACCAGGGTAAAGGAATCGATCGATAGTGTAAACCTTACTCGGAATCTATTTACAAATCTAGCACTTTATTTTACAATGAAAAAAAAATAAATGTTGGCATCTAAGTACAACTAGAAAATAGCATGCAAAATATCTTTGAAAAAAAATACGGCAAGATAAAAGGACTAAATGATGCTTGGCAACTTGACTGAAGCGTCCTTCGACCATATTACGGTGATTATTCAAGATTCTTTACTTCCATATGAAAATTTCTATTTCCTTTGGCTTTGGCTTTTTATTTCGGCTTTTTTTTGGCCATTTCAATTTTCCTGATTTTATTTCTATTTTTTGTTTTTTATTTTTTTTATTTGTTTGTTTGGGAAAAGTTTTTTCCTTTTTTTTGACAATCTTCTGAAGGCCTACTTTGTTCAGACGCCCGGCCATTCATTAGCCAAACTTATTGCAAATAAGCTAAAACAAAGAACTTAGGTCATTAGCATTAGGCGCGGCTAAAGACGAATATGGGGTTTCAACCCGGGTTATATTTTTTTCCTCTCACAAAAAACACCTCTTAGAGTACCTTTTTACAGAAATATACCGCTGAAATGTGCATGATCAGTCAGTATAGTCGAACTCGCAATTTTCGTGTTCTGTAAGCACTGACGGCTTGAAGAAAGAACAAATACAATGTTGAAATTTTATAAGTATAAATAAACCAAAACAAACTGGCATAAACAAAACAGTGCCACTAGAGCCATTTACACGGGATGTAAACCCTAAACGGCTTAACCCATTTCGTCGGACACCGGATACGTTCCGGACACCGCTCGTCGGACCATGAACGACAAGACGTCGCCACTAATTAAGACCGGAGATTCATCCGTTTAAATGGCCCTATTGGATCCCGATCAAGCCAGTTAGGCGATTTTCAGTCAAGTGTCCAAGATCATGAACTAGCAAAAATCGGAAAGCTAACGATTTTAGTCACGCCAGAACCCGATACGTGGCCGAGAGCTATGTTGGGGGACTGAGGTCCACCTCACTCGCAGTCACCACGTGTTATGGGATAACACTTGCTGGTTTCCGGTGGTATACAAGGTCAGGTATTTGGCACGAGCAAAATTAGCGGTTTTCCAAATTTAAATGCCTTACCTTTGATGCCGATAAATGAACCAACGGAATACGGCCTGTTTCAGATTTCGAAATTCTTTTAAACGATCTCAATAGGAGTGGGATTGAATACCTCTGCGATTTTGTGTGTCGAGATAGGGTGCGAGTAAAGTAGTATCGTAGGTCTAGGGATTTCAGCCGGTATAGAGACTATAATGAACATGGATGATTCACAAGAGAGCACATCGTATTACGCACATTGTAAGGCACGACTGACTAGCTAATGTACGGTTCGGTATGCTAACTTGTTTTCAACTCAGTTGTATTTTCCTTATGAAAAGGTTGAAAATATTTCGAAATCTGAAACAGGCCAAAGGCATATTTAAAGCACGGATTCCCTTCCAGACTCTTTATGATCGATCAATGATAGAGCCTAGACATGAAAGGAGAACTCGTGGTTAGGGCGATTGCATAACCAGTTGACATACAGTCTTTCTGATTTTAGTACACGCTCGGTTTGACGAGAGTGTATGGATTTCCACGTGGAGAGAAAAAAATGTTTTCTTTTATAAAACTTCGATTTCGTAAATAAATCAGTTCAAATACTTGTTCTCAATTGAAAAGAAGCTTTGAGATATTTCACAAGCAAACTACTTCACAGCACTAAAAAAAAACATTAAGCATCTGAATGCAAGGTCAAGTATTACCTCATATTACCTCGTCATTATCATCTTTCGAACCAGGCGCTTCCTCGTGGCTCGTCAGCGGGATTCGCGAGAGATTTGGTGTTATCGTGCCACTAGGATCTTCGTCGTCGTCAATTGCCGCCGCACCACGAGTCTTGTACGGGCAATAGCCGAACCATCGCGCGAGCGCGACGCCAGGAATGCAGACCAACGGTGCGAAGATCATAAGCACAATAACAAAATATGCCAATCCAGAAAACTGTGCGGGAACTTTCTCCCCCTGAAGAAAAAACACTTTGGATATACAACGTAGACTATAAAAACACATTTGGTCTATTCCATCTTAGATAGCGGTTGCAAATCCACTGCATTTGTCCAAATGATTACTTCAAAAAGCTTCTGTAATCCTCCCACCTTAACAACGTCCCATCGGCTATAACCAATCCCCTTCACCATCATTTGGATCAAACTCGCGAAGAATACTACGATGATGAAAATGGGTGCAATGAATTTCCAGCAGATTTTCCAGTACATACTCGGTTTGTCGTTCAGCATGTATTCAATATCACGTTCAAACCTAGATGGGTACAGGAGTAGATGGGATGAGATAAGATAGCTGAAGACATACAGTATTAAAAGCGTGAACGTACTTATCCAAGCCGTAGATCCACGCGACAGCGATCAGTTCAAAGAAAGCGATAGTGAGCAGCGGTATGGTGCCGGAATAATCATTGAACACTTCCAACCAATAGACACCAGATCGCGTGCAGAACGTTAAACCAATGAGATACGAGACCGCGCACACAGCAGCTGAAATTGAGGAAGTTATCGCATGTTAGGGTGTCTCCAAAACTATAAATCAGGGCAAAATATCTATGAAAATTCAGCGAAAGTATTTTATTATCTGAGTTATAACTATACTCTTGTTCATGCCTACTGAAACTTACTCTACGGCAAAGAAAATGTCATATACTCGATCATATTTTTGAATTATTAATATTAAAAAAAATTCCAGATTTGGAATATCAAATCCTAGTTTACTTTGAAACTTTGAGTTTGCTGTTTCCCCCAGTATGTCCTTGATGCAGTTCTGTAATTTCGCCCGTCTCACATACCTGTGATGTATGGCTTCTTGACATTGACGATTTTGGCATCGAAGAGCGGCGTAACAACGCCTTCCAAAGTTCCGAACATGCTTCCAAAACCCAGGGTGATTAACATCATGAAGAACAAGATTGCCCAAACGTGAGGGGCGGGCATCTGAACGATGGCCTCAGTGAAAGCAATGAAAGTGAGTCCGGCGCCTGATGCGACCTGAAACGATCAAGCATATTCGATCATCTTCACCCGAGAAAATTTCGAACGAGCAGCACTCATCGGACTGCTGTCAACAAATTGTAGATAAATATCTTTGCTTATTCGTCAGACATACTGCATGCAAGGACATTCCAACATGCACGACGTAACCGGGGTTAGTATATAGATCTTGTTCTGTAGCTTTCCAGCAATTTTTTATTAACATCAGAATGATCTGTATTCTGTAGTGTCAGGGTCTGATAGTGCATACACAATGGTTCAGAGATTTTTGAAGACCTTGTTACAACCATTTGACATTCTCACAAGCAAACAAGCAAGCTTAGATGAACTATATGCAGACTTATGCAGACTTATTAAAAGCTGTTCCTTGTCTAGGATGTGCATTATTCATTACAGGGAGATTCCCTGGTCACACACGTGACCTTGCCGTTTCTTCGAGCTCCATATTTTGCATGTAACAAAATAGAATAGCATTGTTACGTGTGTGACCTGAATGAACTGAACTCACATTTTCCAATTCTTCATCAATGTCACAATCATCGTTTCCTTTGCATTTCTGTGTAGCCTGGAAAAAATGTACACTATAGTTATAGTAAAAATTACAAAGAGACCTTCAGTGTAAAAACAAAGTATTACATTCCAAGATGGTGTAAGTGAGTGTGATAACTAATGATATATCTTAAGTATCAAGAACACAAAATGTCTTTTATTTTGTATTTTTTTAAATTGTCTGGAAAATTCAGTGAAGTATAGGTTCATCTGGAGTATATATAGGACCATATACATCGGGAGTATGAAGTTATAGGACTTATACATCAGGAGTATGAAGTTATAGGACCATATACATCTGGAGTATGAAGTTATAGGACTTATACATCAGGAGTATGAAGTTATAGGACCATATACATCAGGAGTATGAAGTTATAGGACCATATACATCGGGAGTATGAAGTTATAGGACTTATACATCAGGAGTATGAAGTTATAGGACCATATACATCTGGAGTGTGACGTATAGGACCATGTATGCATCTGGAGTGTGAAACGTGTATCATAGGACTCGTGATATATGAAGTACCCACTACACACTCACCTTGAAACCAAGGACAGAAAACACAACCAATGAAGCAAGTTGCGAGGTGAAACAGTTGATGAGAGACACCACAACCGAATCACGTCGACAATTGTTGTGGACAGGATTGTAACTGGCCATGGAAACCAATCCTCCGAATGCGAGACTCAGAGAGAAAAATATCTGAGTGGCTGCTTCCAACCAAACGACGGGATTAGCCAAATATTTGAACTGAAACAAAACAAGCCGTCTTAATCTTTCTGGAGGGCTTGGGCTACTATATATTATTATATATATACAATAAATCAAAAATAGAAAACAAAACATGTAAACAAAAACAAAACAAAACAAAAACATGTATAAGTTCGAGGGTATCAAATAAGAAAGGTTTTTACGCAGGTTAGAATGAAATCTTCCCAGAGGGGAAGGTTAAAGACTTTTTACAACTCTAGCACAGAAATATCGGTTTCGAGCTAGTTTGGGATGTTTTCGTGTGTTCATCAAGTCCCATCATTTATTTAGGTAGCAAGATACTTACTTTGGGTGTAAACATTCGTTTTATTCCGACACCAGCTCCTTCCAAAGTCAAGCCTCGGATCAGAAAGATGAAGAGGACCACATAAGGGAAGAGTGACGTAAAATAAACAACCTACGAAAGAATGTAATTTGAGAAAATGCATCGACGTAGCTGCATGCGCCTTAGGCCATCCCATCTCCCTCCTAACAAAACGTTGAATATTGTTACATCTCCTCTCTGGGATTACACACAAATAGGAGCCCCACCACCCCCCTCTAAGTTGAGGCCCAACCTACGAGTTGAGCCACCACCTACCCTCACCTGGATTATTTACCTATGGAATTATCGGGGGATAGTGGTTATTATGGGATTAACACCTATAGAATTATATACCCTTTAGGATTGCCCCTAGAGCCCCAACTCTTAGAATGAGCCACCTCGTAAGATGGTCTACATTCTGGGTAACATACCCAAAGAAGCTGAGCTATTTCCCTGCCATTATCCACTTAAAGAGGATCGGATCGGATGGTCAACTTGTAAAAACCAACCCCACGAGGTTATTGACCCTCTCGATGGCCCAAGCATGACCTACCTATGAGCTCCTCTGGGTTGCCTAAACTTGCTCTTACCTTCCCTGCGGCGGCCAGACCTTTCATCATAACCGCAAATACGACAACCCAAGCGAACAGCAGAACCAGACAAAGATGCCATAAAAGGCCGCTGCTCGCAGTCATCTCGTCACTGATTTGAAGATTCTCGTGATACCAATAATAGTTGGTGGAACCCAGTCGCTCGCAATCAGTCACATTCTGAGGACTGGAATAATTTGCGGTTGCGTTTTGCACTAAAAGATGCAAATGGAACATCATTGAGCCTGACACAAGCAATGCTTCTCATCTTTCAGGCTTTCAACTCTTTTCAATCACACTGTTTTCAAACTACGGCTAATTATTATATTAATTTTAAATAGAAGGCCAATGGCAACAATTTTTTTAAAGTGAACTATAAAAATTGGTTACATGCACTTCCAGTTTTTGCCAACCGAATTCAGCCTAAAGCCTGGCGCACACTGGTGCACTTAGCACGAAACACATGTCACTCGTGACAATTGTGACCTACACACATTCCTAGTCTGCGCGGACCAATTTGGGATATTTTGTCATTCGTGTCGTAAAATACAAATATCAAACCTGTTTGATTTTTTCTATCACGCGTGACAAATGTGCTCAGTGTGTGCTGAACAAATGAAATTAAATCATGTAGCAAGAAATATGTATTTATAATGTACGGTCGCGTGATTTCAAAAGATCCATGCTTAATGCATATACTATAATGCACATTCTCTATAATCCAAGATGGCGGACACTCATTGAGACAATGATCCTCTCAATCTCATTGAGACAACGATGTCATTGATGACAACACGTTTGCACTGTCATTCAAACGTTAAATTATACATAAGGGAGGTTTCGTTCAAATAAAGCATACGGTAAAAATCAAAAGAAGTTTCTGTGTTTTTTGCAATGTGCTATCTTTCTTACGTCAAAATTGAGTAACCAATCTCCATGAGTATAATTGTAATTTTTATAATATAAAGGGAATTTTTAAACACACCATTTCAATTTTGTAATTTTGCGGCGACAAGCTAACCGTTACACAACAAACATATCATTTACTTACCTGGGCCTAAGGTAATCGTAGTGTATCCTTCGCAACTTGCATAGGGGAGCTTCTCTTGCATTGTAACGAACATATAGTAGAAAGCCCAGCCAATGATCATGTTGTAGTAAACAGACGAGAAACGACAGACCATGCAATGCCTTCCTATCCCACCAAGATACGGAGATATTTCGTTCCAACAGGCGACGGACCCACGTCGGAGTCGTTGACCGATTCCGAGTTCGATGAAAAAAATCGGTATGCCAGCGATGGCAGGAGGAAATAGGGTATAAGAAAGGCACCTTAGGAAAATAGCGCAATTTCTTACAAAAACGTTGACATGGTAAAGTGCTATGAAATTTTGACTTATCCAGTATACCACCACACTGATCTGATAATAAACTTTAGCAACTATGACTATATAAAGCAACTATCGTGGGCTACGCGAAC
Organism: Dendronephthya gigantea; assembly: GCF_004324835.1. Taxonomy (NCBI): domain Eukaryota; kingdom Metazoa; phylum Cnidaria; class Anthozoa; order Malacalcyonacea; family Nephtheidae; genus Dendronephthya; species Dendronephthya gigantea. The sequence goes on along the minus strand of NW_021163034.1, from coordinate 1,485,577 downwards.
TGGATTAAGCAAATATCGTGGGCTACGCGAACTGGATAAGGCAACTATCGTGGGCTACGCGAACTGGATAAAGAACTATCGTGGGCTACGCGAACTGGATAAGGCAACTATCGTGGGCTACGCGAATGAACTTTCAGAGCCCCTATGGAAAAGACTAATATATCATGAGCACCCTAACAGTTCTTCCAAGTAACTATGATTGATGATATAGTCAGGCTTCAGTTTTCACCCAGACAGTCAGTATGGCGTGTCCAGTGCTTTACTGAGATCAGTGGTGAAAACCAAACATCGACAAGCGAATCATTGTGACTAACGTTACCCAGCTAAGCCAATATTTTTTTAGATTTGGTAGGCTATATAAAGCAATACGTCCTCCAGACTTTCATAGATCAGTGGGGGAAAGTAGGCAACACATCGCAGGGTAAGAGTAACATTCCCGGGGGGTTCCGGGCTCGGATTATCATTCTTCTTAAAGTAAAGAAGCAGATTCGCCGCAATCTTAATTCTTTAAAATTCGTCATTTCTGGTGGCCTTAACGGTTCACAAGCTTCAACGAATTCGTTATCAGGGTGAAATACTTGTGGATACAATCATCAAATACGAATTTAGATTTCAGCGCAATCGGTTGGAAGTCTTGTGAGCGGAAGTTCAGCTCGCTGGACACGGTGGCGCCATGCAGTTTCGTGGAAATAAGCGCGTAAACATTTCCAAGTAATGACTTGGATCGCATACCAATATTGATCAAATCCTAGCGTTGCCAGCAAGCCCTTTAATTATTGCAGTCCTACCGTTCTCGGTAGACGTTGCTGAGCCAATATAATATAGTTCCTAGCTTTTTATACACCACCAGCATCTATTTTAATTCGTACTAAAAAAACACGGCAACAATGAGAAACATCTTTGTCTCGCTTATAAACAAGACGCTGTCACGAGTGTCGCGGTGTTGAATGTTTGCACTCACGCACTTAGACATTTTTTTTTAATGTTTTGGTTACTTTGTTCACATTTATATAGACAAGTATCAGACCATTGTGAATACAATCAACCTCTTAATAAATATATTTTCTCGAATGTTTGAGTCCTTTCACCTGACTTTAATCATGTGAAATACGATTTGTGAAATCCACTTTTAGTTTGATGCAAGCTGCTATGAAAATAATGCTAGGAATTGATCGAAGATTCTGTTTTATCTTTTCATGGTGTTCTCATTCGTGTTACCCACACACAGCTAGGAGAACAGTGCTGAGAAATGATTTAGGTATTGGAAAATATGGTTGTAACAAATATGAGAGAAGATCAGATTATGAAGAAACTTAATTTATGCCAATTTTTCCTGAAAAAAATATACTAGTACTAAGACACTCTTATTACGGAAGATTTATCACACACTACCAGGAGAACAGTGCTTAGAGATGATTTAGGCATTGGAAAAAATGATAGTCATAAATATGAAAGAAGATCAGATATGAAGAAATTAATTTGTGCCAATTTTTCCTGGAAGAAATATACCAGGAAACTCTGATTAGGGAAGCATAAGACTTTGTCTGGCTTTAACGAGTTACTAGAATAACCGCTAAAGCCAATTACTAGGAAAATTCGATTAATTCTTCGCACAAAAAGCAGCAGGAGACTTTAGCAATAAAATGCAGGAGGGATCTGTTAGCGTCAAGACGCCGAGGTTACTAAGGAATTGTTGCATATGTGGATTCGCTTTGTACTGGGTTTCTTTGTCTCAGTTAAAATGAAATGAGGAACTGTATATGTGCATGTAGGATGCGCCATAGGTAACTTCCCTAATTCGTAATATCTAGTGCCACGTCTCTTAGACATATGTACGTTTTTGAATGGAAATAATATTTCGCATTGTCTGAGGGTGCTGTGAGTATAATTACTTTTCTGTCTTGCTTTTGCAATAAAGATGACAGGTCTCTTACTGGTGCTAATGAAAATACAGTAGTGAGACTGCCTTTGTTTAAAAGAACAGAAATCTTGACTGTGCTGCGACTAAAATAGCCGATGGCAGGTGACAAAAAACAGCTCTAGTTACGGTTATTGTCTTCCAAAATTCCTGCACACAAACGTACGATCAAGCACATGTGACCACATGGACTGCAGACTGTGCATGGTGTCAAAGTCTCAACACGAATTGCTCTCTCATCGTCCACACAGTTTGTTTTGGTGAAAGAAATCCTATGTACGGGAAGTCATACATGAAATCTCGAATCCCCTATCCATCAGCACCCTTATCTTGGACTAATCTATGTTCCAATTTTCCATTTTCCAATAATACAGAAAAATCGTTTTAAACCGCAGATGGTTGTTGGCGAATAAGAATAATAAGATAACTTTAGCAGAGCTATTTAGTGTATTTATTGAGTGCACATGTGCTTTATTGATGCTCTAGCTAGGACAATGATCCAGCTTGAAACCCCTTTCCCAAAGTCTTTAACTCCACCTTGAGTTCTTTAATAAGTCACCCATTTTTTTTCGACGAGGCATTGTGGAATCCAGTGAGAAAATTGTTTTGCTAGAAAAGGGGTTGTAAGATATAGAAGCGTGTACATGTGGATAGTGTTTTTCTCTGTCATAACTGAAGTATATTGACGAGGAAGAACACGGAAGAACTAGAAAGAAGATTAGAATAAAAAAGGGGCAGAAAATGCCAAAGACATTCAACACTCACTTTTAATTTTGCATAGACTTGCACGGCACAAGAGAGGGCCAGATGAATTCAAGCATTTTATACCATTCTAGGTAATGATTAATACGAACACAAGGAAAAATTGGAAGAACATATGCAGGAAACCAAAAAATTTAAAAAATTAAATCAACTTTTTATAACAAGCCTATACGATTGAGAATTGTGATTAAGTGAGAAAACAAGGCATAACGATTAAATAACCCTTCACAAAAGCACATGCCACTGGGAAAAATAAGAATTTGTAAAACCGTGTAATGAACTTTAGGTGATAATTCTGAAGAAAATGCTCTTGGAAGAGCATTGGACTATAAACCAAACGTTGCGAGTTCGATTTCCATCATGGTAAAGCGAATGTTTTCTGGTTTGGTAACTCAGACCATCACAACATGAAGAAATACCCATTTATAAAGACACATTAGAAACATAATAGAAATATCTATAGGATTCCAAGTGAATTATTCATCATTGCAGGTGGGTGGGAAGCGTCGTGGTGTTATGGACACATTGAAAATAATATGATAGGACATTTACTGACAAATGATGCGATTCTGTTAATCATAAACGAATGTCTGATAAAGAACAGTTCGCGTCTCAAGTCAGTAAGGAGCGAGAGGGTGTTGGGGTAGGTGTGTCGTGGGTAGTGCACTGACTGGACGTTAATTCAAGCACGTGGAAAACGCTATAGGCTATAGCGTGACAAAGCAAAATAACATACGATATATTGTTTTCGAATCGATATAGCGTCTTTGTCAGTGACAGATGGTCTTGCATCGTGATTACTAAATAGGGGGTCGAGGGGACGCGCTGAGAAACACATAGACGCACAGTTGTTGACTTTAAAGTTTGATTTTTAATTAGAAGGCCCAACAGTTTAAACAACGGGATGATATTTTCCCGCCGAACATTTTGTGAGAAGCTTTTAAGACGACGGTCCACGTTCGAGATTGTTGATATAGCTTCACCGAAAGTAATAATATAAGAATATATACATGACTACGTTGACCGCAAATATAAACAGCGTTCCCTTTTTATAATTAACATGAACGCTGCCGCCTCGTGTCTGCTTCCTTACGCAAGGTGTTTACGGTCAGACAATGCGAAAAGTGAAAGTAAAAAAGACAATTGTTTGAATTTAGTCAGACAATAAAACGGGTGTTCGAAAAATGCGTTGTAACAAGTCGTTTCGTGGCGACACCCGCTGTATTGATCATTAGAACACGCTGTATAATTGTCACATGAGGAATTATAATGCCTCTTACCAGCCCCCGCACACTCCCCTTGTTGCTATGGTGATCAGTAATCACATCATCAACAAAAATGTGGATGTGGTAAATCCCACTTAGCAAAGTACGCGTTGCTTCGCGTGCATACAAAGACGACACCACATCATTAAGAATACTTCAGGCTCGAGAATATGCCAGACGTTGTTAAAAATACCGCAAATTGAAAGTCATACTTAAGTACAAAGATGTTATCGGACGGCTCTTAAATCCGAACAAAATAAACGAATTCTGCATGTCCTTAAGCATTTCGAAACTAAAGTAAAGAAACGTACATTGTTGATTTTGTAGAATATACTTAATCTTAGTGAAATTTAGTTTTACGTAAATAAATAACGACAAAATGTATAATTGAAGAACGTAACTTCGAACAAATATATTGTCTTATTTTTTTTCTAGCTTTTGACTATAGGTACTTCGGTCATTCTTTGTAACATTTTATTAAAAAAAAAGCTCAGTGTCAATGACTTTTTTTTGGCGTGGGGAACGAAAGCATGGCAGGCTTCCAATACTAGAATTCAGTTGCACGTCTATTTCAGAAGTTATTCACAGTCCACTTCTGCTTTTGTTTAGGTATGTTTTAAACGTTACATTTCGTACGTGTCGGATGCATTTTAAAAACGAAAAATAGCGGTAAATTCTGGCTTATTATTGGCTGTCGTTTGTTGTTTTGATTGAACGCATTTGTAACATGTAAAATGCGACGTGTGAAACAGACGGTGAAATAACAGCTCTTAGTGGCAAGAGCTAAGAGGTAGGTTGATTAATTGCAAGTCTTTAGAAGTCTCCTCTCCTCCAGTTTAACACAAAGAATAAAGAAAAAAACAGCACAAAGTTCAGTCGGCTTTTCAACACACGTGGTCGTGGGGGTTTGCGGGGGTAGTTTAACAGTCGAATCTTGGCATAATTTACATTCCTTGACTTTGTGTTTGTTATTATCAGCACGTACCGACGGGAATATGCTTTCATATTTCTTAACTTCACTTAACTTCACAAATTTAGAATACAACTACGTGTACTAGAGTTGCTTTGGGCACATTTACTTGATTCCATGACCATATTCTTTCGAATTTCGTTCACTAAATGGCTTCCCTTTCAGATGGCGAAAAACAAATTACCGTTTTTTTAAGTCTGGAAATGTTGACATGAAATGACATGTTGTAACAAATCATTACTATCGATGCACTGATTGCAGGCAAATGTAAATTGTTTTTCTTTATACGCTGCATAAGTCAAAGTTTTGAGTTATTTTAATTTTTAAACCCGCACGAATCGATCTACGTAACTGGCTAATTGACACAAAACGCTTGATCGACTAGGACTAATATTCGTGTAAATAAAGATATATCAAGCATGGCTGTGCTTTAGGGCTGATGCAATACTGCATCTCGCGTGAGGCAATGTTTATCTCAACGGATTATAATGCATGAAGTACGTATAAAAGTATCCTTCCCACGATGATCAAATGACAATTTACCGACAACTGTAAAAATGATTGGTCCCTAATATGCTATCAGTTTTGATAGCTTTTATATGTACAAACATTCGACCTGAATTGTTGGGAGGTGGTCACGCAATGATCGGTGTGTAAATCTAGACATTATGTCCGACCAGGCTAGCTGGCCAAGCTGGGGCTTTTTCTGAGATTGTCTGTTCTTATGCACTAATGCAGTGTTTACACTAATTCAGTAGTCCCCTTGCCATTTCTGCTGTTCCCTCCCCTGGTGTCCATCACTTTAAATGGATGAGCCATGTTTTGATAGGAAAACGGAGGCCGGTTTTCTTTTAAAAAATAATGCGAATGATCTTTATTGGAAACTTGTCTGTTTTATTTTGGCATCAATTTTAATTGCAATGCAGTAATAATATTCAACTTGGAATAGAAAAGGAATTCTAATAGGAAATTAGCCCCAATTTCTAATTAGAATATGCATTGTTAGTTAATTTGGCTAAAGAAGACTCAATGCGTTCCAAAAGGAAATTATTTCAGAGATAAAGATGAATAAGAGATCAATATATCACAATAGCTAGAGCTCCTGTTGGAATTGGATAGTGCCCGGACTCTCTCTTTCCAAAGTTATAGTGACATTTCATACTTGTAAATATTCTCACCCAGGTAACTTCTCATTATATTGCACCCTACATGCATGCATAGTTTAAAAATTGATAAATATAATCTTGCTGTTACATTGTCTGGGCATGCAGATTGCAGAAGATTATGAAATGTGCATCATATTTTATCTTGAAGAATTATCAGTCAGTATGCCAGCCTTAGAGTGGCATTTGGTTTCCAAAATAGCAGTATAGTGATATTATATATTAAGATATGTTAGCAAACCTGTGAGAATTGATTGAGTAGATTGATAATCATCAAGATATGGAACATTGTACATCAAAGGTAATTTGTCTGTGGCAACTAAAAGTAGTGTCTAAGCAACAACTTGGATCTAGAAAACCACAAGGCATGTATGGAACCCACACGTAATATAATGAGAATGTGTTCTCCGATAGTACCTACACACAAGTGTTTGCCTTTTTTTTAAAACTATAGAAATATACTGCATTTCAGCATATAACATGTACTTTAAAAATTGGTACAATATAAAACTATACATGTTATTATACTGATCAATACCCTAAACAAGTTTGCATATAGCAACAAACTACAACATTGAATGACTAGGGAGAGTCAAACACACTAGTTAGAAACAATAAAGTGCATGGCCATAAAACATGCCACATGTAATATATTACAAAACATGAACCCTATTGCTGCTGTTAAATGACGGTTTGAAGACATATATATATATACACCATGTTATGACATGCTACAAGCAGTTCAAAATCCACACCTTTGTGTAGATCACATGCGTAGATAACCACATTTTCCTGGTATTGGAAGTTATCGATAATCAAAATTATGAAACAACACCCCCCGTGGTTTATATCATGAAATATAAGCCTGAAATTACAGGTCATGTAAGCCATTTTCAATGCTTCCTTATTTACTTTTAATTTTGCTTTCGGTCATATTACCTTTCATTTATGTTCTATGTCAACAGGAAATTTAGAGTATCCATTGAAATTACATCTAAATTTAGTATGGAAAGTTCAAGAGACAGGAAGGACCTATATATACAAAGTATTTTGTATTCAAGCCATTCTTGGTCATTTTTGTGGGCAATTTCTTTAACCGTGGGTGAAATTTATAGCATAAATGAAAGTGCTCCCTCATAGCTAGTGTATAGGTGGGAGACCAAATTTGCATATAAAAGGCTACACAGCTGAAACCACGTAATTTCAATCATCCCAATTTTGCCGCATCTGTATAAAAGTACAAAATTGCTGTTGCTACAAGCGAACCAAAGATGGAAACTCGAGTGGATATTTGACAGTACAAACTAGTCCAACTTATTTCCGTGTGATAATTATGCTGTTAGAAGCTAAAACATTTACACAGACGATATCATTGATCTCTTTCTTATCAGTTTACCCCCCAATAGAATCCGCCAACTCATAATCTGTGGCCACAACTTGTTGTAATATTTTTAGTTTGTTAATTGAAGTTACGACCGTATTGCCTTTGTCGTAAAACTCGCGTAGTAAAAAGTGAAACAATCTTCTTTCGTGCGACTATTCGCTAAATCAAAACACATCCTTTTTCAATCAACACGCAAAAATTCCCAGTATGACAGGCAAGCTATAATCAGTTCTCAGAAGACAATTGTAATTCCCGCAATGAATGGAACGCAACACAAGCCAAAGCCCACCTATAAACTCCTGGCGACGAGGCCGACGCTTCGATAATTTTTACACCCGTCATCCTCCCGAATTCACTTTTAATCGCAAATATGAGACGATATTTACCGCCCGACAACTTCCTGTCGACGAGGTTGCGACCAAAAGAGCACTAAAGAGTTCAAGATACATGCGTTTCCGTTCCAAGTGAAGAACGGTATTATTAAACGACATGCTTTGAACTACGAGTTATGAATATTAATTAAATATTTACTAATACTACGCAGTTACAAAACAAATTGGACTGTAGATGTTCGTATTAACAAGAATTTATAAACTTTCGCGAACATTTCGACAATGTTGTTATACTGAAGAAGTTTAAGCACAAGTCAAACTTCTGAAAACACCGAAAAACACTCTTCAGAGCACTGTTATTTGTCGCCTATCGCACGTGTTCTTCCTATCATAGTACAAAGTACTTCACCCTTTATTACCGAAAATAAATAGCTACAAAACTAAATCTTTACGATACTTCAAAAAAAAAGTACGAATACTTGTTCCGATATTAAAGATTATTTTATTTAGTCTGTATTCGGCGAGTAAAAAACAGGGCGAAAATATATGCGTGGCACACGAACATGATAGCGCCGCGCTAAACATAACAACACAAAGCTTCGACAAATAACTCAACTAAGATTAAGAAGATATCAAATTTACCTCCGCCATTCTTCTGTGCGAGATACGGGAAACGCCAGACGTTTCCTAGGCCGACTGCGAAGCCAATAGTTGCGAGTACAAACTCGATATGACGACCCCAATTGCCTCTTTCCTCACGAGTTTCATGACCGACTTCGGCGGTCTCCACATCATATTTATTTGTTTCATCGATGTCCATTACTTTTATCTTAGAAACTTTAGATAATTTTTAATAAATACAGTATTGTTAGCAGCAAAAAAAAGTATTGAAGACTAAGTGTCTTTCTTCTCACTTTAGTTGTTTGACAACGTGGCAACAGGAGATAAATCTAACGGGAATATACTTTTACTATTATATAGTAAGACTAATAACAATGCTGTCACGTGACACGTTTTAGCGCGAAAGCCTGCAGATATTTTACCAGTTGGGGAAAAGGGGGGGGGAGCAATTAGGGTCATCCCCGACCTCTTGACCCACCCCGAAATCTAATTAATTGTAGCTTTCAGTGTTTATCTCTTCTAGTTCCTGGTATGAAACACAAGTCTTAAGCGTCTACGGGCTTCAAACTCTCGCGATATGCGCTGAATGCGAGAGTGCCTGAAGTGGTTCGTCTCATCAGCGAAACATTACACGTTCATCGTTTTTTTTCTTGGCATGAGCTGTGAAACTCAGAAGGGGAAAAATATTAGCTACTCGGTGAAGTTTAGGTCTGAACGCTCTTCCCCCCCTGGAAGTATACGGAAATTGAAAGAGTGGAAACGTCGAAAATGAAAGTGACAGGAAACGAAAAGGAAAGGGGAGGGTTTACATCATAGATTAAGCCTGATTCCTCGTGCGATTGCGCGCGGGATTTACGTCATGCAATTACTAATTGTGCAACTCACTGTATTCTATGGTGATATCAGCCTTGCATAGTTTACACTCGTTTTACATGCGTCTCAATATTTAACCACGGAAACCGAAATCCCAGACACATTTGTTCCAGTTGAAGTCCAATAAATTGTTGTGATTTGTGTCTAAACTGCCGTGTGAACATTGCGGAATACTCGTAATATTCGATGTTCAACTTTATCCCATAGCCCTCTGATAAGAATTTATCCACAAAAAATCTTTAGTGGTACCTTTCAGCGCGATGGAAATTCATGTACATTTACGATATACTCTAGTGGTAAAAAAAGCGAGTTCGAATCCAGTTTGAATGAATTTTTTTCAGAATATTGGAATGAAATCCAGTGTTGATCAGCCGGCATTTCTCGCGAAAGTTGTATAATATTCGATGTCTCCCATACATATGGTTTATATATGCTCATCAGCTCATGTGAAATAGTTCAACTAATAGTTGTTAATTGGACGTTATAATGATGATGATGATGATGATTACTTCATGATTAATGATTGTTAATGATTAATAATTAGCGTGAATTATGTGTCCGTAATTAGGGAACTAGACAGAAGGGAAAACATAACGTTCAATTAAAAATTTCACTCAGAAAGGCTATACATACAATTCTATAAAATAACTTTTTTCACGTGTTAATGATAACATGCATGCAATGATATTAAATTATTCCAAAATACAATTTGAACAGTTCGGACTTAATCTCTGTTCACACGATTCAATTCACTTCTGTCTGTCTTCTGACATATGGAATGTAGTCTGTTCTTGATAAAGCAGTACTGCATTGGCTATTATATTTGGCTATGGTTGATTTGCTGCCCATATTATACATTTTGAAACTATGAAACATCCATCAGAATTGAATTGGCTTCGACAAAATTAGATCGTGTGAACAGACCTTTGTACGCTTTTCATAACGTTAAAAATATCTTGGCATTGAACGATTTCCACATAATGTCGAATGAACGAAGACTCAAATATCCGTTACGTTTGAAGTGTTCAGGAATCCTACGTCGAACGTCACTGCTAGCGTCATTGCCTGAGAATGAATGACACAGGAGGCCATCATCGACTTCCATCTTGACGTGGTGGTCAAGGATACTTGAGCGAGTGTCAGGCTTTAGTTTGGTCGTCATCCGTCGCTACAGCGACAAGTGGTAGATGTGAAATAATCTAAATTTAGTAATTTACTCTTGTCTGTCGCTGTATATGTAGACATTCTTCAACGATCGCGGTGCAACCACAGTGATTTAATGACACTCTTTTGCATCCTCCACGCGTCGTGGTAACTACAAGCAACGACTAGCTGATGAAAACTATGCTTTCAGTGGCAAGATTGATTGAAACCCTGGACCCCAACTGAAGATAAAAGTGATGGTTAAGAGGACCGCCACTTTACTATGACAAAATTGAAGTGGCGACGCCTTTTTGTCTCTAACGATCAAGTGATCTACATGTTTAATTTTATCCCATGAATGCAATTACTTCCCTCGCCGTTTCATCTGGAGTTTTGATCTAGAATAGTAAATCCGAATACAAGTGAAATTAATCGTGGGGGGGCTGCAATATATAATGTACTTTTTATTGCGGTTTATTTATCACTCCTGACTTTTGACCCAACACCCGTTTGCAAGCTCCGGTTATGTACTCAACCTCGTACCCAGGGTTCTATCTACGCTCCCGGTCAGGACAGACGAATCTGTCCTATGTTTCCTCCACAGATCCCCCCCAGTTGACATTCACATCCATGCATGCAGGCAAGTTCTCTAGGTCGGGCCAATGCGATTCAAACAATGGATAATGAAGCCTGATTACCGAGGTTTATCATCCGAGGAAATCGGCTTAAAAAAGATACACAGTGGAGTCAAAACAGTCGCTGGCATTCAAAACTATCCCGGTGCAAATAAACAGGAAATTTAAGAACAGGAACCTATATAGTATGATCTTACAATACTTCCTTCAACAAAATTTCAAAGGCTTAATTTAATTTTCACTACGGCGTATTGTGACGTTTTTTCAATAAACATCCGCACAAATCTTCCGTTTTAATTATACAAACTTCCTTTGTCAGCTAGACTGCACTTAAGTAAATTTTACTTTTCAAATAACAAGCCTGTGTCTCACTACGAAGAAAACACTAGAACGTGGTTGCTTCTTAATAAGCTCAGTGGATGTTTAAGCGCTGAGTTGCCAAAAGAGTTCAACCTTCCTCCGGTAGGATTTCAAGTTCAAGTTCAAGTTTGAAAACTTCCTCAAAATGACTTTACGTCACTGAGTCAAGTGGCAAGCAGCATAAAGAAATATTTGTTTTTTGGTAGCTACATGCATGTGATCATGCAATTAGAGTGTTCAACTTTGAACCTTCCTCACAAGCCTCATTCAAACAAACCTTCCTCCGCATGGTACCCGCGTACCCGCAGCTTTTTTGCAAATCTGGTTAAGCGATCCCTTAGATAATTAGACCAAAATTTGAAGGCTAAAACTCGGCACCAGGAACGAAAACATACCCTAAGTGGTTCAGTATGAAGGATGTTTGGCTTATGGCGATTTAGATTTATTCACTATATCATTGAAGACCATCAGATAATGATGAGATAAACGTAAAATATTATCATGTGAAAAATCTGCATAAACGTTATGTTAATTCACGGCTGAAATTATTTAAATACGATAGTGTTTGATAGTGTATTTTACAGAGACTTTTAATGCCTTCAGTCAATGCATCTCTGCATTTTTGGAAAGGAGAAGGGGGGGGTGGCGTTTGCCCGACAAAAAGATATGGGCATTACTGAGACAAATCGACCCAGAAATGGTGATTTTTATGCAATTCAGAGAGTGAAAAATATCGCTTGTTAGTAGTAAGTTGTCCTATTGACAGGATACTGTCAAGATTACTATCAAGAACCCAGAACTTCTCGTCAGCGCGAAGGAAGAGTAACGTTGTGTTAACTATTGTTTGGCAGAAAAAGCAAACAGAGTTAATTCTTCGTTTACTTTGATGGCATTTTTCATGAGAGCACCTTTAAAAGACAATACGAGAGATAAACGACTGGGGCCGGTTGTATCAAGCCCGTTTCAGCTTAAACCGGGCGGATAAGTCAAAATTGATAACACTCTTACGTCTCTCTTGAATGAGTCAACTTGAATATTATGCAGTAAATATGCACTAAATATGTAGTTTTAAACAGTATCTTTGTATTAGGGTTAAAAGCATTTAGTTTACTTGTTGAATAAAACGATAGACGTACGTACTTTCAATTTTGAACTTAACCATCGTTTAAGCTAAACGGGCTTGATACAACCTGATGCATGCATTCCAAACTGCAACGTTGCCCAGTATAAAAGTATGAGGACAATCTGAGCGAAAATATTCCCGACATTTAAAAAATGTGATGTATCGTGATCATTTTAGATAAGAAATTATGAAATAACCATGCATGTATGCATCACCTGAGGAACAAACCTCAAAGCTACAATCCAGTCTCAATCCAGTTCAGTTAGTTAGTTGGACATGCTCACATTCAGTTCAAAGCTGTTTTTCATAGAGGTCCGAAGCGCCCCCTTTATGATCATTATAGCTACAGATTAATGTATATAATTGGTCGTATCCTAGTATTTCTTCACTTTTCCCAGTTCTTACCCGTCATCAGTGGTTAACCATAGTAGATCAGTTTCCAAACTTGATACTCATGCAAAAGGGATAGAATTAAAACCGTTGTTTCTGCTGTTTTGCAATGTTCTATCACGAATTCCTTTGCTATCAAAAGGAGTTCTGATTATAAGATTCAGAGCATTCGTAACTAATCACTCATTCACATCCATCAAAAGAAGAAAATCGCACAAAATCCCAGAGTAAACGAGCCTTAAAAAATCCCTGGCAGGCAAAGGCAGGAATATTCAACGTATTTTATTATCATTTTTCGCTATCTATTCCAAAGACCCGCCTCTAGCTATTCAAGGGCACTGCTGCTGACGTTTTAAGACATTATTTACCACCGGAAATCATGATGCATTGCTTGCAGGCATTATAATAATGGCAAGGGGTTTTTAAGGCCTGTTTACACAAGCGATTTTTGCTGCGACTTTGGGTGCGACTTACTTCTTTTGATAAATGTGAACGAGTGGATAAGTCACGGATGTGCAAATATAGGCACTTACACATCGAAGTTTTTCCAACTGTTCACTCGTTCACATCTATCAAAAGACGAAAGTCGCACCCAAACTTCGCAGCAGAATTTGCAAGTGTCATTTGCAAGGGCCTTTACATATTCTTCCACAAACTTGTGAAATATACGGCAACGTGTTTGCAAATTTAAATAGTCAATACGAACGTTAACGGTTAGTAAACTGCTAGATTGTATAGTCGATGGGCTAGTTATACCATTTAAATCAGTAAAAGTTAATAAAGTAAATTTCAGTGCAGTATCTTGAAGACCTGAAACAGGTGTTTATATCTATGATATCTCAATTAGCAATGATTGAGGCAAAGCTGAGATAAATGTGTGCTATTCAGCTTGGGTTCTCTTTGCCTAAACATTCCAATTAAAAACCTCTAATGCTTCCTAAAGAATCCCAGAAATGCGTTTTCCGATGTGAATTCCTAAATAAATTTCCCATTAACAAAAGGGAGAAAATAAATCTGATTTAAATCACCGTCACAGTAACTGAATAACAATCCAGTCATGTGACCAATCAAGTCAGAAAAACAAATATATCATATATAACCATAGCCTAACGCAAGTCAATACACATTCTTCGTTCTCTGAAGGCAGTTTCACTTAGTGTCAAAACGTATGTTCGCATCTCGTCAATGTGTCGTCGCCCACGATATCAGCCTCAGATTGATAACGCGTATAGCCATGGAAACGTCATATTACACATGATTTAAAGTGCTGATAATCTCATGTGCTCGGCCCACCCGTGAGAAAAGAGCTTTCCCACTGACGAGCTGGTTAAAAATGAAAATATAAAAGAAAAAATGATGTAGGACATAGGACAAATTATTTTTCTAGCTGAGATTTTCTCAGCTATTTAACTGGGAAAAATGCAGCTAAATATATCCTTTTATATCCTTCTATACCCTTCGAAGACATAATACGCGCATATATTAAATGAGCCACATTACAGAAATAGCCACTTGTCAACTAAACATCGACAAACAAAAGTGAGTGAAGTATGTTGGGAAATTTTCCTTCCTGAACGTAGTCTATTCCCGCACAAAAATAGATAGAGTGTTGAACAGACCTTGAGAAACCTTCAGTATGGAAAAAATATAACCCAGACAGCTTACCCAGTTTTATAATAAATTTGATAAAAATATAGCTTCAGTTTTTTTATCTCAAACAAATCAATTGCATTTGGTCTCAGCTGTGCCGGACTATGTGTAATAAAGTAGTTCGTGGAAACTGGAAAGGGTAGTCCAGTGACTGACTCTAATAAGACTGGAATGCTATCTTCCTTATTTTGACTTATTATTGAGTGAAGCCAAGATAGCGGAAGCCTGTCTTGATGGCACTCAAGGTTCAGCGTGTTCCGTGAAGTATTTCTAACAGTTCTTCGCATTGAATTCGTGCTCTAACTTAATTAAGACGAGACTTAAGTGTTTCTGTCTTTTATTCGAGCAGCCTTGAATATGATACACGTTTGACGGTGCCCGCGAGCTGAAGACGGAAAATTGCCAGATTATAAGAAACCTTTTGCCCTCTCCGTGGCTAACTCTCATCACATCCTCGGTCGGATCGGAATACTATGAGTTATACACGAGAGTTTGCCGTCGGTGTGATGGATAATCCGCTTTGTTCCACTTAAACCCACTTCACCTATTTTCAAACTCTGCAACAATGACAACAGCATGAATAACGAGACATTCATTTAGCATCCTTTAGCGTGCTTTACGTACGTGGGTATATGAATCGTTGATAGGATTTTAATGACAGAAACATTACGCCCGATTAGGCAATTCATCTACCACGCACGGAGTCTAAAAGTCTGTAAAAGAAGAGATTTGTGGTTAAAATTATTCCAGACACCGCCGCTATTCGATATTTGAAAAAACACTCAATCCGGCGATTAATCTTATATTGAAAATTCATCTTCAAAGCTTTTAAGTCAGAGGGAAACAAGGATCTTATGTCTGACATGGTATAGTGCTTTTGTTCTCAGAAATATTTTCGGCACTGATACTCCTAAAATACAATAATTACCTATGCAAAATTTCAACTGTGATTACAATAACTTTGAAACTGCGAACTAGGCTTGTTAACATAGAGATAAAATGAGAGAAAGGAGGATCTATAGACATGTAGCCTATAGTTGACAAATTTTTCACAATAGTTCTTGGCTTCGATTAGAATTGTGTGTCAGTTTTCCACTCGAGGTAAAAACTAACGACCATTAATCCTCGCGAAATAATCCTTCGTTCGAGTACCGCAAATTATTACCAAATTGAAAGATTAAAAAGCCCTAAACTTGTTTCTTCGATCGAATTGAAGCTGTGGTGAATTTTCACCGAAGTATATTTTGAAACGGTATCGCGTGCCGTTTTCACGGCTTGCGTATAATTGTTACATTTAAATTAATTTCCACATCAACGCCTCGCCTCTAATTAAGATATTCTCACTTTCTGCGTTCTGTCAACAACAACATTACGTTGTTTTCCTAAGCCTATTAACGCTTTTACGTGCATGCTTCCGTACTTAAGGTCCTCGCAAAGGAAAACATTTAGGCGTGCCTGTCTCATTATCCTGTGTAAGCCTCACAAAGATGTACATAGCAATGACATGTCGGAAAGCCAAACCCAGCTTAGCCACTTTCACGGCTCAAATATGCATTATGGATGTTTTCCTTTTGTGTTTACAAGCTTCTCCGGATTGGGGGCGAGCGTTAAGAATCAGACAGAAGTGGCTAGCGAACACTTGCGTGAGGCAGCGGTTTACCGGTTGGGAATACAACATTGCACGTCGAAGTTCGAGAGAATTAAGAATTTTTGACACAGAGATTCGGGAAATCTTTCTGCGATGAAGCGTTTAGGAAATTACACAGTGATCAGGTTTAACATCCACAAGGAAACACCACCTACTGGTAAGTTGACACTCAAAAGTTTCGATTCTGGAGCCGGTTTAGTTCATTACGACCGTTTGTATATTTCGAAGAACAGCTAGTTGAATTTTTAATTAGCAAAATAATATAATATAATAATAAGGTTATAAGATTAATAATTTTGAGCCTCCTAATAATAAAAGGGAACCTTTTATACATAAGTTTAAAAATACAAGTCAAGAGTTTTCATTATGTATTTGTAACGCCAAGATAGCCAATTTTGTCACAAACTCGTCAATAATTTTATTCAGACTTGTTAAAACCTCCCACATGCATGGAGTATTGTAACTTCTCAGAATACCGACAACAGGTGAATGGAAAAACAGTTTCTTGAGTTGAACGGTGAAATTCGTCGCAATAAAACCGTATTGCTGTATAACGGGGGCTGACGTATATTTATACAGACGCGGTGTACGTGTACACTCGTGCTGTTTTGTTCAATTTTTCTTCCTGTACTCTTCCTGCTCATCCTACTCTATTTTTGACTGATAAATTTAAATTTCATAATGGGTGCATAGTTCCGAACATACTCGAGTCTTGACGCAATTTACTCGAGCGAATTGCGTACTGTAGCGAAATATAAATATTCTGATGTCATATAAGCCGTCAACAGAATTGCGTGTGCAAAGTTGTGGTTTAACCTATCCGTTCCTCTGTAGTTCTTTTGACTTGTGCGTGCAACTCGCGCGCTGGTCAATCGCGTGCCGGAACGTTGATAGCTACGAGCAAAACGCCTTTGAGTATAAGGGTCCCTTTTAAGTTCCTGACAGACGCGATTTATTTTTTGAGAAGCTCTATTTGTTTCGCTGAACAACAAGTGTTTGACAAGTTTAACTTTACAAATACTTGTTCATCCTTGCCGACATGGACCAGGTTTTGAGGCAGAAAAACTGTTCATATGTAGGGCTGACCTCATTGAAGTATAATTGTTTATCGTAGGCAGAAAAAATTAACTGAGCGAGGAAAGTTTCCAGGAGAACTACCCTCTTTGCGGGGCTTTAGGCCTTGAGATTTGGCAGCTCTATTCAGTGATTATAATACATGTGAGGGTAAAGCTTTCTTGATGGATTTCAAATATGTTATCTTAGCTTCAAAGTTCAAATGTATCACTGGCAATTATACTTATAGATCTCCAATTTATGCTAAAAACCTCATGAACTTGTTGCCAGACACAAGGTCGGTGCCCAGAGGCAAATGCAATTAATCGAAAAGTGTTTTGTGAAGAGCACAAACGTTTCACAAAGAATTTTCATCATCGGAACATGATTGGTCATAAATTAGCCACAAGTGGGTGACGGCTGGCCAGTTACACCAGTTTTTAATGCTTTTGATCGATCTATAAATGCTCTGATGTACGATACAAGTATAGTCCGTAATCTGTTCTTTTGGTCGAGTTTTGCATCTGAAAGGGGTATTAAATTATCTATATAGCATATAATGTGAAACGTTTACTTTTTGAACCATTTGAAGTCAATGTGCGCATCAATGTTACTAACTGTCAATAATATCACCATCACGAGTACCATTAACCCTAATTATACGAGCAACATCGCATGATTATTTGTTTTTTACATGCATTAATTAATATTTTATGATAAAAGTCTAAAATATTTGTAGCGGTTTATTGCCAGCCTTTATAACTTTATCATGCAAGCATGCTAGCTCCTTGTCAAAATCAAAAAGTCTTACCAGACTTTTATCCAATCATGATTTTGCACTTTGGCAGAATTTTCGCTTATCTTTTTGGTCTTTCATAGTTCCTCCAGAAATATATTTGCATACAAACTGAACAGCCGACCGCCGTTTTGTTTATTTTGCGGGAAAATCGTTTTTAAATTGTACTTCTGGATCAGTACAGAATGAAATAGCTGACAACTGTACTCCGCTCGACCAATCAGCATCCAGCAATTTATCACGCTAATAATAACATACAGTTATTGAAAAATTATGTTTAAAAAAAGCGAAGAAAGGTTTCGCAACTTAGCATTATTATACTCTTGGCTTATCTTTTGATGAAACGCATTGCAAGAGATATCCGGTTCTTTGTAAGCACATCCTCGGGATGTTAAAAGGTTTGGTGTACCTCAGCTAGGCTGGAGAGGGTACTTTCCGGTTTGATATAAAGGAATAAAGAACATAAAATCAATATCATCGGTAAATCACAAGGATTACTGCGACATGCCAAGGTCAGGGATTACCGATAGCGAATTAGAATACAAACTCGTCAATACATTGACCTGACATGTTTTAAATAACACAAGATGAAAAACAACTAAGGTTTAAAATTATTTAAAGAGGTTTATGGCATGCAAACGGCGAAGCAATTGTATTGTAGTCTTGACGGCTAATGTCAACATTGTTATTAAGCTAAATAAAGCACCAGGTTTTTTAAACCAAAGCCGCCTGAACGATGCAAATTAAGACAAAGGTGTGTTGGTTAATAATTCTCTGTTTGTAACTGAATAATTTACTGAATGACAAACTGTCTTCCTTATATTCTTCTTATCTGCTAAAATCATTAGAGGAACCTTTAAATTCCGTGTCTTCTTTCTCAGGAAGAAGCAAAGTGCGCATTTAAGTCTGATAATGCTATTAAGCTTGTTACAAGTTGTAAACACTTGTTTATAAGTTGGTACACCAAATTAAAACAGGCCGTGCGAAGACAGCTTTATTGTTGACAGCGTGATAACAGACGTGTAGCAAGTCGTTTAATTTGTGACGCCTTTTTTGGCATCGAATCGTCTTAGCTTTGCTGCGTCTACAATAAAAATGGCCGCCACAAAAAATGGACACTTACAGGCTTAAGTCGTCTTCGCTTTATCTACGCATATATTAGTAGCACAACTAATTTTTTAGAAGTGTGGAATTAACTGCTTGGTGTAAATTCTGTGTCATAGTATTAAGTCTATGGTATTAAGTTAAGTTTATGAATTTTGCATGTACGGTTGTACTACGTACAAAAATAGCTTCTTTCCGCGGCTCATTGATATGATAAATACAAAATATTTGAACTTTGATGGTCGTTCAAAACTTGACACATTCTAAGACGTTCTGTCTGGTTGTATTTCGGTACTTCTGCTTCGATCCATAAAGTTGAGTATATAAAATTGAAATCATCCATTGAAACGATGCGTAATCTGCATGTCCAGTCTTTACCAACGCCCTAATCGAAATTGTCAGTGTATAGTAATTATAAGAATTTTATAATCTATTCTATTAGTTCGGCCTCTTGATGGAACGGATCACCCGTCTGGCACGTGATCCGATTAGGAAATACAAATACAGCCGGACCATGACCATGCATGACCAGTACACTAATTGTAGCTAGTGTAAGGAAATAATCCCAAACAAGAGGTAAACGAGTTTTCTCCACATCTAGTGTCAAGCTACATATTTATAATATTAAGTACCGCACCAAGCAAAAGACGTTGAGCCTGCTGTACTAGAAGTTACAAGCAATGGACTCTATGTGAACTGGAACGTTAACTTGGTTTCCATCATTCTTTGAAGCCAATTTGAAGCCGAACTTGGCTCCATTGCCAGTCCATTTCCATTGTTTTTTTTTATATTTAAGATCGAATTTGGGCTGGTGCATATTTTCGAGCATGTTTAGAATCGAATTGACGTTATCACTCATAGTCACCCAGCCATGTCCCGCGATTCGGGTCGAACGTGACATGCAGTCGTACTTGTCTTTAGCTTAGCTTATTAAGAAATTTCCAAACACCCTCTCTTGACACGTCCATGATATTCGTCATTCTACCTTGACACAATTTAGGCTAATTTCAAACTAACATTTAAAGATTTTTGGCACTTTCTCGACCGCAATTTGTCTCAGTAATTAGTCTATGTTTGAAAATAACGCACCAATTTTCTCGGCCTCAGCAACCTAGCATTTGTTTTGAAAATTCAAAATGAATTTTTCTATTTGCCGTTGGAGGGTTGTCGTAAACGTCAAGCTAAAGTTCTCTTCTCTCTTAAAGCTAACGTGGGTTTATGAATACGACCGTTACATGTATAAGTGTATTCAATAAATGTTGTTTGAGAAGACTTTTAAACATTATTGATGAGTTCTGATTTCAACTATCCTAAATTGGTGATTTTGCTGGTATGCGTGTACGTGTGGGTAAGACAAAGTGTAACTTGGTACTCCACACTTGCATCACGCGTTGTTATATATAAAAAAAACCTCGATTATAACGTCACGTATGACCTGCAGAACTTTGTGAGAACGTTAGAAGAAGTGATACCGAAATATTTCTTTTCCGGCGATTGCTACTCTTATACCAGCAACAGGTAATCAAAGAGCTTGTTCAACATTTTTGCGATTGTCCATAATAATACATGGGGTCACTATAGCTGAGAACGATATAGTATAAATTATACGAGTATAACTATTGAACCATATCTATGGAGAGAGCTCATTGTTTTTCTCAATAGCAAACCGCTTTGATATATTACCTAACTCCGGTGATATATAGCTACGGAGTCCAACTTCTCAGCCAGACTTGCCAGAATAAAAACTCCGTTTCCTGTTATCGATAGATTTATATCAATCTCGATCATTTCTTTTCATACATACAGTCATTGTTGTAATAAAAGCGATTAACTGTTGCACGAGGTTGTGAGTCCATTGGTTTTTTGATGCGGCGAATAATTCCAGTTTTGCCGTGTTATTTGATGTTAATCTGAGAATTAGACGGATTTTTGTTGTCTAAGCTTTATTTGCGTATTTGTCGGTCTGGCAAAAATGTGGTCCGTCAGTAGCTCCCACACGTCTGCATTCATTACCCATTGCTATTTTAGAATTTTGGTCAGGAAAATGCATCACTGATATACAGCTATAGTAATAGATTTGGTGATTTGCACTTTCTTTGTCTCATCAGTTATATCAAAATGAATTAATTGTTTATCGATCGTTTTTCGGGGGAACGAAGCCGCAGAAAGTGCCAGAAACATGCGAATTCTTTAATAAGATCTAACTGCGCCAACGTTTAATGACAATTAAAAAAATTTAGGCGGTTTCTCGTACGTGCATGTAGGCTGTAAAAAACAAACCCAGTTACCCAGACAGTGCAGGAAATTCGCCCATGCAGCTAAACAGCAAACTGTGTATTTCACAAGGTAAAAAGAAAAATATATTCGCTTTGTGGTCTACCTAATTAAAAAGTCAAGAGATTTAGTTCAGAATCGAGCTCAAAACAAAAGACCATGAAAATTCATTGCAGAGTGCAGTGCAAATAATGTCCTAACACAGTATGCACACATTAAAACTTGGTTTCCACCGTTGTCCTAAGCAAGTTGTTTCCACCGATAGTCCAGAGAGTAGAGATAGTCCAGATGTAAATTCATCTTTATTTTCAGCATTTAAATCGGCCATTGTCGACTGCACAATCGTGAAAAAATTCACACCAATTACGACAAGATTGCAAGCAGGCTATATATATATATATACCTATAACGTTTTTAAATCAGATCTATATATATTACGTTCTCGAAACCAAGCCAACGAGTTCAATGGGAAATAACTGTGGAATGGATAAGATAAATAATGTACCATAATTATATATTTTACAAAGAAACCACCCGTTAGCCTTTTGATAGAGTGTAGGGCGCTAGAATGTGAGTCACGCAATTGCCGTAATTATAATAAGAGCTCCAAGACAACGCTAATTTCTTCTGTTGCGATAGTTGCAATTAATGTAATTATTCATCATTAGGAAATACAATTTGTGCTAGGGTCACGCAAATCGGACACCAATGTAAAGAGGACGTGGCAGCCGGGCGAGTGGTACTTGCTTATTTTGCTTAAAAAAAATTAAAAAAAAAATTGGCGTTTTTTCCGTTTAATTTTACATCACTAAATTTGTAGCAACAATCCTATATATTAATTAAACAATCGTTATAAGTGAACGCTGTGCGTGATGTGTGAGGTCAACAGACGGATGTAATAGCCAGTGGGCGAATACGAGAAAACCGACAGTAAAGTTTTTGGTAAGTTCGGATTTGTTGAATATAGTTGAATCAGTTATATATATATGGATTATTAAATCAGTTCATCTAATGATTATATATATTATAATAATATTCGAACCAGAAGCATTTCAATCACTAAGACTAAATTATAGTTGATAGATGAATTATAATTGATATTCTTGCTTTAAAAGCTCAGTTTGAAACTGTTAAATTATTTATTCAAAGCTTAATAATCCTATACGGAGAAGCACTAAAAGTTTTCTTTTAAATTTTCGAATTGTATTTTCATCACAAAACATGCTTCGAGTTGATGCATGGCGCGCGCTAATCTTTTTAATGCTTATCATATATATATTAGGCATATTACCATTAGTATATTTATGGTTAATGGTACAAAATTTATCAAATACTATTCGATATCATTGAAATAATCCATACGTCATTTATGACAATGACAAATTTGACTTCGACAATGTCAAATAAATGGGAAGTTTTGAAAAGGCCCGCGTTTCGGACAATAGCGAGTCCATGCACCCCGTGTTACAATATTCATCTAATATGTTTGAATTTCTGATTTCTATCTCAAGATGATCATATTGCATTTTACAGTTTTGAAATATAAAAAAATACTTGCCCGATTCGCTTTCTTATATCAGGGTATGCTAACGTATATGTGTTCCCCGATTGAACATTTTTTACGCGTAATTTTCGTTACATGCCAGCCTGCCACGCAGACTATATATGGGGTATATATATATATACCCCAATATATAGTCTGCGCTGCAGGCTAGTTACATGCATGCATGTAAAAATCATTAAATTATAAGCATTGAATGCATGTATGTATGTACAGCATTGCAATGTGCTAGTTACATATATATTAGTATATATTAATATGCACCGCCACCGTTTTTCCTGCCTGGAAAACTTCGAGGTTGTTCAATATTGTAAAACAACACTTCAAAAACGTTTACCTGACTATTTCGTGACACGGGTAACACACAGGGACAATGTTAATTTGAACTGAAGCAATATGTTCTTAGGGAACAAAATGTTCTATCACTTTTACCCGATATTGTAGTAAGCTCATGCATGATATAAGCCATTGGATGGGTATTGAGGTCAAACTTCATAACGCACAAAAATTAACGTGTAATATAATGTGAACAACAAACAAGTACAATATAGCAAATGTGCATGATCATGCAATTAACGTGTAGAAAAAAAGATCCTTTAATTTTTGTGTTTTCTTGCGGAAACCATTAAAGGTAATTTGTCGAAATACGATGAAAGCAAAATGAAATCAAAGAGCGTCTAAATTAGCTTCAGCAATACTTTGTTGCTATATATAACGCCTATTGCTGTAGATAGAGCTTTCAAAGTTTTAGTTTTATTAGAGAAATATAAAACCACTCCGGTATTCTGCCTGAAAGTTTAGTTCTATACATCATGCACTCTCTAATCGTTTCTGCATAAGATGCTAATATACAAATATACACGCGATATTTTAGATTATGGATCAATTCTTTCACCCCTTATGATGTAATGACATGCAGAATATAGGGGGATACATGCAAATTAAGAGCTAGCGTAGGCCATATGTCCAAAGTCCAAGTTTGAATCGGCAAGACGGTATATAGCTATACCTTATCTGTTACTAGCTTTCCTATGATTTTGCATGATTTGAAACGATAAAGCCTTGGCAATGCTGTAGATATAATGTATACTATAAAAAATGAAGTTAGATTAAAACTTCATATAACAGGAAGCTCAAGCCTGCATGTGGGTGAAATTCCATGCCATGCATGTGCACGTTAAATGACGTATAAAATGTATAGGTATATAGCTACTTCGTAGACTATGCCATGAATGCATGGTTTTAAACCGAAAAATAAGAGTCATAGTATATTGCATTTTATAATAACATTGGTAATAATAAAATCACCTTGAGTGATTTCTTACATTTTTATTGTCAAAATGATTAGAAATGTCGGCTCCTTGTTGTGGTTTGTGCAAAGATAGCTCTTAACATAAAACACGCTGTAGCTCAAGAGCTCCAAGTAAACAATTTAAAAGACTCCTTGTTCTTTGCTTCAGCACAATCATTGTATTCATTCACTCGTTCAAATATTCTTTCAAAACATTCCCGCCATGCATGCATATATTTCATTAGTTAAGTCAAAGATCTTTGTGTCTCGCCCCGTTCAGAAGACAATATCTCTCTATATCACCGATATAGCTATCTATAAACATGTTATTCGCAAGCCCGTGCAAAGAAACATATATCAGTACAGACCTATATTAACTATAAACATATTTCTAATGTAGCTATTATGTATATCAATTAATTAAACTGTTTTACCGGGATAAATATATGACCATCGATATTTTACATTTCAAAACTTCATAGCTAAAAATTATCTATTATTTATTATTTATTTTATTTATGTTTCTCGAAAGATCACTAGCTGTAAGTCTGTGACCATGTCAATAGTCATAGATGCTATTTACCAAACGAATGAGCTCTTTGTATCAAAGAAGAGGCACTTTGATTAATGTCCGTATTTACGAATGTCAAAAAAGGACAGGTTTCAATTATATTCTTGAAAAGAACATATTTTTCATGCTAAGATACGGCGAATATCATAGCTGGTATATATTTGCCGAATTCAACAATTCATTGATAATTATTTTAAGTAGGAGAATTTATATGTTATGATCGAATTTACCACATTCAGTTCTGTCGATCCATGGATGGTCATATTCTTCTAAAATCCGAGACTCTCCTTTTCCGGCTGAACAAAGTACAATATTATAAGCTACTGTATGTAAACATGCGGTCAGATCGCATGCATGCATGGTATTCAGATTGTAGGATAGACTAATAATGGAGAGAAATTAATGCAGTAGAACACTAACTCATTACCGTAATTTCTCTATCAAAAGAAAATCGAATCTCTTAGAATTATATATTGCTATATATTCACGTATTCATATGTCGGAAGCGATTGTGCCCAATATAAGTTAGTGAGTTGAGTCGAAACTCGAAAGGAACTTAAATTATAAAATTAAGATCTGTATGACCTAACTCGAGACAACCTGTCTATATTCATTGAAATATGGGAGGTATTCTTCATCGGAAACCAACTTATTTCTGTGTCATTGCCAAAAAAGTCTAATATATATGTATCTTATATTATATTATATATTTGATTGTGTTTATACACTGAGTGGGCATTGTAGCCAGGGGCAATAAAAACTGCTGAAATAATTCTGAATTACCCCTTACTTTTTATATATTTTGTAGTTATAACATGTTTTTACTTTTCAATATTAAAATCGTAATAATCTGGCATTGCTCTCTGTTGAGGTAAAAACCCATTACAGTATTTGGGATTGACCCCGTTTTCACTCGAATCACTTTGTAAATGCTTGAGGAGGGGAACTCACCAAAGTTGACGAAAAATTTCAATACATGCACTCCGGCTTATAATCTAACAATGTTTTCCATGGTTTTCAAGCGGCAACTCAGGCCTCAGTATATGAAGCATATAGTATTCATAGACGACTGTCGAGTTCATGAGATCAATCTGTGCTGAATATTATCACCATACATTTTGCTGTCCAGTTATCCATTGAGATCAGTTTCTTTAAATCTGGTAAGTTAATATGACTGTTCCCACACTGTCAGCCAATCATGGCGCGAGTGACCAAATTTGAGCTGTATAATGTATATAGTATATCGTGGAAATTAGTATTGCTCAACTGAAATATACTTAGTACATTATTAGCTGATATAATATATACTTGCGAGAATATTGGGTTCATCTTTTGCACTATTGACGTAGGCAATAGTTTCTCAGTGTTGTCCAGTGACATTTCCGGGATCAGTCGTATAGTACTTCAAGACTTGCCCTCGGGCGATTCTTCAATTTTGATACAGTATAATCATAATTCTCTGTTTACTACATTGGAAAGATTCCACCTACATATTTCTATGAAAATCGGTGAAGAATTCAGTGCTAGAGTCAATTCCTTCTTATAATGGTAATTGGTTTGTGTTTTGCGACTTTTTCCTAAAAGTCGCTCTGTCGTGTTAACTCAAATGGAATGGGATTACGAAACGCGTTTGGCGTGGTAATAAGTTGCCATGGCATTACAAGTGCATGCATCGCCTCTTCCTATTTAGCGAACTATAATAGAGATAGCAGTGATATTTATCACGTATGATGACTCGTTGCTATCTGACGTAAGTTATAAGTTACAGGTTATATTGTGGTCGTCTTGAAAGCATGCTTCTTCTCATTTCCTGGCTTTATTCCTGTACACTTGACATTGTGTATTCCTTTGTCAAGATATACTCATTGGTATATCGTCATCGGGCTTAACTTTACATGAATTTGGGCACGATCGAGTTTATTTTGAACTGTTTGTCAAGTCGTCTTGTGTGAAGATATACAGTGTGGGTCGACTGAGATTCGATAGAAATTAGCCGGGATAATTACCGGAGGTAGACCTTGGCTTTTTTAATAACTTTATAAATAAAGGTGAGTGTTGTTGGGGACTGAAAACAAACATTTGTGAACTTTGTAACTCATCCCAATACAAATGACAATGTAGTGATTACCAGCCACTTTAAACAAACTTTAAACTCTCAGTTCTGCTTCTGAAACCGCCTGAAAATCTCTTAATTTCTTTACCAGTATTTTTTGATCTTATGTAACTTTTTTCGACGAGTCTTTTATACGACTTAGTGACAAATTCTTGATACTGCTTATCAGTAACTCATGTGTAATGTATTACATAAGTAACGGAGAGTAAGCTTTGCTTCATAAAAAGGAATTATTTCATACTTTAGTTAAACTATTGATTGATTAAAAACATACAGTCAGACAACGAACTTCCCGAATTTGCTGTCTAGCCGGATGAAGTTGTTGAACACGACCTTAAACGTCTGTCCCGTGCGTAGAGCCATGTCTCAAGCTAGTTAGTATGGGAAATATCTATACTGGCCTTATTTATCAACCAAAGTCCGGCCTCTCGTGAATGAACGCTGCCTTGAATAAACGTAGCGAGCTTTTGAGTCAGGAAAGCGATTCCCGTGTGCACGACCAAACGGTAAAAAACGTTTCCCGCATACAGGAGAAAATAAGCTTCAGAAGATATTTGTAAAAGAAATTGCTGATGCATTACCACACAGTCAACTATATTAACACACAGTCACTACTGCGGTTTACAGTGGATGTATTACTGTTTTGGATGACGAAGGCAACCACTGAGAACAGATTATATAAAGTCACAAACACTGCCCTGGCACAATCTGGGTTTGGTGGTAATCACACATTATAGACTTTTTTCATGACGTTAAACGCGGAAAGTCAGATGTTACCAAGGCAAGCTTGATTGGTCAGTCAAGCTCTGTATGACATGAAACTTTCCGCGTTGGGTATTTCCCTCAAATATTTAGGTCCGTTTCAGACTAAGAATTTTCATTTCTTGAATCGAATGCAAATGAATTTATGGAATACCCCGAATTGCTCGCACGCATTGCCTATTTTAACCACGCGTGGGTCCCACGCATGGAGCCCACGCATGCGTACCTATGTCAAGAACCAGATTACGCTACTGTGGAAAGGGCCGGATAGTCTGATTTCTTCATGCTATAATCTATATAATCCTAACCGTATTCCTGTAATCACTACCCTTACCCTCTGACCCTTATCACAACTCAAATATAAAATATGGAAAGATAATAAATTTTACAAATATTACCAATAATAAAAGTGCTTCGTAAAACGTGTCACCTGTCATGGTTTTGCGTTCTACAGCAATTCGATCGTTACCACCACAAGCTTTTCAACTTTTTTTCAACACTAACTTTGGCGAGCCGGCTTTGTGTCGAAACTGATATTTAATTTGTTAGTCGACAATGCAAATTGTCTATTGAATCACAATTTCCGGGTCGATACCTACCAATATAGGCGAACAAGCTTTGCAACTGGTTGATGATAACAATAAGAACAATGAACGATAGAAATTGATTTCCAAAAGAACGAACCATGAACACTGTTCACTATTGTTTCAAAACTCGATCATATTAGTTCCTCACCATTCCAGATCTATTGGCTAAAAAGTTTTCAACGGGTATCATCGCATTATGCATGTCTGGACCATAGGCTAGATTGGACTGTCGCGTATATTCTTGGAATGAGATAGGATAGTCATCCTTGCTATCTTTGACATTTCGATCTATCGTTATCTAGCCAAATCAGAGGAACTGATCCAATTGGCTCAGATGGAGATCTTTATTATCGTTGTGGCTGTCATCGCCGTCGCAGCAGCCCTAATACTGCTGGTTTTACTTCAACTCAGGATTAAAAAACAAGCCACGGCGGAAAATTCTACGCCAGAAAGTCAAAACACTAGCACGCAGGCAAGCTCGGTCGAGGAAATTGCTTTGGATTATCCAAATGATCTTATTCTGAAGACGGGACCACCTCCTTATAGACAAGGTATGGGCAAGTTTGACATTGTCACTTGGTTTTGAACGTTTTAACATATGAAAACAATGCTTCCTTACATGTTTTATTCAATTACACCACCCGAGAGATACTGGTTTCCGTGCGCGATTCATACTAAATGCTAAGCCGTCGCATGGAAAGTATTTACAGTTATTTTCAGTTGAATGGTACTGATCGGCCTATGATACAAACGTTCACGCAAAAGTTTATTTTTATCGTAAAGATCGCGTAAAATGAACTTCGGAACTTTCTTCCTTTAATTACAACTTCCTTTACTTCCTTTTCACTATAAACATGTAAACATCACTGCGGAGAAGTGACGTCATATTACATAATGTGATATATTCAAAATATGTTTCTCTTGTTTGAAACTATGCTTCAAATATTTTCAAGTTATCGGTCAAGAGTTAACCGCCAACCTTGCCGTAAATTAATCTGGTCTATCAAAACATGTCATAGTAGACTATACCGCTTTAAAAAAATTGGATAATAATAGAAAACGTTCTATAAAAGTCACTATACCGGAACCAGTGCACTTGATTAAGTCGATTTAGTTTGGAATGATAGATAACCCACGGTTATTAAGCCCAGCGCCAGTCTCTTTTTTATTGTTTTGGTCGGCGCGATCGTCAGTCGTCTACTGTAAAATCTCAAACAACAAATATTTTTTACAGTGATGAAATCTCCAGAACTATACCCTCTGGCCTCGTCAACTCACATCGAATATGGCCGTGGAGATGTCAAAATTCAAATTCCCACGTCTCCTATTCATCACGAGCGTACGAAAAGAACGTGGAACGAATTACTGAATGCAGTTATACGTCCCGACGACTATGGACTAGATACCCCACCGGGGAAACAGACTATACGGGGGGAAAATAACGGGATCCAAAAGGAGTCGCACATACTCAATTTGCCACCAGTCGACGAAGTCTTACCGACGTACGACGAAGTCGTACCGACTTGCGACGAAGTTCGCTCTGGAATTCCCGCGAAAGAAAGCAGAGTGGAATACTGTCAAAAAACGTTTCCACGACGGGATAGTGTAGACATTTTGAAGTCAGGATATCACAAAATTTTGGGATTCAACTTTGGCGTTGAGCAGACAATGTTGTGTAGAAACGAGTGCGTCTTTACCATATCAAATGCACTCCAAGCTGTCATCACGGAAGAGATAATGCACTCGCAATCACGACCGCGACTAGCTACACTATAGTTTTTCAGATGCGAAGAACACGTAGTTGTTGCAAAAATCTTGTTTCCTTCCCATAGTTCCTTTAAGGTGCAGAAATTTGGAAACACATTTACCAGATCTTTATATAAACAAGCAAATTTTACTTGCCGAATATATAGCAAAACACCAAACCCATTGTACCACGTATATACAGATACGCTGGGTTCGAAACCTTTTCGTTCAGATAAAGAAAACTATTTATGTATAACACAATAATAATCGTAGTCGCGAGGGGAAACCCGCACATCAAAAGAACATATTCGATTACCCATACAGAGACACAATGTAACATGAAGTAACAGTGGAAATACTATAAGCATTTATTTGTATTTGTATATATATTTACTTGTATATATTACTATATTTACATATATTTACAACACACGTACAGTAACATATCAGAAGATGTAAATTTATTGGACTGTGCCGTCTAACCATATCAGTAATGCACATTAAATGAATGTTAAAATCTTACAAATAATTCGGGGTGAAAACTAGATGTGTTGATTTGAGATCCGTTTGTCAGAGCATAGTTAAAAGGCAATTCTTTGAAGCTGTTACGCTTAAATAAAACTGATTAGTATATATGATTTCATTTTCTTATTCTTCTTAATACACAGCCGCGGTTTCTTGACAATTCTTTTGTCAGTGTTATCCATAGAATTTGTCCATCATTCTAATGCATGTATGTTTCCTGAGCCCGACGATTCTCCGTATCTTGCTTCTTTTGTTACTGAGATGGCTTCCGACCCGAACTTTACAGGCTATTTTTTAACAATTTCTTAGAATCACCGGAATCATCAAATTTTCAGTTCAACTGAGAACGAATGTCAATGGTTTCCGGAGAGCTTTCTAAGTGAAAATCTATATCAAAAGCGCCTTATTTATTTGATATATACTCCATTTTCAATTTATCGGGCAATCTAAATAATGATAGAAAGTTTACGCCAATTTAGACTCCACACCCACTTCCTGCATGTGGTGAGTATGCCCACGAGTCTCGCGTGAATATTCTGAGGTCGAAGTATAAGGGGACATTTGATAGATTCGTACTTTCAGAGGATTAAATCACGCCTTTTGATTCATTTTACAAATCGATGATTTAGAGACGTATTACAAAAGGGTGGTCGTATTAAGGCGGCTTTACCCGATAGCAAGCCGGTACCAAGCTTCTTCCTTATACCTGGATAATCCTCCCAGTTTACCACTGTCGGTTACAATCGGACTATATATATCCACACATCGTATTTGATGCCTTCAATTTTTGTTTTGAAGGAAAATTTTATTAAAACAAGTGAATGAAAAAGTGCAAATTTACCTACTGGTGTGTGGAAATGTTTCAGTTATTTGCCGCGATGGACCGCGATGAAAAAGCTATAGGAAAAGAAAGGAAGTTTTCATAGACACCTAAAATGAGTGTGCAAATTGCTCGGTATATTTTTCGATTATTCAATTTTAAAGGACGTCTGACGAATACAATACACGTCTTCGTGGTTAACTGTAGATCTACAAAGTTTACTTACTTCCGCTATTATATCAAAGAAGAACGGAGTTTATTTACTTTTTCCTTGCCTATTTTGTAGATGCTTACCGCATATATCTATCATATTATCAGTTTTAAAACGGCCTTGTTTTGGAAAATCAACAAAGATGTTTGCAAACGGCCGGGCATAACGAAAAAGATGAAAGCATGTCAGTACAATTATTACAATGCATTGAAGCATCAAGCTTGAATCAATATGAAAAGGAAGACAGAAAGCGAAAACATTTGTTTTTGTGGTTATATAAACGGGCAAACTTTAAAAAGAAAACAAATCCCTGGGAAAAATGAGGATAAGTCTGTTTACACGTATGAAAAGAGTGACTCGAAAAATTCCAAAATGGTGGGCAAAGTGATTTCTACTTCCTCATAACCCTCGAAGAATGTTAAGTGTATTTCTTTTGTGTTGTATCTCAACTGACTCAACACAAGATCAATGGCTTTAAATGTAATTTTTATCCATCGTAACCCACGTCCCACAATACATCACGATCCAAGATAGTGACGTTTTTGTTGAATGAGTGTATTGCAGCTTGCAGCTATTACTTGACCGGTCAAGAGAACCGCTTCTTATTTCTATTAACTGTGGTTCTTCGGTCTTATTCTCACATTTGAAAAGAAAATCAGGCGAAAAATTCCGCCTGTAGTGGAAAACCGCCATAATACGGATAAATTATTGCGATGTATTTTAAATAAAAATTTATTATTAGAATAAGATAGTTGCATATAGATCGTTAACTAGTAATTGCGACTTTTTTGAATTTCAATGACTCGCAAGTATAGCAATTACTGGGAATTTATTAAAAAAAAATTGTTGTGGAATGTGTTCCGGTGCGTATTCTTACAATATCCTGTCGGATGGCATCGGAAGTTGTCGTACGTATTAAATATACACGATACTCAGAAATTGTTTCGAAATTAGTGTTGTGAAATGGTCTGAAAGAAGTCTTTTGATTTGCAACAAAACGTGAACCAATCATGACAAAAACGCGGTTTGTCGACTGTTTCTGGGTGAGTATATTGTTTGATGTTCTCTTTAAGTGTGCTAGTGTTTAACTTTACGGGTAAAATCGCAGAGACCAGCGTAGAATTAAATACATAATGCTCGCTCATTGAAAGCAGGAAGTAAACTTTAAAATAATCTCTGTATAATGTCGGCGACTGTCAAAGTATCTTGTATGTATGTTGAAAAAAATCGAAAATGATCGCTAAGATTCTAAATCGTATAAAATATTATGCGAGTGGAAATTGTTGTTCTTGCTATCATTCGTCGGCTAGCGGTAATAAAATTGTTAGCTGAAGCATACCATTGTTGGACCGATAAATATTATGTTTACGTGTTAATGTGAAGTCAAAGATACGGGTTTTTTTAAATCCGCGGCATGTACGCGTATAAAACTAACATTGGGTCGATTAAATCTCAGTGCGTGACTTTGAGTTTCCCTGACGGCCGAGTGTTTTCATATTTCATTGTAAGTCATCTTTCCCTTTTACGGAGTACTGTTTACATTACCTGGTAATGCACACACTGTATATATTATCATGCAATATACAATATATTCACTGAGAAAAACCAGGACTGCAGTATTCCCTTAGTTACC
Organism: Dendronephthya gigantea; assembly: GCF_004324835.1. Classification (NCBI taxonomy): domain Eukaryota; kingdom Metazoa; phylum Cnidaria; class Anthozoa; order Malacalcyonacea; family Nephtheidae; genus Dendronephthya; species Dendronephthya gigantea. The sequence continues at coordinate 1,452,293 of NW_021163034.1, read as the reverse complement.
AGCAAAATCTCCCTGGTATCAAATAAAATAGACTTAAGCTCATTAAAACATGTTATGTCATGTTACACAGAAAATATGGTGGGTGTCGATAAGGTGGGGTCTGTGAATTGTCATTTATATTAGTCACCTTTGACACACAGCATAGACAGGAGGCCCACTTGGCCCCTACTAGGGGTGGGGACAGGCTAACACAGAGAGGCCCAGGCCATCTGGGGTGGAACGGACTAGATGCAATTACCCCTCCTGGCACATCAAATTCTGCCTAATGATACATACCATCCTCCTGGACATGACATCAATGAGGATGACAATATATATACAATTTATATCACAATGAGATTACATCTGCATTTACGCTGGATTTTCACTTGCAGAGGAATGGTTTCCTAGCAAAATTTTTGCATATTTTCTTTTGAAATGAGAACAGTCAAGCTGAACTAATTTATTTATTCTATCAAAATTCAAAGTATGCAACTGTTTTTCTGCAAGTGGAAATTCACCATTATGGTAAAATATATACTCACTGCATTGCTTGTGCTCACCAATATAGAGCCATAACAACCCCACTGAAGAAACACACAAATGCAATTCATAGAACAATTTTAAATTTTTAGTTTCATTTGAATTTTGCTTTCTCTAATGTCAAAAAATTTTATTCATCTTGGGTACCGGTAAGACAGATGATTATTTATTAATATCCAACAGGGCAGCGATTTTAACAGTACAACAGGATTTGATGTATTGTGTAAGCGGGTGAAAGATGGCAGACAAATGTGTGTGGACTATGAAGAATTTATTAAACAAAGGTAATTTAAAGGCCTAATGCATTGAAAGTTTTTATTGTAATAAAGAAAGATTTGAGTTACTGAATGTACACTTGTGGATCAATTGTGGCTAAATTTCCTATACAGAGCAGAAGCTGAAGAAAGATATGGCAAAGCATTGCTAAAGCTTGCAAAAACTGGAGAGAATGGAGTTGAAATAGGGTATGCACTTTTCAGAAGAGTCACTTGGGTGGTGAAAAGCTTGGAGATCTAGTCAGTATAGCAAGCAAATGTGTTTTTACTTCTAAATTGTGACATGTTTTTTTTCTTACTTTTTTCAGCACATTGAGGCAGTCATGGGATGTCCTCAGGCAAGGTTTGTAACCAGATTTGTCATGGATACCTTGTTTGTCAGTATTAGATGTCTGTACATGTGATATTCGAATAGATATTTACATGTATTTAAGACTTTTTAAAGAAGAGCACACATTGCAAAAGATGGAAGAAGTAGTTTGTCTGTCAGAAGTAAATCACTATTGTAACTGTATCTGGTTAGGTTCTAGGTGTGGAAGATCTCTCAAAATTTATTTCATTCACATGCCTCCATGCTGGTACAATTTTCACATCAATTGTATCAATTTCCAGAAACTGAAAGTATGGGACGTGCTCACCTGGAGTTCAGTCAGCAGTTAATTGACCAAATTGATCGAGAAGTCAGGGAATTTAGGGAGGATCAAAAAAACAAAAGGAAACCGGTAAAAATACACTATGCACATTTCCACATGTAGAAAAGGCAACGGGTCAGAGAAAGAGATCTAGACAAGCCCTGCCAAAAGAGAAACTTTTTATTAAGAGAGGCTTTCTATAAACGAACGGCATAAATGACTGTATGATTGATTACAAGTTTACATCATTAAAAACCACGAAGTACGATTAAACTCACGGTCGCACTACAGGTTGGGCGTTTGATCTTCAGTCTTCACTCATCCATTGCACTCATCCATCTTAAACTTTTGCTAAATCACTCCAACTTAAAACAGAACGGCAACTTCATTCTTAATCTTGAGGCTTTTCCCTTTTACATCTATTTCGTAGGCAATGTACCTGTTTTCAATCACTTTTCATCGAACAATTTGTTATTTCTCAATGGTTTTATTCTGAATTGCGTAAATTCTTATTCTAAGTTTCTACCTCGAACCCAGGCTGCTGCACACCGCGGGCTAGGCCTGGGCCTAGGCGTGCGAAGGCCCTGCCCAAGGCTGATCACGTGCCCTCTCAATTTTCGAGAATTTTTCAACATGTTAAAAAAATAATGCATGATTAGATCATCCGTATGCTTAACCTCGCAAATTGGTCGTTTGAGTAGCAGAGACCAGAATAGGTAAATGCGCGATTCTGGTTGGCAAAATCTGTACCTAGTTAAGCGAACAACTTATTATTTATACAGTCCAACGCATTAAACTTTACAGCTATTTATTAATATTGCCGAATCGGTTCAGAAAATTCGCCCAGTTTGAGTACAGGTAATATTTTTGCGGAATTCTTGTAGATTGAAGAGAATGTGAAAAAATTGCAGAAAGAGAAAAGGAACTGTTTTGAAAACAACGTAAAAGTATGTTCACTCTTTGTGTTGTCTGCCTTTGTGATGAACTGCAAACCTGCCACCGCAAACCTGCGTTAACCAAGCATATTTTTTTTACCTAGGCAAAAAGAAATTACGAACAAAAATGCAGAGAACACGATCAGTGTGAGGACACGTTGAAGAAATCTGCTTCGCAGCAAAGTAAAGAGGAGGAAAAGGTTGGTACATTTGGAGTTATCATAGAGCATCTTTGCTCATTCCCAGGGAACAACCCGACAATAGCCGTAGCGGCCATGTTATGTTGCCGATACCAGTTTAAAGGCTATGTTCATACGAGCGTCGTTTTCGAGCGTTTTCAAAATCGTTTTTGTCTATTTTATTGTTTTGACGTCCTGTTCACACGACCGAGGAAAAATATGCTTTATATAACTTAACTTTAACTTCTATTTTAAATTGACGGTGTTTGAAACCGTTTTGGTATGAAAACGAAAGTGAAAACGCTCGAAACGCTCGTGTGTACATAGCCAAAACAAGGCGAGAGGTAAAAATTCATTAGTCCCACTGAAAGACCATCCTAACCAGATTTGTAACCAGGCTAAGCTAGAATACTCCGTATCATAGAGAATGCGGCTATGCTCAGTATAAGAGGTTTTCGGTATCGGTATATCAAAACAATATACCAGTATTATCAGTAAACCGGTTTTCTTTTGATATGAGATGTAAAGGAATATCCTTGAATGAAAATTTAAAGAAAGTTTCGAACATCATGAGTATCGTAAATCTGTTACTTAATGTCCAAAAATGCCACTAGAATCAGGCAGACAAAGTTACACAAAATTCATACTCCTGTGAATTAGCATTCAGTAAGTGAAGTGAATTAATGCTGATAAATTCAACAAGGTTGTATATCTAGGGTTTCCAGTGTATCGTAAATTTCGGTATATTGCTGTGGCTAAATTGCCCGCTTTCAATATGCCGATTCTAATATATCATTTTCCGCATTTTACAAACATACCATATCCCGCCTAGCTTCGTGTAAGATTATCGAAGGCGAAAACGGCAGTTGAAAATGCTGGTAAGTGCATTTCGTTCTTTGCCAGTTGTCACTCCACTTTGATATAAATATTAATTTCATTTCAGGATTCTAGCACCAGCAGTCAGCTGCCTCTTTTCTATATTCTCATGATTTACATGTATATGCATCAAACTGCTCATGCAGAATTTTACATTATTGTGATATTTAATTCCTATCACATCGAAACTTGCTTCAATAAAACTATCTATCATTAGTTATCCATTAGCTATCATTAGGTATCCCAACGTTAAACAAGCTAAGTCAACTCTAAGCTCTTTCCGATGAGTCGAAATCACCCCTGCCGCTTGTTAAAACCTCCAAAAAATAGTTCTTATCAATTTGCTCGAGGCTAATTTCAAACTTTTATTAGATGCAAACTATCAAAGCACAGTAAGAGCTTTGGAAGAGTCGCGTAAAGAATGGGAAAGAGAAATGACCACCTGCTGTAATGTAAGTTTGTTGGTCTAGTTCGTCTTAATCCGTGTCAACCATCGCTCGGGGTAATCCCATGTAATTCTTAAATTTTTAGACTTTCCAAGAACTTGAAACCGAAAGGATTTCCTTTCTACGAAATAGTATGTGGACGTACACGAACCTCGGGTCCACGAACTGCGTCAGGGTTGACCAGGTTTGTCAAAGCAAATTGCATTGGTTGAGTGATCTTTTCGCGAAAACAAATTTGTAATTGAAATATAATTCATAATAAGTTAACTCAGAGATATCATCCTAATTTTGTAAAAATCTATATATCTATATATCTATATTAAACATTGGATACCGCAGTTTTTATAACTGAAACGGAAATTTTCGAGCATGTCAGACCTTTCTATAACGGCCTAATTCCACGTGCGCTTTTTCTCGGCGAAATGCGAAATATTTCGCCTGTTTCTTTTGAATTTAGCCCGTGGAATTAGGGCTTAAGGGCGGTTCTCCACGAGGCGGAATTTTTGCGGCGCCTGAATGCGTGTCTTTTTTGTTTTTCCCAGCATTGCGAAGAAGTAAGGAAGTCTCTAGAACAGTGCGATATTAATTCGGATCTTCATTTGTTCCTAAGTGCAAAGCAAACCGGATGCGAGAGGCCTGGTAAGTGGTTCTAAGACACACGAGATCGCCAGAACTACAATTCGCTGTTTTTATAGTTTATGCATGAATTCACGACTCGGGTTTATAGTTTATGCATGTTTAGTTATAGTTTGTCTTTCTAGTTTATGCATGAATGCACTATATGCTACAATTCACGACGAAACGCCACAAGTTTACTTTTGTGTCAAAATTATATGATCAACATATGCATAAATTGTGCATTTCCCTATCAGCACTCTTATTTCATTTCAATTCATCTAGCTGAAATATTCTACGAGAATTTCTACACGACGCAGAGTAATCAGAAGACTGGTTTACAGTCATCACAACGACAGCCAAATTACCCCATGGCAAAAGTTAGTCTGCCACCTACACCTACGGTTGCGAACACTGTACCAAAAACTAACGGTAAGCGATGTTGTTGACGGTTAGAACAGGGCACGATTTCTGAGTTCTGACAGCTTTACATGCGTTTGACAGTTTACTTGCTGTTGAGCACATTTGACAACTGATGGCAATCATTCGTGCGCTTAAGTGAATTGAGCAATCTCCCATATTGTTGAGCAGTTCATACTGACCAAGTTGCAAGTTTTGTTGAAACGAGATCAGGTGTAACAATAGCCGAATTCATACTAGAGACGGGAACATATCTTAGACGGGAAAGTTGGTGGTAAAAACTCCTCTTAATATGAATAGGAATGGATAAATTTAAAAGTATGATGGGTCGGGTATTGCTAAAAAGGGTATCGTAATTATTAAGATAAAAATTTTAAATTTTGTTTGTTTTATCTTAGCCTTGTTCCGTGCTTGACCGTGTTGATATCTCAGAAACTCGTCTGATTTTTTCAACCCTTTTAAAAATGCTTGAAAAGCAATAAAATCTCAGCTTTGGAACCAAATATTATTAAAGAGGATTCTCGACTTAGGAATACTAGGATTTAATCAAAGTTATACCTAACAACAGGTGATTTTAAGCGATTGAAAAAAACACTATCCTGTTTTTAATTTTTTATTCCAACTTTAGTGATAGATTACGGCGATGATATAGAAGAGGATCCGACCTACTCTACGGTTCAGGACTTGAAAAAACGAACAGAGATCAAACCCCCGACAAAATATGTCAAGGCCGACTTTCCATATGATGCGCAGGGCAGCGAGGAACTTTCATTCCGTGAAGGTGACGTCATTAAAGTGCTGCGCGAGGAAGACAGCACGTGGTGGTGCGGGGAAATTCGTGGACGTAAAGGAATGTTCCCGCGAGAATTTGTGTCGAGTCATCGAAAGTAAGCAATAAACAAAGAGAGACGTTCAAATGATTAGTTAGCATTCAATACAACTATATTTGTACGCAGAATAGCGCGAGGCAATTAGTGTTGGCCAAAATTTTAAACATAAGCAGGACCGCCGAGAAAGGCCTGGTGCCCATGAACAGTTATTTATAGCCCTAAACCTCCGACTATAAACTTTATTATAAATATTCACAACAGAGGCGTGGCTTAATCTTAAACATCATAAATGAGAAGATTAACCATGTTTTATGTCTGAGTTATTAGAAAATTTAGCTCAGACACCTATTTAAAAAATGTTTCTTATTTCAACCTTGGGTGAAATGAGATCAGCTTCGCGTTCTCTCGACATCTGTCGTTTAGAGATAATAGTTCGATAGGTTGTGGTTTGGATTACTGAATATTTCTCTAAATATATTCGAATCCCTTTCTTTATTCGCATTCCCTTTCTTTTTCTTAACGCATTGTGATGTGCAATCGTGCATATTTGTATCCTCGTCTAACCCTGTAACAATGTCGTGCAGTATCACGGCTGAATGCCCCCTCCCCTCTCCAACCAACTACATAAAATAGTATAATCCTTACCAACAAACAAACTTTATAAATGGTTACTTTCATTATCAAAGCAATAATAGTAATAACCTAAGGTGAAAAGGTTAGAAAATAAATCAAACCTTTGAAGTTTGCAGTCGAGAGGTTCACGGTGCACCCTTAAAGTATTGTAATGTTCATATATATGTGTCTAATGTCTAGCATGCGTAATTGACTTTTTGAGGTTTTCAAAACCTTTTTCACTTACGGCGGGTCTGCACATTAGGTAGTACTGTATTTAGAAAAATGGCAACAACAAACGACACTTTTGTATATTCAATTTTATATAAACATTCACCGATAGAAATGATTCCTGGCAAGGTTTAGATTGTAGTAAAACTTTCGTTGTAGTTTTCTTCGATCGCGCTAATTAATATTTCAATTTATGTATTCAAGGTCATATATTCACAATTATTTTAGTAATTTTTAAATTGAATGTAAAATATATTTGTAATCAAGAATATTGTATTTGAAACTGAGTGACGTGCGTATATATAACAATCAAAGTTGAAATAGAGAAATTCAGTGAACTTTTACCAATTTCTATTACGATAGTGTTCTAAGATAAAGGATTTCAAGTAAATACCCACGTGTGATGTATGAATACTGTGTAGTATTTCCCAACTCCCATTAATTAACGGAGATAGATTTAGATTGAGGACGGGAGCGTCAAAGACGACGTGAGAATGGCGAATAAATGGCATGATGCTCACGCGTGTCTGGAGGTAATGCCCGCAATTTTGGCTTCACGAAAACAATGAGGAAGTATCGCTTCAGTTATTTATTACAGTTCACTGTCCCAAATAGGGATGTGCCACGCCCTTTATTCGCCATTCTTACGTCGTCTTTGGCCTGCGACGTTTTTGTCAACACGGACGTCACGCGTACAAAATTTAACGGCTAAAAATGGCGTCAGCCGTTCTTGCTTAAAATCTACGACGGGAAACTGCACGGACTGCGGTTTCTGATTTTAAACAAAAACGGCTGACGCCATCTATAACACCAAAATTTTGTACGCGTGACGTCCGTGTTGACAAAAACGTCGCATGCTTAAGCTCTCTAATCTATCCATGTTTACTATAGCCCGTTTACACTACACTCGAATTATTGGCACGGCACGACCAAAATGAGACAGTACGCGTGCCGCATATTTCATCCGTGCCCGTCCATTGTTTTAGTAGCCTGAGGACAAATAAAATTGCGCACGGAGGTACCCATTTTAGCCGTGCCAATAAATCGAGTGTGTTGTAAACGGGGCTATAGATGATTGGTAATTACCACCAACTTGGTGATTTCTTGTAGGAAACTTTATCATCAGACTTTAGGCGACCCAAGCCACAAATTGAAGTCCCTTAGCGTATGAGTTGGGAAATAAGAAATTTTTTACACTCCAAGGGCCATTTTAAAAACTCTTCACTCGTTAGTAGTTGCCAAATGAATGATTCAGTTCTATAACCTACATACTATACTAGCTCAATTGCTGTAAATATAAATTAACCTTTTTTAGCTAATGCTCACATCACCATGCCTTTTAACTGCAATGTGTGTGAAATATTGAACTATTCGTAGAATACTGCTATCTAGCATTTCACAATCAGCCCCAGCGTTGCAGAATATACAGTTTTTCTTATCCTTGACTAGGTGCAAAGTGTGTTATTGCCATCTGGGAATAATATCTGCTCATAACCGAATGGCTTTGTTTAAAAATAACAGGGACAGTGAGTCTAAGTTTGTTCAACTTTATTGCATAAAATACAAGTTTTTAAAAAACGTTAATAGACCATTTCAGCTTGCATGCAAATGAACCCATTTCAGATGTTGTGACCATGGAATAGCCAAAAAAACTTAACCATTTGATTTGAAATGTGTTAATTTGCATACAAGCCGAACAGGTCTTTTGGCTACTGAGTCGTTTATATCTTCGTACCCAGGTTTTTTCGCGCACCCGAGCATGAGAACGTAATCGAACAATGTCTAGAGAAGTCTAGAGCAGACAAAAGCAAGAAAAAGGACTGGGACTATTGTGCACCGAAAAATAAATCCATCTTTCGAAAAACCACACAACATCTTGTGAACTGTGTCACGTTCCGGTTCGTGAGCTTGCAAAGTTCAAAACGTAATACACATGAAATAGACGTTAGGCGCTATAGATCAATTCTTTACTGATTTAGGCAATAAAAAGGACACTTTCGGAAAACAGCATGCTAAAAAAACGTATGAAAAATGGCATGAAAAGTTGGCAAATTTTATATACTTATGTATTAAGGCCTGTTTTCACTTGCAATTTTATGTGCGATTTTCCTCTTTTGGTCAATGTGAAAGAGTAACTAGTTACAAATGCTCTGATGTAAAAGAGCTCTTATTTGAACATGCGTAACTAATTCCCTCGTTCACATTTGTCTAAAGAAGAAAATCGCAGCAAAAATCGAAAGTGTAAACGGGCCTTTATATTTCTTTACGTAATACAAAAATATACAAATTTGCAAATTTCCGCATTTCACAAAAATTTCCAACTAATCTTTGCAATTATACTAATTTGAGTATGCTCTTTCTAGGTATCTTAGTTCCCTCCTGTTGCCTAAATCCAAAGTTAGTCTACAGTACAGCGCATAACGCCTATTAATAAGCAGGTTTAAGTGCAAAGCTTCTGTCTGTTTGACTTATTGATAATTAACGTGAAGTGTGCGTATGTGCCAAAGTTATCTTTCTCTAAATCGTAAGTCTGCTTTTTCACTGCGAGTTATTTACGTGATTTATACATTGTTCAAGTCCTAGAATAGACTAATGTTTTTTTTGTTTTAAATTGGTTTGATCTTAAAATGCAGGCCAATGAGAGAAAACACAAGACATTTTAAGTCTTGAACTAGGTAGTAAAGACATCTCAGACCATCAGCATCACTAAAATAAAGTAAAACTTTATCTTAGTAAACTGTCCTTGATAGAACAAAAAGAATATGACTGATAATCTTGGCTCAAATACAGGTGTGCATTCAAATACATTCAGAACATAACAGCATATTACGTTTAAGCTATTTTCCATATGCCTTGACCACAAATTCATTTACTGTACTAATACAAAAAACCCTTTTCCTTAGGCTATTTTCTTAGGTTGTATAAATCTTAGGTTGTATAACTCAATGTAAATGGATGTTCATTTAGGAATTCTTTTTACTTACCATAGCATGTTGTCACCACAAAAAAAACGATAATTTTAAAAGTCAATATCGCCAAAAAAATTTTTAATCTTACACCCTCAACTAAAATTCTTTAATCATGCTGTTGCAAACAACTAATATGCAGCATTGTCTATGCAATATTACAGTTGAATAGAAGTTTGCAATTCTGCATGATACATTTTTTTGTGTACGCATTTACAGTTTTAAACTGTATTAGATTTTTGACATGTTGTGTTAACATAAATCAATTTTGTAATTCTTGTAGGTAGCTGTGAACGCCACAGCTAGAGTACTGCTAATGGACTTACTTGCACTGGTTCACATCAACCAAAGATCCAATTTTTGATGTTGTAAAAGCAATATGTAATCCATCCATCACAATTTCAAGTTCCTAAGAAAAATTGTAATGCAGTTAAAATATCAATAAATGTAAAGCTAAAAAATGACAAAACCAAGCTTAGGTGAATATCATGTGATATTACCTGCCGGCCAACTCGGTCTGGTTGTGGCCAAACTGAATCATCTTCTTTTAAAATCTACATAAGAAGTAATACTGTGTAAGTAGCATGCCAAGTTTTCAAATGCTCACCCAAATCATCTTAAACATACTAGAATATCAATACATACTTCACTGTCTTCAATGATTCGTTTCAGCTCATCCATAACACTTTTTGAGACGAAAGCCTAAAAAATTACATTTTTTTTGTAAATTTTGGCATTTCCCTTGTTATGAGAAATCCACCATGTCATATTACTCTTATGGGGTGCATTCTAAGTAGCAAATACTATAGGCCTTTGGCACACAGGTTGGTTTTCTATACAGAATTTACATACAGAAGACTTGATTTAAACTGTATAGGATGACTTTTCAAAATTGAAGATCTTTGATGTTTTGGCATATTGGATGGTAAATACTGGGGCAAAGAAGGGAAGAATGAAATATATATTGGGGTAGAGGCTACAGAGAATGCTTTTATGAGTGCTCAGTGCCAACAATAGGCCACTAGTCTAACTGTCTAAGGCCAGTTGACACAAGTTTGAAAATGTAAAAAAAATGTTTGTTTATTACTACAAATTTTGAATTTTTCCCTGTGAGAGTCTACTCACCTCTTTCCTGATCATGGTGTCGTTCTTGTAGTTCGAGTTATTGGCGTACCTTAGCTTACCTGAGAAAAAATGACCAAACATTTAAAGAAAGCGGTTACAAAAACTTCACATAAATGCGCCAAATTTCACACAAAGTATGGCACAAAACTAAGCTTAACTATTACTTTGCTTAATATTCTTTCCACTTACCATCAGGCCTGAACTCGAACTCGAGAAATTCGTGTCCAAATTTGCCTTTATGTCCCACATAATAACGAACATAAAAATCCGCCATGATGGATTTCTTCTACCGCGTGTTTCGTAATTAGTTGCCAGGCTTTTTGTGAGAGAGCGTGACATCCTGATATTAAGTGTCCTACATTTACACCCCCCGGTTAAATATAAAAATGAGACGATTTCCCGGGTGGGTATCGAGTATTAGGGATTACCACCTCCATTCACGTTTCGCGTTTCTTCACTTTCTTGGAGAATGTCGCTTGCATTTCGTCCATTTTCGCTAATCTCTCGTCGTCTTTTTGTGACAACAGTTGCGACATTTAGCTTTTTACCCAGAAGTGTGCAGGTGGAGAAATTTTGCACTAACAGGGGCGAGGGGTGCGACGATGGTGCTTCCAAAGCCAAGCTAGCGTCAGAGGAATATCAAGGGGGGAAATATACTACGGGGGATACAATATTTGGCAAGATACTTCGCAAGGAAATACCGGCTGATATGATTTATGAGGATGACAAGGTAAAAGTAGTAGATAAAATATATTGCCAAACGAGGGGTGCAGGCCCATAATCTGTGGGGGGAGGCCAAGGTGTATGGAAAGTAGGGGTTGCCCCTGGGTTGGTTTGTTAGGTAAGGGTTACCTTTTAATAATTACGGTTCAGATCTTTCAGTCCAAAAGAGCAACTAAGAAAAAGCATTGGTATAATTGGTTCCTAAACCTAATTGTGATTCCTACCCCTTAAGAAGCCTCACAACCTATATCATTTTTTGTCACAGTGTATAGCATTCAGAGATGTCAATCCAGTTGCACCAAAACATGTTTTGGTCATACCAAGAAAACCAATTGCTCGTTTATCCGAGGCCAGTGAAGATGACACACAGGTACCCATATGTGTTTGATGTAGTTGAAGAATTATTTAATGGTGTCCAATTATTTAATTCATGAATTCCTTGAAATTCAAGTTGCTGGGACATTTAATGATGACTGCCAAGAAAGTTGCAAAACAAGAAGGATTGCATGAATCTGGCTATAGAATTGGTAAGTCAGCAGATAGTGTTTGTGACCAACCCAAACCATTTTAATGAATTATAATCTCTTAACCAAGCTTTCGAAAAAACAAAGTATGTTTTAAAAATTATTTGGATGCAAAACTTAATGTAAAGCTACAAAATGAAACCATTTGGGATGTTTTTCTATGCATTAGTATGGTATATATAGTTTGGATGATTAGAATATTTATAATGAAACAATTTATATTTTGTAGTAATCAATGATGGCAGAGATGGTGCTCAGTCAGTGTATCATCTACACATACACATTATTGGAGGTCGCCTGATGAACTGGCCCCCAGGATGATGTATTCTGTAGCATTTGGCTAAGATAAGAATCATTCACTTTTAAGAGAAAATAAGGACTATGTCATTAATAAAAATTTTGGTGTTTGTTACGTACATTTCATATTTTTTTGTATTCTAAAATGTGTGCAACAATTTAAATATTTCAAACATCAACACAAATACTAAACTTTATACAGTACATATGGTTCCACTGTACAACTTTAAATTTTAATATTAAGGATTAAATTGTAAATATCTCAGTAAAACATGAAACATATCTCGGTGAAATGACTTAGGTTGATGTGCACCAAATAAAATTATTCTTTGCTGCTTACATAACAACAATGACTCACTATAGGTTTTACAACTCAAGATTTAGTGCAGACTCATTTCAACACAAAAATTCACACAACAATATACTGGCCTTGGCTTGGGCAGTTGGGCTTGGCATAACCGCTTTCCATAGTGTTTGATTCATCTACTTATTTTCATCAACTTTGAGTTCCCTTTTTCTGCTTTGGAGACAGAAACACCAATCATAAGTCAAGGTGATGAAAGAACTTTTCCTGAGTATCAGTTTTGGTCTTAAAATCTGAACGCATCATTTTGCACAGTATTTGTGCTTCAAAACTATAATAAACCAAGAAACTTACACGATTTCTCCTTTCATTTTTCTTTTCACTTTGCAATTCTCCCTGATCTAAGACAGTATTTCTTAGCAGGCAACAGTTTGGTGACCTGACCTGAACCCTGACAATCCGATCCGGTCCTTGTGGTAGTATTGCGTGGGTCAGGGGGCGCCTTCTGAAGATTCGGTGGATCGGATATTGGTCGCGAAACCGCGGTGGGCATCAGCCGTGGAGCGCCATCCAGTTTAGGCGAGATCATCTGTGACCGTACCGGGGGTGGCGAGAAACAGTAAACTTCAATGGGCGGCTTCGGTAAATTGAACGGCGAGCCTATAACCTGTAGGTGGATGAGGCCAGGCAAAGATGGACTAAGCAAGACCCCGGGAGGTGGTTTCGGTGCGATGGGTGTTACACAGCGGCTTCCGGCTCGGCTGTTACTTCTGCTGGACGTTTTTGAACTTGGGCTGCCGTCGAGAACAGACCTGTTTTGGAGAAAATTATATGTTGAATAAAATTCGGCATAACCCAAGGTACTAATGCCGGTGAAGATCTCTGCCCTATACCACTACTAGTTTTAGCTATTTACTCTTTTCCAGTTTATATTTTGTAATGACAAGACATATTCTCGCAATACCTTTTTTTAACCGTTTATACTGTGAAATGTACAGAATTTTTTTCGCCATTTCTGTTGCTGTATTATTTGAGAAACTATTTTCCCGTTTTTTAACAACCAATTTTCCCACTCGTTCGGTTCCCGCCATTTTCATTTTATATTGTTTTGGCGAAAATCTTTCCCGCCATTCTCGACTTAATAAGGCAGACCCAATATTGGCCTTGTTGACACATCACATCGAGTATTTATTAATGGTTAATTGATGATTATCGACGGACCAATACCTTTTACTTCTTGAACTACCCTCGGGGGAGCTTCGAGCCGTATTGTTAGACATCGGCTCATTTTGCGAGGATCTTTTTTTCTTTTGCATTTTGTTGGAGTTCCTCGGACGATTTCTCTTCCGTGTGTTTTGCTTCTTTCCCTGGATTGCAAGATCAGTTGATGGTTCTTCACCAAAACCCTCCGCACTTAATTCACATGTTTTCTCCGAGGACTGATCGATGCTATGTAGAATCTCTTGGATTTCTGCTCGCATGTAGAAATATAATGAAAAACTTAATAATGCATACTAATGCATACTCTCATCTATTTTATTTTGTCAGAAACGACTAACTGTACGCATACAAAACAAAATACTTGAACCCTAGCTTGCATCGGTCTATTTTAGGCAGATTTTTAAGTAGATCTTTTTTCATCGGCTTATAGCCGTTACTGAGACAAAAACGTGAGACTTACCGCGAGATGATTGTTCATCCATATCATCAAATGAAAATGTGGGTAAAGTTTTCAAAATATCCTCACAACCTACAAGAAATGAAGAGTTTCCTAACCTCACTGAAAACTGTTTTCAAAATAATAATCATAATGATGATAATTATAACTGATTATGGCGTCTATACAGAAATTACATCCTGATTCAGGATCGGATTTGAATGTCTGGAAAGACTTGAACTAATCGTATTTGCCATAAGTGTTTTATAAAACCTACTAGCATTCAACTCGGTTGATTTTTCAAGTTCATTATCTTCTTGAACTTCAACTTTCGCATCATTACAGTCTCCACCAAGGTCTTAAAATATAAGAAAAACACGCTCTGCAAAAAAATTCCTAAAGACTACAACAGAGCAGTAAACGTATTCTGCTTTTATAAAGAGATTTTATGAAAATAATTTTTAAATTTATGAGACTTTTAAAAACATTTCTTCAATATGAAGTAGCTATAATTCTATCCAGTCAAACTATCTTGTGATGTTGGTTAGGTCACCCCCCTACTGAACCCTCGTCCCAACCCCTCCTGCACAATCCTTCTAATCCACCTCCATAACCCATCATACCATCAATTGTTCCTTCAAGGTCCTTAATGTACTCCACTGCCTCGTTGAGGAGGTGAAACTATAAACAATGTATAAAAGTGAGTATACAAAATTCTGATCGTCTGATTTCGAAATGGTCAGTGTTATAACAGATGCGTTATACAAACGAAGCTTACTGGGTCCGTAGTCTCGTCACCGCTAGGCAAAGCATTTTTAAGATTTTCGGAGCAATCCGCAATATCTTGTTCGGTTATACCATCGCTGAAGATAAAACATTGTAAATGAGTTTTCAGTAGGTCTACCCAACCATTTCATGATCGTGGTCAAAATTCTGATTTGGTTAAAATGAACGAGACTGTACCGAATGGACCATTACCTGAATGGTTGTTCTTCACCACCATTCTCCCCAGTGGCATCTTCAAACCACATGGGATCATCAGGTACATAATTATCTGTGTGACATATGACATCGTTACAATGTGAATGCAGGGCCTGCATGCGCATGTCCGAAAAATTATTCCATCTCTCGTTTACCCCTTCATGCAGTCGAAAATATAAACACTGCTTTTTGGGGGGATTCACCGCGCAATCGCTATAATTTTAAAATATGTACATATTTACCTGTATCCAATGTGTGTTCCATAGCCTGAGTGAAGACAAATATCATTGATCAGTGACTGTTGAAACAATGATTAAAGCATTATATCTGTCTTACCTTGTCCCCTTCATTGACTGGCACTTCTTGGAGTCCTTGATCGCTCTCATCATCTTAAAATACATCAATTTTAAGAAAACTGTAGCGTTAAATTTACCGGGGTTTTTTTGTTTCATTCCGTTTATCTATTGCTGAAAGGTTCGTTAAGAGAGTGCTATACCATGCGGTAATATTTTGTTCCCACACGATAGTGCCGGAGAAATGAGACCCTAGTCTCGCATTTTGCTTTGTTGGAGCGATAGAAAAGACTACATTCCAGTGGGGGAAATCGCCAAGTGGGGGCGGGGGGTATCTTGCCCAGGACCTACATTAGGCAAGCAATGCCGGTGTTGGTGGAAGAGACCCATTTTCAAACGGTCATAATATTACCAATATGATCAATCACACAAACCATACTTTCAAAATATATTCTCCTTCTTTTAACACGTCTCCTCTGCATTCTCCTGCGAGATCGACGCAGCAGTTTCCTGTAATTGGCTGGAGGTGGGGTCAGCAGCTCGACATTTCCGGCGCTGATGCTACACTTCATGTAGTCATCACCAACATGTTGCGACGAGATGTCCGGCCCTGGTGTTTTGTAGATGATCGTGGGCGTCAGGCCCCAGTTCAAAGTGCCGTACTGCGGGTGATCCAGGTCAGTTCCCGAAGGCGATTTGTACTGAAATGTATACGGGGCAGGAATAAGTGAGAGAGAGTGCCCCGGGTCTGAACAATAGAGTAGGGGTTCGCAAAGGCGTGGTCGGGACACAGAAAGTAATAGGGATCCTTCCCAATATTTGGTTTCCCAAATTTAATACACTCAGTGCAGCTGGAGAAGTGACTAGATCGCTCTACTTACAATATTTTCACCATGAGAAACAAAACCCTCCCAAGGGTATTCCTGACTTCCGTCTGAACTTGAGTCCATGTAAGTGTCACCGTCGCCTGGCAACGGTGGCGAGGACGAAGGCACCACGCCATCGTCATCGGCTAACGTCATCATTTCAGTTGGGGTATAAAGATTCCTATCTTCGAGATATTTCGCGAAATCTTCGTGGGCAAGCGGAAGTAGCTCGCTTTCTTTGAGGTATTGTAAATCGTTGGGAAGCGCCGAGATTATATCATTGTACTCTATATGGTGGTACAAGGGGTCCCAGGTGGGTGTATCCAAATAAGAACTTTTTAGCGGGCTGTCTTTGGGTAGGATTGCCGTTTGGATGTGACACGGTGGAACTTCGGGGGTTGATGGAGAATATGTCAGCCCATTTCTAGAGCGATGGTCATCGCTGACAGTTGTTGAGCTAATCTTCCTCGAATTGCCGCTGGTAGTTGTCGTACTTAAATTGTCAAAACATGGTAGATTTCTGGAGATAGGTGTGGAGTTCATCTGTCCCTTCTCAAAGCTATGATCGCTGTTTACAACTGCTGAATGGTTGGTAGCTAGGTCATAGCATGGTAGCTGTAGAGATGGTGAACTTATCTGTCCATTTGTAAAGTGATGGTTATTATTTGGAATAGTCGAATCAACCGGATTCGGCAATGTTTGCTTGTGGCGAATTGGAGTAGATGACGAATCTTGCCCATCTACAGAGGAAGGTTTCACAATGGTGGTGTCAGTAGAGTTTATTTTTTCGTTTTCAACAGCATCATTTTTTGATGTTTTGGAAATTGATTGATGTATGGTTCTCTTTTGAAACGATCGCCCATTTATCTGACTGGTGTTACCATGCCGAAGAATGGTAAATAGTTCTTGTTCTGGTATGGTAACAAGAAGATTATCGGATACAGGCGGTGCCGCATGCTCTATAGTGGTTGGAATGGTAGCTGGATCACTCTGGATAGTGGAGGAATCACTCTGGATGGTGGGTCGATTACTCTTGATGGTGGGTGGATCACTCTGGATGGTGAGTGGATCACTCACGATGGTAGGTGGATCACTCTGGATGGTAAGTGGATCACTCCGGCTGGTGGGTGACAGGTTACTTCTTGAAGGTGTTGCACCCGTTTTTTCTTTTCGTGCTGGTTCAGTGACATTTGGATGAATGGTTGCTTGCTTTGGACCACCAGTACTAGCTGGTTGGCTATTACCAGGATGTGGTGATACAGGTCCACCATCTGGTGGCACTTTAATAGTACAAACGAGAACACAACTTCCCGTGGAACTGATAATTTTTATGATTTGGCCACTCGAAATGGATGCCTTAGTATCGGCTGTCGTGACGGGGGCATTTGGTTTGGAAATCAAGTAACAAGTTCCGGGTTCTAAATTTTTAGTCTCGGGTTTCACGTTCAAAAATTGTACGGTTGGGCGGTTTGGTTCAGCATTCGCGGTAACCACACTCTCAGATGAGGTAACAACGGGTTGGCTTTTTTTAGATTCGTTCTTTTCCAGCCTAAAAAGGTGTGTAACGGCAGTTCAGGGCCGCAGAAAGCTAGTTTGACTTGGGATGGTGATGCCCCTCGTTCAAAACCCTTATATTAAGGGCCTGTTTATATGATCCCGCCTAGCCGGGACGGGACAGTTTCCGAGATCCCGCTTGTAATACAAACACTAATTAGTGTTTATATGACCACTTTTCCATCCCGCCTAGGCGGGATCCCGGCACTTCTTGCCGGGATCCCGCTTAGACGGGACGAGAAATTGCCATATAAACACTCCATCCCGCTTGGCCGGGATGATTCGCGATTAACATACATTATGAGCATGTGTATATATTGGCATATTCGTTTTCTACAATAAAACATGCCGTCGAAGGAACCTGCACTACAGAATGAACTCCATATAAACACGCCATCCCGCCTAGGCGAGTTTCCCGGCTAAGCGGGATGAAAACATCCCGTCCCGGCTAGACGGGATCATATAAACAGGCCCTAAAATACTATTCACACTATTCATACTAGTATAAGAACTGCCTAAAATAGACATTTTGAACTAAGGGCCAGTTTAAGAAACGGAAGATTCAGTCATATCAAGTGAAACATGCTTGGCAGAGAAATAAGAGAGCTCAACAATACGATTGCAAAACATAATCGGCATATTTAAAATTCATTATCTATATTATATGAATTCTTCTCCCGAACCTATAAATGGCTTATTCAAACCTTTCAGTTGGTTCGCTTGATATTTCATCTTGGCTTTCGTCCATCTCTTTATCAGTAGTCTTCGAAAGCGGTGTTATAAGCTTGGTCTTTTGCTAAAATCATATGCTAAAATCTTTCAAATCAAAAATAATGACTTACAGTTATCGCCGATAATTCAAACTGGCACGCTTGCTAACTGGCAGATTGCAAAGTAAGTAAGGAACATTCTGTTTTTCAGCGAAAATCGAAACTAAAACCTAGATAACCCGGCGGTGAAATTGCCTGGTTTTTGTATAAATCATGTCAAAATATCTCTTGCCCTTGGGAATATAAAATGTGAATTTTATAATTTATAAAACAACTGTATTTATGTTTACTAAAGTGGCATTTTTTAACGAGTATTAGCACTATTAGGTTTGACAGGCCTATGAAACAGTCTAAAGGAAATATGAAAAACGCCTAATTATACAAATAGAAAGCTTTATCGTTTTTGAATGAGAATTGCTTGAAATGTACGCGCTTTTTTTAAGAATACTTGAATATATTGTATTATTAAAAACTTCATCTCTTATGGTTAACCTTTCCGAAAAACGATTCAAAAATAAAACGTCTATTCATCCCAAACAGGATAAACTCTCTTTCTACTCACCGAAAATGCTATAAATCAAAGTTTTCGAAGTGCTTATCTTCTTGCCAAGTGTGTTTTTGTCAATGATTTTTGTCCTTGACCTCGTATTGCAACTTTAGTAACGTCGCCTCTTTGTCTCACAAGGTCTTTAAATTTAATTTCAATGTTGCTATATTTTGTCAGTATTATTAGATTAAAACGTTTAGAAATACTTGCTTCACACCTTGCGTATTCAAACTCATAGAAAACCTTGTTCTTTTCGTATTAAAAACAACATTTTCGCAGGCTTTTATGCACCGAAAGAAAAGATTTTTGAATATGGCGCCGTGAGTATGGCCGTGAGCCCCGTGAACTGGTGAACAATGGCAGTGCTTCCATTTTCAAATTTGAAATTTCCATCGAGTAAGGCTGGAATTTCCATAAATTGAACAAAAATTTCGCAAACAACATGTTTAAATTTCCATAAAATTTCCACGAAAGGAATCAAGAAACGGCTGCAGTATTTTTTAAGGCATTAAAGTTGTTTTTTATCAATGGTGTTTTATCAAATTATCAATATTTAATAAACCGTTTTTTATTATATAATATGCAATGTTTTATTGACGAATCCACCATTTTGAAAAGCGATGATAACACATTACACATGTGCGATTATTCATGATAAATGTTTGTATATGAGCATGAAACATGCTTGCGGCAACTTTACAGTTTACCTAGGACAAGCATTTGACCATTAAAACATCGTGGTTATCCAAGATATGGGAGAAGCCAAAAACTACGGCGCCACGAAACAGGACAAGAAAGCGAAAACCGATAGATTGGCGTGTCACGCAGTGGATGCGACTTCAAAAGCTGAAGGTGAGTATATACGACAATGGCTCTATGTGGTGATTGTGGGATTATTATTCGTTCACTGCGACTGCTCGAGGTTTCTTTATACTAAATTTGCCTTTTTATCGTTTTTCAATGGCGTTTAAGAATATTTAATTAACGTAAAGTTTCCTTTTTCACTCACTGCATCTAGTAATTTCTGCCGGCATCTAATTTGGTAATTGCCCTTCAGAAAACCTATTATTTGCTATTATATTATTTTAAAAAGCATGTATTCACACTTTTATGCTTATTTTATGTTACAGCAAGGGCGTTACACTTGATTCTGTGCGATTTTCTTCTTTTGGTAGATGTGAACGAGTGATTAGTTACGTATGCTCTGTCAAAATTGTATATTCGGGTTGTCCGGACACATGTAGATGTGATCAAAGTTTTCATTCATCACAATATAGTTTTAACGTTTCATACGTTGAAGAAAGACAGCAGCAATTGCTTCGCTAAGCTAAATGTATCGTCTCGCGTAATTGCTCTCAAAACAACTTCAAAAGCAAGGATCTTAAGAAATTTCAAAAATTTTCAAGCTCGGCGCCAACCATGGTGGCGCCTCTTGGTGACCCCCCCCCCCTCTCACGCAATCTCGAACATATTCCTGCGCCCCTGAATTGATACATGAAGTAATTGGCTATATATTGGCTAACTGCACTATAGAACTACAAGTATGAACAAATGTTACAACCTAAATGTTCTAAGCGTAGCAGCCAATCATACGCATTAACTCATCTATGGCAAACTGAGGTGTCCCCCCCCTCCCACTTTCCAACATGGATTTACGCCCTTGAGTGTAGCTCACATCTCTCAAAAGAAGAAAATCGCACATAAAATCGGACAAAAATTGCAAGTGCAAACGGGCCTTCAGGCTTTACGTTTCCCAGTCCGTTGAAATTGTAAAACATCAGCCCCGTGGTGGCAATTTTGCCAGTGTACATGGATTTACCCAAATATTAATAAACTAACTAGCACATCCTAAAATTACTTCACTTTTTTGAGTCAAAGATTTGTCGGTTAAAAATGCATGTGAGTTGTATGCTTGATGTTCAGGCTTATCAAGTTCTTCTTTTGCTATTCTGATATCGTTTTGAATCGCTTCAATTAGGGAATCTAAAATAAACGGAGAAAGAAATTTACAGATTGAAAGTTTAAAACAGTTCGTGCAGTAACTAAAGGCCCTGTTAGACGGTGCAATTTTTCTTTTGAGAGATGTAAATTTGGCAAATGCCGAACTTTTATGCTTATTACACCACATGGACGATTCTTACACTTACATTTTGAAGCCTCTTCACTTATTTACATCTCTTCAAAGTAAAATTGCATTGCAAATTGCACCGTCTAACTGGGCCTTAAATTTTATCATTTATTTAAAAGATATCACGGCTTTTACGTCATTAACGTCAATAAATAGTCGTATCACGTCATTACGTCACACCGATGGCGAAGATATCAGTGTCCCAAAGGAACAGGGATGTGAAACACAAATGTAACCAGCTCAATGAATGTAACATGAGTGTAACTTCAGCTTGATAATATTTCATATTAATTATGTTCAACCTCAGTCAATAATTGTTACAATAATTGTTCAAATTTTATAACTTGTACCAACCCATAGATGGAAACGTGCTTTCTTGCCGTATATATCCAGTTATGCACACACGAAGTTCTGACCCATAAAAATCTTGTGCGAATGTGTGAATAATGTGTGTCTCCTGTGGGCAAATCAACATAAAACATTAGAATGAGCACACAGCAGAAATAAGGATTTTATATTTCAGGTTTCTCAACCTACCATTGATTTCTTTGTATTCTTAAAAAATGGATTCCATCCTACACTAAGAACCATTTTATAAACTTGATCTCCATTCAGACTTGCCCAACCATAATAAACACCCGTATTAAGGGATTCAGGTAAACTATTGATCACATCTTCAGGATAATTTGCTAAAGAATATGTCACAATTTACAGCTGAAATTCTATTATACAGACAGAAAAGATTGAGACCTGTTCATATTATGGGGGAAATGTTGTAACTCACTTATTCAAAGGAGTTTTACTATTACTTTACGATTTTACAGTGTTTGTTTTGTGAAAACATTGAGTATAACATACATGAGATTCTATTATACAGACAGAAATGATTGAGACCTGTTTATATTATGGGAGAAATGTTGTGTTTCACTTTTTCAAACGAGTTTTTCTATTACTTTACCATTTTACAGTGTTGGTTTTGTGAAAACATTGAGTATAACATACATGCAAGGAATTATTGCATATAGTTTCGGCCCTGACCACTACTGGTACCAAAAGGTCGCAATTGTAATAGTTGACTTTGAACCCTGCTAATGATCAGAGTGGTAGACCCACAAGAGCTTAAACATATTAATTCGCTTATTTGGTGATTCGGATTAGGGCAAAGCAATAGAAATACCATTTGTATTTCAAGCTTTTTGTTGTGAAGTCATTCATGCCTGGCATTAAAATATACATTCCACCAGGGGGTCATTTGCCCTCACTCATACACATTCTTAAGAAAAGAGAACATATTAAGTTATAAAAGCCAAGGCTGAGCAACGCCTGGCATTTCTCTAGCATCTAACAAAGCAAAATACTCCAGAGCCATCTAGTATCGTATTCCATCAATCTTATTTAGTTGCATGAATGTATCATTCTTATATTTAGTTGCATCATTTAATTACAGCAGATTTGAATGAAATAGTAGATGTGTATAAAAGTACACAAATACATGCAAAATCCTCCTAGATATATACTAAACATGTATATAAACAGAACATACTCGCTTTTGCCAAATACGTTTCTCAATACAAATATAATACGGCGATATTTATCAGTTATTTACAATCTTTTCACCTGTTGGTATTCCCAAGCTTTTACTCCCTCGTCCAAAACCTTTAACTACCTCTCCTCGTACGAATAGAGGCAGAGTTTTCTGTTGCATTTCAGCAGGCATGAATCTACGATATAATATATTCTCTAACACAAAAAATAAAAATTTAAATGGCAAACAAACTAAATGTTTAAAAGTTCTGCGATTGTTATCATGATCATTAGTAAACTCACATGCTACGTTTCGTTTCCGGTTTTCGATATGACGTCAACTCACACGCAACAGTTGCACGCAATTTATTCTAAAATTCGACCAGGGGGCCAGTTGTTCAAAGCTGGATTAGCGCTAACCCTGGGTTTAATTTTAACCCACTGTTTTGGTTTAAATGCTTTAAAACCTTTACAAAATATGGCATTTGTCGGTCCAGAAATATGAATGGCAAAAGAGCGGTTTGGTTACTACGCCTTGCTCTTCACCTCATATCTGCATAAAATTGAACTTTCCCTTCGAAGAAATAATGATTTTCAACTCAGATAATTGAATTTTTTTTAAAACAAACTCATTTCACGATTTCATTCACTGCACCTCACCCTTTACTAAAACAATTATTTTCATCATACAATAATACCATATCAATTTACAGTACCGCCACAATGAGATGACTTCTAAAAGTTGAAATGAAATAAACCTTGCGATCTAAAATGGCAACCGACAAAGACGGCAAAACCTTTTTTCACACAAATACCACAAAATAAATCTTATCGTATGGATTTGGATTTATTATAATCCATAGCGATTTGGCAAAGTACAAGAAGACTGCACGGTCAACATGTTTGGAACAAGCATGCGATTTTGTGCAGTGTGATATGATTTTTTTAATGATTCATTATACGCCAGCTGAGCCATTGGTGTTGCCGTTCTAAATCGTATGGCCCTACAGTAATTAACTGAATACTATAGGCAATTATTTATTCCACAGATGGCCACTTCAAGTATTGCTCGACCATCTCAAATCTGCATGTCAATGTTTCCACTACCACGCTAGCAAAGAACTGTCTGTTGCATAGTTATCCCCAGGGTAGCATCAAGACAAACTGCTTGCAAATGTGAAATGCGTACTTCAATTATATATATTTCGCACGTAGTGCATTTTGCACATTTTTGAAACGAAATTTGGAATTCTACTCAAAATGGTGTTTTGAGTTGTGGGTCATTTTATATCATTCTTTGCTGGAACAAGAATGGCCCATAGCTGGAGGCATGCATTAGAAAAATATACGAAAATGTTACATTGTTTTCAGTTTGTCCTTGGTACCGATTCCTGGCAGTAACTATACTGAACAGTTTCTACAATATTACACTATACTAAAATATGTACGACCAATGAGGGTGCACCACACAGATTGTAAAACAACTTGCAGTTCAGTCCTCGACAAAGCGATTATATTAATATATGCACCCTCAGAAAAGTTTGTCTACGACAAAAATAGCAGTGAAACATCTGGACAAGAACTATGTCTTCTCACTATTACTTTCTAACTATTCTAGGCGATTCCCACTACCGTAAAATACACTAAAATATTATATAATTTAAAATATTTAAAATCTGGTCATTCCTACGTACATGTTTATTAATTCACATTCGCCCCCGTGTACATGTGTTATTTTGTCAATAAGAACATGTACTTTCTCGTCTTGTAGTCATTCGTACTATCATCCCCTATGTACATGTAATATCCCCTTCGTCCACCACGGTTTCATCAACTTCCACCTGTGTCACCGCGGTGCTCTCTTGAGCCACCTGACTGAGCATGTCTACGGCGTCAGCGGTCATCGTGCTCAATTCCTATACAAACGCAGAAATTGTGATATAAACCGATTACAAAACACTCATAAAAAAGTAGCGGAACTACAACATAATAACCAAAATTTATCAAGCAGTTTTTAGACACAATATGGTACTACCTCAAGACCTTCAGATTGCATAAACAGTTGCCGCGCAAACTGTCCGCCAGACGGTACACCACTGACATTACCAACAGCGGGCTCATCGTCGCTATCTTTTTCCTTAATAGCCTGGAGACGGTCCTTATAAGACTCTGCCTCTTTCTGAGCCTGATGTAGTTCCGTTTGAAATTTGCGACTATCTCGATGGGCCTGTTCGAGTCTCTCCTCCAGTTCCCGGCGCGCGCGCAACTCGCGTTCCTGGGTCTGAACGATCTTCTGAAGATCCACGAATACCTTTTGTTGCTGAGGCGCCTGAGCGGGGGACTGGGGGTTACTTACACCTGGAAAGACAGAACATCGCGGTCAAACCATAGTTAATAGAAAGTAAACAAAGATTTTGGCCACTTTAAAGTCAACGATGTCATTGGACTTATGTCAGTTTTCTTTCAGCTCATAAGACGGAAATTTATTTAAAACTTGAGAATGAATTACCGATGGTTCGTTCCCTTCTAAAGAAAGGCCCCTCTTCTGTTGGATGGAACTTACATTGTACAAGTCAATCAGTTTATTATCACGATGGTACACAGTGTTATAGAATGTTCTATATACCACAAGAAACAGGACTTCAACCTTTTTTCTGTTAAATGTTCAGCTATTTTTAAACGTATTCTTGTCTATTATTTGGTTCTGTAGTTTTACATATAGTTCAATGGTTCTTTTTTTTCAATGAATTCGAAGGTAATTCTGTTCGAATTTTGTGTTTATACTTCCTGAAATAAGGAAATCAACTTTGTTTAAATTTTGGAAATACACTGATACTAAAAATCACTATCGATCTCCAGCTTATTTCTATTAACCATGATGAAATCCGCGTGCTCCTGCATAAACAAACAATAAGTGCGCAATTCTCTGACTTACCTTGTAAGTTTTGAGTGAGTAAATTTTGTAGAGCTGCTGTTGCGGGGAGCTGGGAACTAAGTTGTGTCGGTTGACTGTTTGCTTGAGTCGACGTAACAGACGTTTGTGTGGCCTCTGGTACATTGACCTGCGGGCTCCCTTGACCTTAGGTGATAAAACAGATTGTTATTCACGTATTTATTTTATCATATTTGATTGGCCATTAATTTCGCAAAAATAATTGTCGCGTATAATAGTCGGTGAAAATAACTGTTAGCAAAGACTGTAGGATTTAATGCCCGCTGTTGATAGTGGTTCGAGCATGCGCATTTAACACTTCTCTACTCCGCAGAAATGAGGGGCATTCAGGTACTGAGAGATATTATATTAACATATATTTAACGACGCCTAGACCCGACAGCTAAAGAAAATGAGAACACCTAATACTCAACTATATATACTATATATAATGAGGCTAAAAGCCACAGAAGTTTACGGCAGAGTGACTCAAAAGGAGATCAGCGCCTCAAAGCAATCACGTTTTCACTCTTATTACTTCGCTTGTAATAACTGCATTGGCCAAATCAGCGAAATTTCACGCAGGCTCATATTGGCAGCGGGGTTGCCTCGCCTTTAAACCGCTGAAGAACGGAGCCTGTTGTACTGGGTGAAATACATCGTGTAATACATGATAAAATTAGACAAGTATCAGTCACCTTGTAGTAACTGCTGTAACAGTTGTTGATGTGACGTTGCGATTGGTTCGGCTCCTTGTTGTGTGGTTTGTGCCTGCAATTCTTGCCGTTGGGGCGTGGACAATGGTACGGCTTGGATCTAGTGAAACATTGTAATATTGAAAAATTTCCCTGCCATCTTTACAGCAAATAATGTATGATGTAATTGTATTACGTGAGTATGATGTAATTGTATCGAAATTTAGCTTTCTTAATGTACTTACCAGAACTTGAGGCGGCGTGCTCTGCGCGTTCGTCGGAGGCTGGTTCTGAGCCTCGGATTGATTGGGAAGAACTTGAGCCAGCGCCATTTGAATTTGCGGTAGCTGACCTGGTACTTGCCCGGCGATATGCAAAGGTTGTGTCAGAATGCTGTGTACAACATTGGGCCGAGGAGATTGAATATCCAACGATGTTTGACTGAGTTGTTGAAGTATGGCTGGAGAGAGCTGCACTTGAAATACGCCGTCCTGTGCAAAAAAATACGAAATTCAATCGCTAGCTCCAGCCCCCTCCTTTACGGCCAGACAAGTATTTCTCAAAAGAACGGCGAAGATATATCCGCTCAAAACAGTCAGCTTCATTTCAGCCCAATTAAACGGTCACTAATACACCTAATTTTCTGATTAACATGACTTTTTAAAAAACTCATCGTGGAATAACTTTGTTGAAATGAGAAATGAAAATAAATTTACACGTTGATGATGGGCCAAGCAAATTATCAGTAAATGTGACTGGCCAAAATTTACCGACTGTAAACTGGCATTTTTCGCCTGCTGTTATTTTGAGCCCTGGAGAGCCAGTCGGATTCGAAAAATACCTGTTGCGTAGCTGGTTTTTCCGACGTTGTGGTTTCGACATTGGATTGTTGTTGGTTTAAATGAGCGCTGTCGACGACCAGTTGTGGCGTTCCGTCAGGGGCGGTGATAAAGAGGTGACCTGGGGAAAAATATGGCAATGAAAATATAACAGATCGGTTCATCGAAGGCTCCTTTAGCAACATGCGTGACTTTGGTGTAGAGAACAAAAGTTTGAGTGAGGTTTGATGGTGAAGATGATAACACATGGGGATATACGCTTTGATGCAACTAGATAATTTTGTCACAAGTTTGGCAACTGTGTAAACAATGTGGGTCATGCAAAAGATGGTATTATCCTTTCTATATATTTATACCACAACAAATTTACTCTTCTTCTATTGCTCTTCCTTCTAGAGGAAAGTTACGTTCTCCCTAGCTTGAGAGCACTTCTAACATAGACGGACTCCCGCCGGAGGGCTTGAGCCTATATGCTTTTTCTTGCAAGATCTTCTTTCTTAACCTATATTATGTGCGACAAACCGCGACTACACTTATAAAGCTGTATTTACCTTGTCCAGAAGGACCTCCCATGATGGGTAGAAGATACGTTGTCGTTTGAGTGTTGGATTGTGTTGCATCGCTCGAGGATGCAGATTGATCGACAACAGAAGAAACAGCTGAAAGAAATTATAGCAAAGTTGATCAATCTGAAGCTCAGGGAGAGAAACAGGCGTAGTGTAAAGTTGAGGTTAAAAGATTAAATGCACTAACAAATAATTGAAGAAAGGTTAGCCTCTATAAACTTTCAACATTAAACCCTATTTTTTTTCCAATTTCATAATTGGTACAACAAATGAGTGTAGCTATATGGGTTTATAAACGTTTCAAACAGATTTCAACGTGCTTTAAATATCCTTGGCAGGCTTAGAATCTGAAGTTAAAGGTTTCAAGTTTACGTTTTACCAAACACAACAATTTCAATCAGGTGTATAATCAACCTCGTACCCAGGGTCCCTTCACCTCCGCTAATTACCCTGGCCCTGGGGACGAAGTTAGTATAATTAGTGTATTATCTCTTTATTCACCTGAGCCTGTTATCGAGGAAACCGTAACGGTAGACTGGGCGCTAGGCGCCGTAACATTCTGATGGCCTGCGATAGGAACTTGAGTGATGATCAGCTGGTTACCAGTCGCACTGCCTGACTGGCTGTTGAACCCGATTGGCACGGCGAAGGGAAGTTGGTGCATGGGAATGTTCAGAGGTGAAGGTTGCGCGGGTTGGGATAGCGCTGATATAGTCGAGAGGGCGGCCAGGGGAGACTGGAGTGGGGGCACGTTTCCCCACATGGGTGGTGTTATTGGAGTGATGTTGCTCAGTACCTGACTGGGTGTGTTCGGGGGTATCGTCAAAGGGGACAAGGTGACGCCTTGTCTCCCAACAGCCGACATTGCCATCGCGATGGAGTTGGTAGGGGTCGAGGGTATACACGTTGTTTGATGTAAAGTAGCGGTCGCCAGAGTTGCGAGAGCGTCCAACACACTGGAGTCCTGGGACGAGGTTGTTCCTTGCTTCAAACCTGGTCGAAAAGAAAGGAAAGGATGCAGGGTTTAAAAAAGAGAACTTGATAGATCTAGCTTGAAAACTAGAATACCAAAACGTTGCGAATGAAGTACAGAGAGTTAAGGGATGTATTCACAATTTACTTTATTTACTCTTGTGTACCAAATCTTACTTTTTGTATTTTTCTCTTCGGAACTTGCTAAAGCAGCAGCCGAGACCAGAGGCGCCATTGAATCCGAGTGGGTTCTTAATACTTGAACGTCTGAAGATAGGTTTAAATTATGAGATATTATCTCATGTAGTTTACGTGAATATAACTACATGTTCGTTATTCAGTGCTTCAAACTCATTCTGACCCCCCGGCTCCGAATACTCACTCTGCCCACTGCCTGGATCGTGAACTCCGGTCCATGACCCAGCAGTCATTGGAAATTTTCGAGTTTTTTGCCGTTTCTTTATAGAGCCAAGTGTCAGGCTGGTTTGACCTGCAAATATTTAAAGAAAGAGATCACCAAGGGCAATTTTCTTTCTCTTTGAACCGCGAAAATGGTAAGGGCGGTTAGCCATTTTGAATTTTATTTGTCATTCAGTGCAGCTTTTTATTCATATAACTTCAGGAAGGAATGTTCAACCGATATTTAAATAGACAATAATACATCGATGCGCGGAAATATGGAATTATTTCGAGTGTTGAGAATGATATCGAACGACTGGGCGCAGCGAACGAGTGAGATATCTTTCTCAACATGAGAACATCTGTTTATTATATAATAAAAAACTAGTTTTTTTTGAAAAGTTTTTTATCCCCTTTTGGTGGATCAAACCCGATAATCACACATTTGTTATTATGATGAATAATCGCACGTGTGTTATTATCGCTTTTCAAAATGGCGGATTGATAAAATATAGTTCAATTCTTTTCACTCCGTATTCACTGGAAAAAACTTCAAACCCCGTGATGCCGTCGCACGACTCTAACAAACTAAGCTAAGGAGTCTAGTTACAGTCAAGTTTTCAAACTCAACACACCTTCGCCAACTTATTCTGATCCGAATTAACCCGCAAAATTCTCGGAATTTTAATTTCTAATGTAACTTACTCTGTCTTTTTATTCCCCGACTCCGATCTGAGGCCTGTATAAACGAGAAAAAAATATAAAAAAGTTTCCTAGAAATTCAGAAACAACTCCCTTTCCGAATCTATTCGAAAAACTTCTTTATACAATAGAAAAACAAAAAACGATTCAAATTATATCCTTTCATTACCTCTTCTTCCAGAAGTGCAACAACAATATCACTGAAGCCTTTCTGCTTCGCTATGTCGATGGGCGTGTGTTTGAACTAAATAAAAGGGATCAATTAATACGTGTTGAAAATTTTGTCTTAAAGATACCGTATAATGAACTTTTTTCGTCAATTTTCTACCTTGCTTTCAATGTCCATTCTCGCACCGTTTCTGAGCAGGAGCCTAACAATTTCGATATGGCCAGAGTCGCATGCCCAGTGTAAGGGTGTCATGTTTAACTAAAATACAAAAAGCCATAAATTATAGCCGGCACAACACAAAACACCCCATGTCAGAGGAAGATGTTTCAGCAAACTTCCAGTTAATGGTGATCAAGTTAACCATTAGTGCTGTGATATTACAAGTTCGCTAAAATGCTGCATGTTTATAGTAATACCATGTCAGTATGATTCACACTAGCTCCACCAGCAATAAGTAAATCAACAATGTCAAGATGCCCATGTTGTGCAGCCAAATGAATAGGTGTTCTGTCAACCTGGAAAATGAACATAATGAAAGTAAATACTTGAAGTTGAATTGTAACAACCATCTGGAAAAACAGCTGTATCAGCTGTGTCATAACAATGTCATAACAAAAATCAATACCTTGGTCCTCGCATCTCGGCTAACTCCAGCTCTTAATAGCACTTCTGCTGTGGTAGTGTGCCCGTACTGGGCCGCAAGATGCAGTGGTGAAGTACCAAGCTAAAAAATGAATATACATTTTACTAGATGGAAATTGATTGCGCATGGAGGGAGGTCCTAAAATAACTATCATTTTTAGGAAATATGTGGTCATAATACTGGACTAAGATTACCAAAACTGTTGGCTATTTTCTAGGTGGCATTTACTGCTTTGCTATAGCAACTTCAAGGAGACAAGAAATGCTTTTAACCCATATGGTCACAAATATATTCCCAGCATTAAACCCCCAGTTAAAGCTTTGTCAATCTTACCCAGTCAGTTGTGAAAGGAGCCCCAGATGACATCAGCATGCTCACTTCGTCAGCCTGACCTTTCTTGGATGCCTCGAGGAGGCGCTTTCCAAGGTCAACCAATGACGCCATTGCTGGTGTTGACATTCACAGTAGGTGTGACTGAGAAGTTGAGATGCAAACATGTAAGTTTTAAAATGAGATGGACATATATATTAGCTGTTCATATGTGATTGGAAAACATGTTAAATGCAATAGATGAATGACCATGGACAAAATTTAGAGTCTATTATTAAGCATTTATAAAGATTTTCATGAATGTTGTTCAATTTACACAATTGGTTTGATTACCAATTGGTTTAAATACAAATGAGCCAATTGAGTAATTAATAAATTTCAAAACTAACGAGTGGTGCTAGTCAATACTAACAAGTCATTATGAGAAAGGTCTATTGAAAGTAATGCTCCTAAGGCAGCAGAAAATTATTTATTAAAAGTGGATTAATAGCAACCTCATGTTGAAATGTTTAATATTTTGTGCACCATGCACTATTGGCAGTGACCCTATTATGGTGGGCAAGTTTTTGATATAGAATCAAGACAAGAACCGGGACCATGGAGCAATTTTGGAATTGAGAGGCTAAGGGAGGACCTTATTTTTGGGGAGCTTCAAATCATTGACATGCTGCACTTGGCATTTGTTTACTGTTTTCTATCCTTTTAATTTCATTGTCAAGATTGAGTTCATGCCCAATGCTGTGATTTCAATTTTGTTATTCAACCATTTCAAGGCACACTATAGCTTGTTGGATTGGAATTTTCCATGACCCACCTCAGGAAAGAACTAGAAAAGTATGCAGGCCTTACCCACTGTTTTCCCCTCAGTTCTCCTGCAGTTTCTCTTTCAACTACTCGTGCTAATAGTATTAAAGTTATTAGCAGTTATGTTCATATATGTGAATAACAAACGACTTTCCATAAAAAACAATGAAAGAAACCACTGCAGGGAAAATTTATGTGTCCTTTTTATCCGTATGAAATAAAGCACATCAGTTTATATCGTATTAAGATTGAACAGAAAACGCACTAAATAAATGTATTGTCCATATTGCCACCTCCGGAAGTCGAATATATTCAGTTTCCGAATGCGATTTTTTCCTTTTAATTTTGAAATCAACACCGATTAAAAATAGAACGTTGTATACAGCCTGAATAGAGCAAAAGTTGTACGCATTTACTGCCATCCGTATACGACAAATATTTGCCTAAGAAGCCAACGATTGAACATGCAGAAAGTAAATTCTGTTGTTGCCAAGCTGGTGAGATAAAAACAAAGGAACCCTTTCTGCCTTTCATAGCAATTTATATAAACAGCGTTTCATTAAACAGCAGCTGATATAATCCTTTACCGATCTGAATAGTTACAGAACGAGTCGCTTTACAAACAGTTAAAGATGAGAGTATTCGAATTAGCGACATTCTTCGAAACACATAACAAACATAAGTGCTTATGTTTAATTCCCATGGGATAGAAAAAACGTAAATAGTTCGCGGCATATTTCATCAATGATATATTTCACGTTTTTGTACAGATAACATGACGATTATTCGCCCGAAAATACGGTAAAATGTAGAGCAAGAAGAGCGTAGTTCGACAGCCGGTTTACTGCCATAACAGCACAGCTTAAATAACCTAGTTCGTTAGATGCAAATACGCGTACTTCCCGCGCGAAGTTAACCAATGTAAGGCAACGGAACACATACGAACGTTCCATCACGACAAAGGAAGTCAAATTACACTTGAGCACTAAAGCCGTAAAAACGGCGATCTTACCGTAAATCGCGGCCAAACGGTTTTAGAAACGAATCCGCAATCTTGTGTGTGTGCCTGATCTTCTATTTGACGCTGTTTCTGTGTAAAAGTGTGCAAAATTCTCGGTTTCCGGTGGTCGCACGGAAACACATGGACTCGAAGGGAAACAAAATTTACTTCCTGACTGCAAGAACGCTACTCCGAACACGAAGGTTCCTCACGTGATTTCGAACGTTATTAAGGTGGCTCTGTACTGTATAAAATTCCCACTGCGCTGTTTGAGATGACGTATTTTGCAATTTTATTGGCAAATTTGCCCCAAAACACATGAAAATGATGAAATAGCATCAAATTTGACAGGCAGGGGTTTCGGGGCAAGGTTACGTTGCGTTTATATTACATACACTGGTATGGTTAGCGTTGAATTTCATGCTGAAAAGAACTAGTAATCATATATATTATATATTATACTTATGCAGGAATTCTTCAAGACGGATGCTCAGTGCAATTTGAGTCACGTAGCCCTTATTTTTCAATCGCAGCTCATATTTTATCAGTAAAATAAATTAACAACCACATTATATATATCTAAAATACATATCATATCTTTTAATTGACTGATTAAAAAATAATAATCCGTAATCATAAATAATGATATCTTATCCGGGTGATCTCACAAAGACACTGGAGTGTGCAGCTAAACGCGTTTCCACGAGAAGGATTTCATCAACTTCCCGACACGCTCTTTGGTCCTTATCACACCCGCACTTAATACCGCGCCGACAACCCTGCCAGCAGCGCTTCCAGTGATTCCACCAATCACGTTGCCGACGACGGGCACCGGCAGTACATATTGTCCAACGACACTTCCCGCCAGCGACATGGGGGCGGACACCGAAGCCCCCACCACTCTCTTAATCACCGTCTCCTCGTATTCTTCTTTCGTAATCTCGCCCGCGTTCTTCTTCACCGACGCGGCCCGAATGTCTTTACTCATAAACGCTAATTCAATTGCAACGCCTAAAATGCAAATCAGTTTACGTGTGTCATACTGGATTAGCGCATCTTGGTATTAAAATAAGTGACCAGAATTTGAAGGACTTGGAGATTGGAGAACTCTCACTCTAATGCCCTTTAATTTGGTGAATATCAGGAATGTAATGTAAGGAGAATCAACTATAGAGTGGACGAGAGGTTTGTGTAAAATCTTTCATATAAAGTTGGCGTTCCCTAGCCAGTATCGTGGATAATAAAATCACTAAAAAATGTCTTTTTTAACTATCCATGCTAGTATTAACCGATACAAGCTTATCATTTATACACCAGTTACCATACCTGCTAAAACGCCAGACTTTGTCATGCGACAAACTGCTTTCCGGGAGCTGGTACCCTCGGGAATTTTTTTCACAGCTAAACTTTGCCCAAGACTCCTGACCACCTCCTTGGTCCCAGTCTTACAAAGCCTCCCCGCCTCGGTCGCAACAACTCCCCGTACGATTACAACAGTACTCTGTTGCAATGACACCCAGGACACCCGGGATCCCACGAGTCCGATGCAACGTAGCAAGGCTATGCGGAACACCGCATGCGAAAGTTTAGGTAGGATCTCTCGAGCGAGATGTTTGGCAGTATTTTTAGTGAATTCCTCGATGCTTTTTTGAACAGTTTTCCTCAGCAAGAATTCCAGAAGTGGCCGCGATAGAGAAGGCAGTACTGTTGCAATTATGTTCTCCACTAAATATTCTACCTGTACGAATGCAGATTTAACAATAAGTTATAATTGATGAAGATATTGTTGTTTAAGATGTGTGGGTCAGAAAATTGTTGAGATCATTTTTTATCTGAATTGTTTTTATTTTAATAGTAGCGCGTTTGCAAAGCCCGCGTTTTTCACAAATCGACTTTTTCGCGCGAAGCCGAAATCGAAATTCAGCAACCTGATTGGCCAGCTAGAAAGTGACCACGTAAAGTCGAAAATCTTTTTTTTTGGTGTGAAATTAATATATTCAAGATGAAATTGGGCCAGAAGCTTGCATTTTGTCATTTGTTACTTGGGATTTTTTCCCGCAAATAATAATTTCAAAGTTCGGACTTCGGAAATGCGATTCGCTAAGATTAGAAATGTTAAATCTTTTTCAGTAAGGTCTAAGAAATGTCAAGCCATGCCACTGTTTTTACACAGTTACAGCTAGTTAAGGTGCTGGACCAGTTAGTTGCAAATTAAACAAACTTTCTCCACCAACCTGAACACTGGCAGCTTTTCCAATCCTACACTCAGTGCAGAAATGCTCACAGTTACTAGTCAATGGATTGTATTTCTTTTCCCCCAGTCTGTCACAAGCAAGCTCCAACACTTTCTCAGGAGGATAGGTCTCAACATTGTAGACGATACGGTAAAACCTGTCAGGAATATAATGTGTTTGAAATATAATGAAGTGAATTCATGTTGATGGTGATTTGAAAAGGACAGCCCTTCAAAATTTAACATAAATTGCTTCAGAGACTCTGGCAAAGTTAGGAAGATAATAAATATTTTTCTGTGTTTGCTTTTGCTTTTGAGGAGATAAGTTATGAGGGTTGGAAGTATTTAGTCAATAAGACAAAAACGCTTCTTCTTGATCAGGCAAGAGTTGAGTAGGATAATATCAACGGTTTTAACCTACAATACATTATACCATCTATATCGCTAATTATAGCATAGACATTTTTTAATTTGTATTCATTAATTATAGTATAGATATATTGTAGATGAAGAGCCATGTAAAATGGAAGGCTACAATAAATTTGTTATTATTATTATCTTACATGCAAATTTTAGGCTAATTTAATACCTTTTAGACCAGAACTTGATTGAACCTCTCATGACCTGAGCTAAAGAACCTTCTTTACTTGTTGTTTCAAAAAACTCTCTCACATTGTTATAATAATGGATGATTTTGACCTCTTCAAGTTCCCTGTCAACGTCCTCAACAATAACATGGTGCCAGTAGAGTTTGACACGTTCATATGCAATATGGTCGCCTGGATATACCTGGTCTAAGGATGTCACCATCTCTTTAGCAAAGTCATAAACTTGACCATAAATATTTGATACTCTTTTCCCATCCATGGGCATGGTGTGGCAGAGGTGAATAAGGGTGATTATGGTTCCTGCATCATAGGCTAGTGCTACTACAGAAGTAGGTTTCTGCTTTGATGGATATATTGATAAAGGATGCTAAATTAAGAATCAGTTGAAATTTTAAAAATGCATTATTTAACCTATCTATCTATATTTGTTCAATTCTTAAACGATGACACTTTAAAATCTTCTGAAATTCAGATATAACGTTTCCCGTTAACCAGGAGCAACGTGGCAGTTTCATCAAATTACTTGTCAACGATTCATAACAAGCTTTTGAGTTGAAATAAATCGAATATAAATCAAATGTCAAAATGGAAGCAAATTTCTTTGCATCATATTTCGACTTAAAGCTCATAGACAAACCAAAAGACATGTTCTAAGAAACGAAAAAATGATCTGTACTAACCTAAACTCTTGGAATGAGTATGGGCAAAAAGAATATGACATCATTACGTACGTATTTTGCGTTCCAAGAAATGTATAAAATTTTATAAATTTCCAAGTATTGGAAAAGAAACGAAAATAAATCTGTGCCGGTGCCGGCAATTTTTATGGCACGTCATTATCACCATAGCAAACACACACCGATACTTCATGTAAAGCGATAACTGTATAATAACAAATTAAAAATCTTTACATCAACCAGCGAATTAAAGTTATGGATGGTCCATTACAAAACTCAAAATACACATATTTACAAAATGGAGAATTGCTTGGATTTCCAACAATAAGTTATAGTATTAAAAATATTATGATTTAGTTGTGATGTGATTGAATAAGTTTTCATAAAAACCTTTTGTTTCGGGTTCAAGTGACCAATCTCCAGCAAAGTATTGTTCTAGTAGTTGAAGAAGTGTGCATGTAATTGTTGGGGAACTGTCCCTAACAATACCTACTCTCACTCTATTGAAAAGCTCATCCATTTGACTCTAAAAAGAAGGCACAATAGCAAATATTAAAAAATAGCCAACTGGGAGCAAATTGATACACATCTTGAAAAAGTAGTCTACTTGCTAAAATTACAGATTACCTTGTCTGTCTTATGTAGAAGAGGAGCAACCATTAGTAAATTGTCTCGAAAAACCACAATCGCCTTTTCCCTTTGAAAGCCCTCTTGATTGTTCAGAAGATCGTAAAGCATATTGTATGTTGGCTTTGTTAACACATTTATGACCTGGCCGTTGCTTAGTCGAACATCGTTAAATATTGAGCAAAGGAATGTTGAAAAACAAATGTATTTCTCAAATTCCTTTTTTCTCAGCATCTCCCGATTTGTGTACATCTCTTGAAACTAAATAAAGAAATTCTTATTTAGGCAATTGAAAATTTAATTAAGATATGTCATCCTTATTACCCTGTTGAAAAAGAAGTGTAATCTTGGGCAGAAAATAGGGCAAAAGCAACATGCATGAGTTTTGCCCTATACCTGCAAAGCACCTCTTAAAATAAAATAGTAAACAACTTGATATATTCTATCAGATATTATATCACAGATGCATGCAATCATATATGTTGCTTTGTTGTTATGTGAAAATAGCTCATCCAAAGACTACAAGCTTTGCAGAGAAAGCATATTTACTGGTCAACTTTCAACCTTACCAGCCACAAATATTCAGCCAATCAGCATGGAGCTGGCTGACGCCGACAAAAAATTTTGATTATACGCCTCAAGGTTGACTCAAAAAATATTATTATACTTTTACCTTTTTAAAATATTATGACACTTTTACCTTTTTAAAAAATATTGTCCGAAACGTCGGCATCTTCTCGGAGGAAAACAATGTAGCCACCACTTGGCCGCCATTGATGGCGAAACCTCGCTGTTCCAAACATATCTCGAACAGCGAGTTTACCACGCTTTGGATTAAGCTTTCACTCGTCGCGTATTCCTCTGCCTTTGATAAGAAAGACTTGATATTTTCCGAAGTTTTTTTCGTTAGACAAACACGCAACGATTCATCGACTGCCAGTTTCAATGACTGCAAACGTTGTTCGTCGTTCTTCGCGTTTAACGGTGCGTATTTCGACTGGCCGGCGTTTCCCCCCTGGTTTATAGCGTTCGCCAGGTTTCGGGCCCGTCCTCTCCCCCGCCCAATGCTTGGTCTACTGTTTGCATCCATATCAAAAACTTTAAAACTTTCGCCTTTCTTCGGTTTCTTGTCAGACGCTCCGTGCTTGATCTCGATGTCTCCGAAAAATTTCGAAAACAACACGTGTGACGTACCACTGAGCTCTATATATTAAAATGGAGTGGACATCCCTCCCACGAAAAAACGCTGTTTACGAGCTAAGGTCGGCGTTATATAAAACGTCGTACAATAGACGAATTTAAAGCAAGCTATTTATTTGATCGTTTTTTTATTTAGGCGCAGGCGAGAGCCACTCGGACGCGATCCTCTTCGTCTAATTAGAAAATATTCATTGGTTGCATTCAGTTACTTCATAGAGATCAACATGGTAATATATTATAACATTTGGTAAACACTTGGTGGTGCGCGAATCGTTTCCTGGTTGAATACGGAAATAAATATGGCCGTTTTGAAGGTGGTCTACTTGGCTATCTGCTTTGCTGTATTGTGTGGGACAAGTAAAGGTGGAACAACTTGTAAGAACGGAGGGGATTGTACCGAAACACAAGTGTGTTGTAGTGGAACATGTCTTTTGGTTTGTAATGCTACCTATTCGGACTATTCCTATTGTTCCTCCCTATCTCCTTGCGATGACACGGATGATCAATGTTGCAATGGGAAATGTCGAAAGAGCTGTGTTGGTTATACTTGTACGTTTAATTCTGATTGTGGTGATACGGGACATTGTTGCAGTGAAACTTGCCAAGAAGGACCTTGTCACCTGTCGACTGCGGTCATCGCCGGTATTGCTGTCGGTAGCTTTGCTGTACTTCTCATGATAATTATGATAGCGTTTGGCTTTCGTCGATATCGTCGAAGACGTCTTGCCCTCGTGCTAGTTGCCGTCGATAATGGTCCGGAATATGGTAGTCTTAATTGAGGCGATAAAGCCTAATACATAATAGAAGAGTGACTAAACAGCGATATGATTAGAGAAACGATTAACAAACTTATACGCTTGACCATTATTTTTATCTGCTTTTGTCGAAGTAATTTTTTGCAAATACATAGCCACTTCTTTATTGGAAAAGTATTTTTTAGTAAAATGAGAGAATAAATTAGGAGAAGCGTGAGAGCGACTTCGAATAACTTCTCATTAAATGTGGTATAGCGATACTAACTCTCCCGAGGAAGGCCCTTGTAACTTGTAAACACGGGACCCATAGGTCGAAACGCCGAGAAATGTGTTTGTCTATTTCTGTCAAAACTCGTGAGCGTCCGGAAAAGATCGATTTAAGAGATCCCCCGAGGTCCAGGAAGGGTCCGATGCTGCGATGCAGGCTGATGCTTTGTATCATGATGCCTGATCGAAGTGAACTTGTGCGCTGATAGCATACTAACGCTGATGAAAACTAAGGTAGTTTTTCGAACTCAGCTCTTATTCGAGTGGAAATAGCCAATGGAATTGTGTGGTGATTGACATCTTCCACTTAACGAGTTTAAGTGTAAGTGAGTTTTCAGAATACCGACTTAAGTCTCTTGTGTATCAGTGTTTTGATGAAAATGTCGGCAACTCCAAAATGTCGCCGTAAATTTCAAAATCTCTCGCGTTTTTTATCCAACCGCACAGTCACGTGACTCCTGATGAAAGTCGCCTATTTCTGCAAGTTTTGTCAAACGATTATGAGAGAATATTTTCAATAATTTTAGCACTTTTTTAAATATCGGTAACGTTGGAACCTGTGATAAAACGACTTACAAATCACAGCGTAGGCAATTTAATAACATATGCTAAGATAAAGTAAAAATGAATAAAATAGGCCAATTTCTCGAGCCATGCAATGCTTGCTTTGTCTCCAAGTCTCGGCAAGTCACTGGGAAATGTTTTCATGATTGTGTCTAAACCCAATGTTTATTCCCCCGTCAGATCTAGCTTTGTATTTCAGCAAGGGAGATATTTGTCTTGGAAAAGCGATGAGTTAGTTAAGTACGGAAACAAACCTTTATGTACAAAGACTTAATAGTTCCAGGTCCAGAATTTCCTAATATAATCCATAATCTAATCCTTTAGCACGAGTATTAGTTGATTGTTACGGTCAGGTTCAGGATTAAAGTTAAGATTATGGAATTACTACCAAAACATTGTCTTTCACATACATGTTTTATGGTTTCCACAACCTGAGCTGCCCGTCTTCACTGAACGTCGCGATGAGGTTGTTGTGAGGGTGGTGTTTCACGCCAATTACATCTTTTTCATGGACCTTGAGAAATTAGACAAACTATGGTGACTAATATTGGGTTGATTGCGTGGTAGACTAAGGGCGCTTTCCAGCGGCCAAAATTAGAGTATTTCGTTAAGAATATAGCGGTGAGGGGCAGATGTAAATAACGATATATTTGAATGCAGAGTTCTGGAAACACTCTGAAATACAATCTGGCCGTCTTTACTGTATAAAGGAAAGCACCTTTTTATCAGAAGGTAATGAAAAAATCTGTAATCTCGAGAAACTAACCTGTAGAGACTGTTCTAGTTTCCCAGTTGCAATACTGAAACAGTACAGCGTCATGTCCTCACCGACACAGTAAAGCCATTCCCCTCGTGGCGAGAGACAACAGCATGTGAAATCACCACCTTCTCGCTTGCCCGACGTGAAACTACGAACGATCTAGAAACACGAATGCGCGTTATAATGATGAATATAATGAATTAGCTCTTTCATTTATAAACCTGGAGCAGGTCGTAGGAATAGCGCTATCCACTGGTGACTGACTGCATGTGGATAGATATTATATTATAAATCGCTCTAAAATTCCCCGTACTTGGGTATAAACGGGAAGGGGTATTAAAGGGGAGAGGGGTGCCCCTCATTCCCCCCAGTTTTCGTCATAATAACATGTGTCCGTAACATAAACAATACGAGGGTGATAAAATACTATGACAATGTAGTGATATGATATGATATGATATATGATGATAAGATATGATATGATATTATAATATTTATATGATATATGATATGTATACGTTTTCTTAAAATATAATACCTGGCCTTGCATGTTCATAATGACGGCTGTACTCGATCGATTACACACGACAAATTGTTCCAAGTTTTTAGGGATAGGATGGACAGAATTAACGGCAATATCTGTCGCCACACTGCCAACTGCAGGTTTGAACGTATGAATACACTCTGTTGTTTTAATGTTCCAAACCTGAAAATATGTAGTTTGATATTGTCATATCTTCTCGCCTTATTAATTGTCCTGACGGGAAGATGATATTAGTGAGGTTAAGCAAGTGACGTTTTTGACAAAACAGACGTCACGAGTAACGTGAAAAGACTGGGTCAAGGATTGTGATTGGTGAAAAACAAAACTTCACTTGCTTAAGTTCACTATTGTGTTTATAACTCAGGGAATCAAAGTTCATACTGTCTCACCTTGACTGTTCCATCACTACTGGCGCTGATAATATTGTGACCATCCACAGTGAAGGCCACATCATTGACGAAAGAAATATGGCCACGGAATTCCTTCAATGTCTTCCCAGACTTTAACCCATGCATTCTGAACGAAAATGTCATTTGAGTTTGAATGTCGACCCGAAGAGGGTCTTGGGAAAAGAGGAGTCAAGAAGTCGCCCCCCCCCCCTCCAGTTTTGGTAACATTTCGTGAAAAGGTATACTCTTCGCCTCAAAATGATTAAGGTGGCTCCCTAGTTAAAAGGATAACATACCTTATCGTCATATCGAAAGAACCACTAAGAAGCTGACTTGCATCTCTCGAGAAATTAATGCACGTAACGCCCTTTGCATGTGCCCGTTCAAAGCGACGCAAACACTGTCCTGTTTGCATCTTCCATACCTATAGCGAAACGAATGTTTTAATAGTTTACGAAAATAAAGCTTGGTCTCACACTGGAGGTATTTTTTAACTTCTAGAATTCTACACTACAGGGACAAATTTGTATATTCGTTATAGTTCAAGAACTCTCAAGACTACTAAAAAACCATTTCTTTCTTAGGTGTCCAAGTGTTTTTTGGCTTAGTTTATACTACTTCTCTAGCGTTCGTCACCTTTATTTT
Organism: Dendronephthya gigantea; assembly: GCF_004324835.1. NCBI lineage: Eukaryota > Metazoa > Cnidaria > Anthozoa > Malacalcyonacea > Nephtheidae > Dendronephthya > Dendronephthya gigantea. The sequence continues at coordinate 1,410,141 of NW_021163034.1, read as the reverse complement.
ACCATCCTGGCCGCCTGAAGCCAACATTTCGCTGTCTCGACTGAACGTCAGACATAACACAGCATCGTCCATCATCATGAAGTTATCCTAAATTAACATCACTGTTATATAAGCTCGAAAGCAAAACAATAATTATCACTGCAAGAACAATTTGATTTTAATTTGGAAGTCACTGAGTATACACTGGATTTAAAAGCAATTAGTTAAAGCGACGTTAAAAGCGACTAGTCAGAACACAGTTAAGCCTAACGAAGCTGTAATGAACAAATAAAAAATACAAGTTTAGCAGTGTTAGGTGCAGAAGCCAACATCCATCAGTACCGCAATGCCACGTTGGAAAGTACCAGGTGATCTCACGCTCATATTTTAGCCAATCAGCGTCCAGAACGGTTGTCGAAATAGAAATCCATTCTGCCGTATTCAATCGATTATATGTTTTGTAATTCTTTATGAAATTAGTCGAAATTTTGTGATTATTTTAAGTTATAAGAACTATTATCAACTCTGAGATAAATTCGAAACTAAAATTTAGAGAAAAACACTTCTCGACGTTTCGACCTGAGGGCCTTCGTCACGAGAGTTAGTATAAGTCATACTGTCTATTTTAGGCAGTCGTTATACCACATTTGATGCTAAGTTGTTTGAAGATGCTGCCACGCTGCTCCCTGGTTACGTATATTAAACTTAAGAGATATATTAAGTTGTTTCAACCGAGCTGTTTCTGACGTACCTGAGCTTGGTATTTCAAATCTTTTCTGATTTTCCCCGTCGTAAAATTCCAGACTTCGATAAATCCATCGACACTGCCAGTCACCAAATACTGGCCGTCCGGTGAGAAGAGAGCGCATTCTGGGTGGGATTTTGAACCAAACTAAAAACCGACGGACAAAGACGTGCATTGATAAAGATTGTTTTCAACTAGAAATTTTTCTTTGAGAATTAGAAAAAGTGTTCTACTACTTTCACTGGGTTTATTCTTTACTTGTTCAGGAGCTGTTTACATGAGCCCGGTTACCCGAGATTCAGCAAAGCGCGAGAGGATTTTGAGGTATTGAAATGAGTAGACGTCGTATAATCACCACAACAATAGCATGTGCTTGTTTGGTGTCATGAAGACTTATTCTAATACCTCAAAGTCTCTCAAGCTTCGTTGAATCTCGAGTAACCGGGCTCATGTAAAAAGCCCCTTAGTTCCACCCTAGCATGTAGATTCTAGTATATTACTTGACAGTCAAGAAAGAAAGGCCTGTTTACAATTTAGTGCAATTTAAGAGCAATTTTCCTTAAATGGATGACCGTAGATCATCGGTGTGAAAGAGTGTATATGCTTTACATGTAGGTAATGGCTGTTTATATAAGGCCGCTTGCATACATCAGGGCTTCCATAACCACTAGACGAAACTGAATCAGCCTGGAAATCGCAGCAGGGTTGAACAAAAGTGAGATAGAGTACCTTGACGGTCTTATTAAGTTGTGTGGGATATTTCTCCTCTTCTTCATCTCTGACTGCAGCCTTTCCTCGAAACACGTCGATAGATGTTCCAGGTGGTAGTAAGCCTTGGTATTGTTGCCATTTCAAAGCCTGTCCAAGCAGAGCCAGAAGGCGCGATGGAGGGACGACGGATACCTCACCTGATAAAGCTAAAGAGTTTCAGAGAATAAGAAACAAGTAATGACCACTCAGGCTTGCGCATCGGTTCTCCTCATTTTTCTGGAACCAGAATCTAGCTCACGCCAATTTAAGGTTGATTTTTGTACAGATCGACTGGTTTATACAAAATTTACCTAATAAAGTTGGTCGTTTTCAAGGAAACAAGACCATAACCCACTGAACTAAAAGTTAACTAGAATGCTAATTTAAGGGGAGATCTGGGGAGATCAGAATACGCCATACATTCGCTATTTTTTGTCACTGATCTCATAGAGTAGCTGAATGCAACTTCATTTGGCACCAAAGAGGAAAGGCCTTCAGAATGATACATGTAACATATTCAAACCCCAAAACACTGGGAATGCAACCCTGGGTATAACTTTGGTATTATATATAGCTGTGACATAGAACAGTGAGTTTTAAGGTCAAAAATCCATATAACTTCTCATATAAATTGAACTCAGACCTACCTTGAGCAATTGCTGCTCTTCTTCTCTCCTTACTGCTTCCTTCTGGATACGCCTGAGGAGCAGAATACAATAAAGTTGAAGAGATGAGGTGTGGGTCAAGTCAACAGGGCTGTTGACAGGCTTAGCTGTCCCCTGATTACACCGTAAACTACACTCAAAATTTCCACCCAAATTCTAAATTTCAACACATATCTAATTATGATTTTTGGCACTTCACTTGATGCAGGTAAATTCTAGAGGTTTAAAGGGTCTTAATTTACACACTTCACATATCTAATTACATACTTCTATCCTAAACTCTTGGGAGAATGTAACCCCTACTCTAAGTGTGACACTGTTTCTGCTTTGAAATGTTACCATATGCCACATGGTAGCAGAAATTGTAACAGTGCATAACAAGAGCAGCCCAAGAATGTCACTCACCTCACGAGGATCGAAGTACGACCGTGCCAACAAGTTCTCCAAATGTAGATACCTCTCTGGTTGCTGGGTCTTCAACATGATCATTGGATCTGTTTGACGAAGCAAAGATCTGGCTGCACCAAGTTCACGAAGTTCAATCAACTCCAGCACAATCTGAATAGATTATTAGACAAGAAATAAACAGCATGATTATAAAGCATGCATGTATTCCCTTCTCTAACGAAAAGTAGGGCACACAACAGCAGAATTCTATTCTATGATTTAATTAAACATATCGGTAGATATCAATGTAAGTGCTCTTTCCTGCATGAGTAAAATTGGAGCAATTACAGAATGCCTGGACAACTTAACTCTTAATGTTCAGGGAATGCCATATAGAACTACATGTACCTTGTTTTATGTTACTTGATGCATGAATTACATAGAATAAACAAAAGAACAAGGTTGTTCCATATTCTAAAATTGATCCCCTAACAGATCTTTAACATAATGCACTATTGGCCTGGAACTCTATAATTGTACTGTCAAAATTTTCCAGCATTAGACAGAGTGAATACTAATGTACTAATGTGGGGTACATCGAGATGAAATTTAACGATTTACTGTTCAAATGGGTGGCAGGCTCAGAAGTGCTGTTTACTATAAGATCCATACTAACATATGCAAGGTGTCCTATACCTGTTCATAGAGCTCAATGAGAGTTTTGTCTGGTAATTTCAATGGTTGAACAGCTTGAAGAACTGTATCCCAATGACCATTGTTGATTTCAGTTACAAAGCCTTCAACACTGTCGACTGTGTTTAGAGTTATGCCAGATTCTTCCTGTGCGCGAAAAATTCAATAGCAGAGTTCCACATTGAAAATACTAGTTTTATATATACTACAAGCAATCAAACCAGGGTGCATTCGGTGTAGACAAATCGGAATATCTTCGGCGTAGAGTTAGGGTATCCTTGGCGTACTGGCGTAAAATCAACTTTCCTTGGCGTAGTGGCGTACACTGTTTTTAACTTGTCGGCGCATAAATACCGGATAAACGCACCAAACTTTGTAATTCAAAGGTCCACATACACACCGACTTCAACTGCATGCATTTAAGTATTTTAACGACACCAAAGGCATTTAACTTCTTAAAAATGGTCCTCTAAACGTGTAGCATTTTTTGACTCACGAGTCGAACGTCCTGGCGAGTCTGCGATCGGCGTAACGTCCTGGAGTGGGTAATTGTCGTAAGTATGGCCCAGGGTGGGAAGTTGGCGTAATGTTAAGATTGCTTTGGCGTACCTTCGGCGTGTGATATACACCGAATGCACCCTCACCCTGGCAATCAAATAATTCAAATGGAAATTTGGTATAATTTCGAGATTCGATAAGATGATGGAAGCGCTGAGCAAGAAACGATTATAGACTAAGATCGAAGTAACTTTTGTAATAATACTTTCTAATATATTAAGCGTACTGAAATGGCCACATGTTTATTAAAGATTATAGCCGTTATGTACCTGCAAAACAGCCAAAGTTCTTGGCAGATTATTCTCTTTCAGGTATTGTTCGATTAATCTTACGACACTGCAAAGAAACAGCAAGAATATGAGGTAGGCTTTGTCCCAAATCGCATAAATAAAATGAGAAAAAAACCTGTGGATTTAATATACAAGACTTACTCTGCACTTTCAACTTCGAGCGCCATCTTGAAAATATTCGATGACGCCTGCGATTACTGCGCAGTACTTCATATTACAACAACTAATTTGAATCGCAGCGGTAACAAATGTTGAGGCAAAGTCCTTGATATGAGTATAAAAATCAACCAATCAGAAGCCAGATCTTCGACAAAACTGTATAATCATTTTCTTCATTTGATATCACTTGGGCACTAGAACTGTTACGTGCGTATACGTACGTGCAAAAAACGCGAGAGTGGAAAACAGCCCTCAGTTGGAAGAACCGGGCATTTAGGATAATCCAAACCCGTAACCAGAAATCCTGACTGATTTAATGTATTGTACTACAAATCCATGCAAGTTTACATTTCGGAATATCCAAGTACACGATCAAGCTAAAAAAATCTAAAACAGTAATTACAAATGTGTGTTACAGACAAAACTTTACTTGTAAACCTTACTTTCTTATGGAACTAGAATAATCCCTTAAATCCATCTAAATTAAATGATATAAGTGATTCTATAAAATCTCAACAAAAATGGAAACAATTAAGGCCTGGCGTGTTATTCAAATAGCCATGTTGTTAATGAGGCCACTCTTGTCCCCGTATGCTGGGGGCTGTGTCGGCTGACCGTAGCCATACGCGGGCGGCATGCCTCCCGGGTAGCCATGTTGGACAGACGATGATTGGTTGGTGGCAACAACAACTGTACCTCCTGCAGATTGCACTGGGACGCCTGTGGTGACAACAACAACTGGATCCTGAAATTTTAAGTAACTCTCAGTATTTTTATGCGGAAACACGTTTGCTTTCCCCAACTGTAAATTAGAATTCAAATTTCGCGCTTGATACTTTTCGTTTTGTTTTTTAAACGTTATAAATCACAATAAAAAATCGCTGAAAGTATCACTTGTATTATTCCCTGTGACATCAACGACCAATCAGAATCATTTCTGATTTCGATTATCCCAGAGACTTGGCATTGTAAACTTTCCGTGAAGGATTGTCTCATCCTGTACGCCTACTAAGTACTAACCAATCAAATTGCGTGTTTCATTGTGGTTATTATATAATACATAATGCTGTACTTACAACAGGAGCACAGCATGTGCCCATACAGCCAAAGATTGATGCGGCGAAGCAGGTGATGGTGATGATAATGAAGATAACAAGACAAGCAATGAATACGGAGTAAATTGTGTCAAGATCACTGCATTTCATATCATCTACAAAGAGACAAAAGATTGGGTGACGGGCCTAAAAGAGAAATTTATTTCAGATGGGTTAATTAAACTGTGCGGTCAAAAAAAATAGCAGATATGATCAGGTTGGACGTGAATAGGGCATCCGAGATCTTTGACCCATCATATCACATACATATTGAACGAAACAAACTCCGATTTATTGATTACCCTCACTAATTCTCTGCTTAGATGGTGGAGGATTATAATACGATAGTAATCCCAATAATACTATAACTCCCCACGCCCTCATCTTAAATTTCGATTATGCTTCTGTCAATTCTGTATATAATCACGTTATTAATAGCGCCAGTATCCCTCAGTAAAGTCCCAAAGTATCCCACAGTCCAGTTATGGAAGCTATAGTTATAAGCTATAGTTATGCTTCGCGATTACTGACGTCGCTGGACTCACAGCGCAAATGGATTAAGTTTTATTATTTCAAATGATATCTATTGAGATTCCTATATTAATACTTACATGTTTCATCTCTAATGTCGTACTCATCGCCATATTTGCATTTGCATCGATCATCATCAGTTGGGTGGCAACCGTAACTCGTTCTATTCTTGTACTTAATAACTTCATTCATCGCCGCTGTGAATACGATTAAAACAATCGTTGCGATCGTCGAAATGATAACGGCAATGATGTTGAAGAACAAAGCAAAGCCCATCTAGAATGAAAACAAAGTCATACGTCAGATATTTCCACTCACACCGGATTTCAGGGAGAGTTGCTCTTCGAAACGATTTCCATCTCCAAGAGATTTTGCCGCTAGTCCGCACAAGTACAGAATTCGATCTTATATAGGTTGAGTGGCATAGTCATTTTTTCTTACCTAAATCACCAATGAAAACCATAGCATATGATAAATTAGCTTGAAAATGCCACTAAAAAGGTCATACTAACTGAATATTCATGAAATTCACCAATTTTACGGGGTGAGCCACACTGGTCCAAATTTTTAGTAAATTTCTCCCACTCGTGCGGGCTCATATTGTCAGCGGACAACTTACATAAAATTGAGAGCAGTGTGTAAAACGAAAAGCTTTTAATTTTTGATGCGAAACCGATGGAAAACTGAGCCCTCCACTAGGACAAAATTTGCTGAATATGACGAACGTGGTGCACTTTAATTATAGTATTATTAATGTATTACAATTAGACATTGCTATATCCTTACTTACCACAATGGTATTTTTGCTTGCCCCAGCAACAATCGTGAGTACCCCTGGCACAGCAAACTATAATAAAAAAATTCAGACAGTGCTACTAAACTTTTTAACACTACTGAAAATGTTTTGCAAAGCTTAAAAGTATCTCTATGAAAAACAATGTATATCGATAGTTTGCCACCGTGAATAAATAAATTTTAATGAAATGAAATAAAATGAAAAATAAAAAGTATGTTTGCTGTATTATCTAAAAGTAATGGCAAAATAACGCCAAGAAGAAAATGATACTTCGAAATTACTTTCAATGTATTTTTTTCAGTGCTAATGGCGTTGACATTTATAACATTGTTGATAGCCGCATCATATTTTGATAAAAAACTCTTGTCGTTGTCAAAACTTAGTCCACCATATAATGTAAAGATTAATTAAAAGAAGAAGTGATGATATTTGGGTGGTATATGCAGAGAAGATTTTATGTTTTGAACGTTTTCCTGCAAAAATGCGTCGCAAATAAAAAGAATCCTTTTAAGAGAAGTGTATATAAAGAGTTTTAGTTTATCATAACATCGTATTTGGTAATCGCTTCCTAGAGTACAAGTTGTTCGCAACCCTGCCAGTTGTGCGAACGAGGTTTGGTTACGAAAAATTATGAAGAATTTCGAATAACTTGAAGCAATTTAACAGCGAAAATAGCTGTTTATTTTGAAACATTCTATCGAATTCTAACATGAAGTTATTGAGGTATGAAAAATGAGAAAATTTGAAAATCGTAACCACGCGATACCAAACCGCTAACATGAAACCGCAGCTTTTTTCTTTAGTTTAAATCATTGCTGTGGTGTTTGGTTTGGTTAAAATCGCATGAAATCCGGCGAGTTTTTCCGCTCAAACATCGTGGACTCTAGTTACGAGATTAACCCTATTATATATTCCCCTATATTCCAGTTACTATGCTATCTGAATTCTGAATACTTAAAATAAGTCTTCGTCAAATAAATTCAGAAATGACATGTTTGGACAGCGGTACAGGTGTCTCGCAGCCTCGCACCCAAGCGCTTTAATGATAGTAAAATATATAACTGCAATAACTGCAACGTTATATATTTTACTATTAAGGAGCCTGGGTACGAGGCTGGATGTTTAGTCACGCCTATTTTAAGCATACCCAATATTCAGGGCTCTGTCTTTTGGGGAAATTTCCCCAAAACGGGGAAATTGGTAGATTTTTGGGGAGCGATCTGGCCAGGGAATCACTTTTTTCGGGGAAATTTTTTCAAGTGTTGCTAAAACTCGTGCTTCAGTTGTTTTTGCTTGGTGTTATGTTAAATATGATTATTTTGGTCTAATTGGTCACATGTGGCCAATTAGAGTTGTACGTTATTCATGTCTAGGGAATTCCTCGGAAATCTAAGGGAAATTTTAAGAAATGTTTGAGGAATTCATCAATTTTGTTGTTGCCCTGCCAATATTAAAAGTCAACTCGAGTTAAGTGTCAAATTCAACACTTATAATCATGCGAACTTTGTTTTGCCATTCTATAGTCTATACCTGCAAATTCCCGTGGTATTTCATAAATTAGAAACGCTCAAATCCTCGTCAACTCTTGAATCGGCGAAACAAGTTTCTATGGAACGCGTGTTCCTAATTACGTGCAATATATTTGAGACAAAGGATCGTATTATTAAATTAAATTATGAATATTAAATGCCGGATATTTTATTATTAACAAATTTCATTGAAAAACTATTTTGCCGCAGCTCGATTCTTAGACATAAACCTTGTATAAGAGCACAAAGTTATAAACCCGTCTTTAATTTTTGGTCGTTTTAATCGGATGGGCATTCATTTCAAATTTCACGCACATGCAATGTCCTTAGGAGGAACTCATCGCATGAAGGCGGGTTCGAATTCCGTCTTGTAACATCGCATGTCGCTAGATAATTCGTCAGTTTTTTAAACATGTTCATTTCAGGCAGGTTAACTGTGAATTCTATCGATTTTCCTCGGCTGCCGTGGAGTGAAAATACTCAGGAATTAACATCTTAATACTACCATAATCACAAAATTGATTTAGCAGCTAGAAAGGTAGAAATGTGGTCGCCGACATGAAAATATTTACGACCGTCATGATACGATTTCGGAAGTCGGAACAGCGAGTCTTGTTAGGTTTATTCGTAATGTATAATTGTGTTTGCCGGACTACCCCGACAATATATATGAGTATCGTTGTTGTCGGCTATATTATATAAATTATAGAAACTGACTGAGACTTCGTAATCGCAACACTATCAGGTCAACATATCCGTATTCGCCATCTTCTTTCTTGACACTTATAGAGAAGCGGAAAAGGCACACGCTTGATATTTTCTTTAGTTGCTGCTGTGAATTGTTGATCATGAAGTATTTGCGCTCGACCAGAAGCGAAGTCGAGGCATTGAAAGCATAACAAGCGACAAAACACTTACATAAAGCGCCCATAATCCGACCGAAGCAGCTGTTGCCCCAGAGAGCTTGCTCGACGAAATGGCGCCACAGATCACTGTGATAATGGCAAAACCCAGCATAATTGAACCGGTCACAATCGAGCCAACCGCGGTGCTTCTTGTCATCACCATCTTGCCAAACTTTGATCGAATTCACGCAGCTATTTCTGAAGAAAATTCCCCAAATAACGGATAGAGCAACCACAGAGTGAAGCAATTCAACTTCTTGCGTCACAACACTGTCGTTTCGTAAAAATGAAAGTCATTTATGGCGGTCTTGCGCTAACCGCTGGGGCTTACGTATACAGATACTCAAGTTTCAATGATACACGACAAAGAGAATTATATCATCATTCATCAGTATGTCAATAGGCTGCCTCGCAGGCCATATATCAATAATATCTCCAAATATTTCTACATTTTTCAAGGCGCGCAAATTGTGGTGTGTGTGATCAAGGCGCGCATATTGTGGTGTGTGTGAGCTGGGCGGGAAGGGGAGAGAGGGCGCTACGGGGGTGGACTCTCAACTTTTGTTTAAAATTAGTGCTAAGCGTCGGACCTGTATAGGACGAAAAAGGTCGGTCCGGAAAACAACGAAGGGCAAAATTCCTGTGTTTCCCCGGCGTCTTTTCACACAGATTATTTTGAATTTTTTTTCTGAGATCTTTAATTTCACAGCGATGGCGGGTATTTGAAGTTGTAGGACACTCTTCCCATAAGGAAAGTAAGTTTACACTTTATCTTTCTTTAGTGTCATTGTTACTTTTATTATTTTTTCACCTTCGGTCCCTCGCCTCTCTTCTCGGTGTCAAATCAGAGACAAATCTCTCCTCTCTTACCGGGGCCTATATTTCAATTGTGGGCCCTGCGCTCGGATGCGGTCAAAATGTTAATGGTTTTCTCTTACTTGCGACACAGCCTCAAATTTTCATAGCAGCGTGGGGTACGCGCGCGAAAGACAAAAACGCCTGTTTAAATGAAGACACCATTCTCTTTCGGTTGATTTAGAATTACTTAATAAACTATACAATGTGCTTTCTAATTTATTTTATACACCTTTTTACGAACTGATTGGGGAATTTAAAAGCGAAATAAACGCGGGAAAGTTTCGTTATTAAGTACCAGCCTGCTTCACGGTGGGTCATGCATTTAGGTCATACACCCTAAGACTGTCGCTACGCCTTCCTATTGAGTGTTATTCTGCGGGCAGGTTTTCTATTCCGCAGGCTAGTCCAGACATTTTTAAAGGACAATATTGTCAACAAGAGGTTGATCGTCTGTTGTCGGGACGGACGGAGACGATGTTTTTTGAAACCCGAACGTTTGGACTGGCACACCTGTGTACGCCTGCAACATCGAGCCAGCTGTATTCTGTGGTATCATTGGGTGGTAGTTCATCTGCGATTGGCTGGAAGACTGGGAATTAATGATCACCGTTGATTGTGGAGTTGGAACAGTCGCGATAATAACTGGTTGCTGTTGAGAAAAGATGAACAGCATTAAAAATCAATCACCAATCAATCAGATTGCGTATGGCGATTAACAGTAGCTCAGTTGCAAATGGTAGTGTTTGTCAGGATCAGAAGCGCACTACTAGGGCAGGAGTCGGAGGGCTCAACCCCCCTGGTGAAATTTTGTGCCCCTCCTGAGAAAATCATTTTTATGTTGTCAATACCACAAGAGTCTGTATGTAATCTTGCCCATCGGTATCGAAATTGTCCATCAATAATGCCACATTGAAATCCTGCCCAGAATGTTTAGCACGAACCTTGTCTCGAATCACACTGCCGGCCTGGCCCCACCACTGACCACTTTTGCACAAATTTAAAAGCATTTAAAGTTCCCCGTACGTGTACGTGCGAGGAGCATAAAAAACGCGTAAGTGGAAAGCAGCCTTAAACGGAGTGATGACTAAAACGTACCGGTGGTGCACAACACGTTCCTGCACAGCCGATGATGCAACCTGTAAAACTTGTTATGGTCAAAAGCACCATCAAGGTTGTCATGGTAACAACGATAGCGAATATTTTATGATAGGTATCGCAGCCAAACCCATCTGAAAAGATAAAGTGAAGATTAATTAACAGTTGAATTGGGGCATTCATTGTTGAGAAAGTGTTCAGTTTAAGAAAAAAAACTAGCCATTGTTAACGGCATTTCCCTTATTTTCCCAATTTTGAAAGCTAAACCATTTTTGGATAATGTGTATAAAACACGAACTATATCCATTAAGACACCTATCAATATGCCATTTCTAAAAACCTCCATATACAGTAACCATAACTGACGTTTTGTGTACAAAGTGATGGCAGAATATAAGGAAAAATATGCTGATTTGGAAGAAGAACCCTGAAGTGTTGTCCTTGAGTTGATCAATAGGAATATACGATATAAAACCGTCTGCGGTTTTTGTTCCGCACTTTTGCTTTCCAATTTTTACAATAACAAAAACTAAGCTAGGTTCATCACGCTAGTAATGTACTCGCTAGAAATTACTTTGCTTCGTCTTCGTTAAGTTTAACGGACGTTCACAATTATGAGCTCGAAAAAGAATTCGTTTGATACTGAAGCAATGATCTGAGTTGGATTGTAGCTTGGCAGTTAATATTGACCGCATACGTTTCATTCCGTAGAAAAATCTAGCGATACATTGGAGGTTCGACGTGAATCGATGTAACGTAGCATGATTCTCCTTGCTATGAAAGCAGGGGCGTAGGAAGCATATTTAAGTTGGGGGGAGGCCATAACGTCTAGGGCACTTGCCTGATGAAAAGGGCATTTAACATCGGCACATATTATTGTTGAAAAAAGTTGAATTATATTATTATATTGTTGCGTTGGCATAGACGTTTCCACAAAGAAAAGGGCACTTTACCTCAGCAAAAGGGTACTTTTTCTGTGATTTTTAAAGTTGGGGGGCCTTGGCCCCCTTGCCCCCCCCGGTTCCTACGCCCCTTTATGAAAGGGCTCAATATAGAGAATGAAATTGCCCTGAATAATTATGTTATCCAATGGCAATGGATGTATTCAAATTCGCCTTTAATGCTTTTTGGCAAATCCAAACGGCAAAGATTAAATTGCAATTTGAGTGAAGTTCTTTAAGTTTCGTTGCAGCTAAGTCATTAATTCGTGCTACGCTTTTAAACATGAACACGTAATTTCAGATTGCACATTATACCGCAACTAACTTATTTACATTATACATTTAACTTTCGGATCCACTTACACTGCTGGTGATTGCATCCCGAATGCGACAAAATTGCCCAGAATGAGATGCACACCAGAGCTGCCACGGTAGAAACTACTGTCGTCACGATGTTGAAGAAAAGAGCAACAGTCAGCTGGAACAGAATCGAGTGAAATATTTCATTATTTAATTTGTGGCACAAAATGTGATTCTTGGCAGTCAGTATATTATGGGACAGTGGGACTAAACAACTATATAGGCTAAACAACTGGAGACTGAATAGAATTTCACAGAGCATTTATTTCTCTGGTTAAGCATCTTTCAAAAAGTTGCAAATTGGCTTCTATATGTCTATATGTCATAAAGTAACAGCCGCCGTCTCTGTTACACACCTAAAAACTCTGAGCCCGCGGTCTATCAGCATGCAACAATGTTGTGCTGCCATTATTGTTCACACTTGTCAAAAACACTGAACAATATTGTTGAAAATGAATTGGGTGTGACAATATTGTTCGATGTTGATAACAACTCTGAACAATGTGGGCAGCACAACATTGCTCCATCCTGTTCATATCAATGTTGCATCAACCTGATTGCTTTTAAGCTTCTTGTATCTACTGAGCATGCGTCGTTGACGCTACTCTGCATGATCGCTACATATATCGGTTTCATTACATGCCATATATGATATATATGAATATGATTGATCTGACTTACTGCCAATACATTTTTCGTCTTTCCTGCAACAATTGATAACACACCAGGAACGAGAAACTGAAGAAAAAAGTAACCACGAAGATATTCAGTCAGTTGATTAAGCCCGGCGAAGTTTCACAGTTTAGGGTTCGCTGTATAATTAGAGGATTTTGGATATAAATATAAATCTTCATTGCCAATTTTTCAGTTCGGCAAACCTTCAAATAATAAAACTATAGCCGATAGTTCGAGTTAAGTATACATCGCAAAATGCAAAGATTTTTTGGCTGGCAAAGCCGCAAAGATACTTACTTAACAAAAGAAAACTCGGATAATTTGTAACTAGGATAGTTTCAAAATTTAGATTTTCGTCTAAAACTGATCGCCCGTGCAGCTGCTGTTTTATAAAGAACAACTTATGGTTGCATGTTCCGAGAAGTTTATATAATCTTGATTACGCGAACTCAGACAGGCCATGTATTTTTTCAATTTTGTGCTGAGATGCGGGAAAGTAGACCCAGGTTACATTGAACAAGTGATTATACGAAGAATGTATATGATGCCATGTTGACACAAAAAGCACTTTGTTTCGTATGTAAAATCGAATGTAAAATTTAATTTAGGGTAGGCAGGAAATGGCTTGCAAGAGTTAGCTGAGAAATATATAATTCGTGATAATTCATAATATTAATAAACTTAAATTCCCGAAACTCGAACGACTGAGTTAAAACAAGTCTTACAAATGGACTTGAATCTCTCACAAGCTACTGGTCTACAGCTGAGTACACGCATATCCTCAGATTCCGGCACAGATACCGGCTTAAATTCCCTGGGTCCTTTGTCGGAGGTTTATACTTTATAACATAAGAATCACTGAAGTCCAGTTTGGAAAATGATTCGCTTGAAACATATTATAAAACGACGGCGCCTTTCCTCCCACTTTAGAGCAAAGTGAGAATTTAAAAGTAATCTTGAGTGCACGCACTACCTCCCAAATTAACATTTTCAATTTGCACGTTGGTCCAAGCCAGCACTGATTAGATCGCATTTGTATGTTTAAAAAGTTCCGCCCGCGCCATCTTAAAGATCTGAAAAAGTTCCATGCACCGTACTGAGTCCGGATCGACACATATAGGCATTGCCAGTCGATACAACATGGCATGACAACCCTGCATCTTTAGTTTGAATCCTACGGAGAAAACTGATTTTACATCAATGCATATGGACTTGGCAAACGACGAACGGTAGCTAAGAGATTCTGCCGACATGGACGATAATCGCCCCGCGACTAACAAATGGCGTGGGTTTGTGATGGCAATTCACGTTCTGTGAAGATCCACTGTAATAATTTTATTTAGACATGTTTTAAGAATTGCTGACTGAGTATCCTTATTGCTCCTACTTTCCACAAAACATTTCACTTCTCTTGTATGTGGGATTAACCTGATAGATCAAACCATGCAATAAATATAAACGTTCTCTTTCACTCTCGAATTCGCGAGGTATTTTGTCTCGGTAAAATTTTCCGTATCTAACTGATTCAAGCACACTAGGCGCAATGTTGAATTGATATCAATATTGATATTTGCACCATCGCCCAGCAAGAACCAAACGTTGTCAAACAGTGAAAACAAAAGTATAAACATACTGTGTACTTACGACTAGAGCCCAAAAGCCTGTTGACACCGAGGCATGCCCGGAGTAGCTCGTAACGGCGACCACACCGACAATGATGGACACGGTGGCCGAAAGGAGCTCTATAACACCAATGGCGATGGACACAGTCGAAACGGTGCTGCTCATCGACGACATTTTTGACAGGAGATTTGAAGAAAGGCGCTGTAGTTATGCGGTTTGTATGAAATGCAATTCACTTGGTATCTCATCGGGAGCATATGGCTTTAAGCAATCTAATAGATATGTCGCTTTAATAATTAAACACTAATGCATGACGTCAGGAGAGGGCAGCTGCGTGCAGTGATATATTTACGACAAGGATATAATAGATTTACAGGGACGTCTGAACGATGCGGGGCGAAAGTGGGCAGATTTTCGTGAAGGGCGCGTCTGTATAGGGACGCGTGCAAAGCATCTTCGCGGGAACTTCCGGTTTCGTCCTCTTTTGAATCGTATAAAACCAATATATTTTTCTTTATATGTACTTTGAAAAATCCAGCAGTTCTCAACATTTCGTAGTATTTAGTAGCTTTTAAAACGTTTTAAAATGTTTTTTTTTAAAAGACGGCCATGTTGTCTAAGCTTGTTACTTAACGCAATTTAATTCAGTAAGATTTTAGTAAGTTGTTTTGTAGTTGTCTTGTTGATGATAAAATCTTAAATACTTCTACAACGTACAGCCTATTTGAAATTTCTGCGAAACCAGTTAACGTTTGATGACGTATTTTTCCTTAACAAAAAACAAAGACTTTTGGCTAACGCTTTTACCGTGACTGCATGGGAATTAATCGCTACTACCTCTCCCCCCCCCTGGACATTTCAAAACCGGGTTTTATCAAGAAGGTAAGGTAAATGATTTTGATATATGAGAGTGTATGTTAGTTGGACATTCTTCGTTTGCGTTGAATAGTCGAGTACGCAGGTTTTTAACTTATGAATCGAAACTAAAAAGAGCGGAAATCATAACACAGTCCAATATAATTATAGAGAGCATTTTAAGTGTTGTGATGGGCAAGAATAAAGCCAATTTCTATGGAAATTAAGTCATACTCTATATTTGCACCATTAAGGATTGTATTTTAGGAACTGCTTAAGTATACTTGGGATTTCCGGGGCGAGAATTTGCTTATTTATATAGTAACTGTGTATAGTTTGAATTGACTAGCAGAACAGTGATACTCAATATGCTTTACCACTTTCTGTTGCTCTGATCCAGGAATCGTATAACGTGTTTATATTTACACAGCTTAATTGGTTTGAGTAGAATGTTAGAAGAAATTCTTGCCGGTTTTCTTTCGATATTTTCTGCGTTCACCTTGGACACGCCGCAACTGTTCCGGGATAAAGCGAACAACCATCCCGACTCCTGCGAGACAGCGCTATGGCAAAACGAAACACACAGCGAATATGGTACATTTAATGAGGAGAGCGTCTCATTTATCCACGCCAAATCTGGATACGTACAACTGACCGAGGAAGATAAATCAGTGCAAGTCAAGCCCACGATCCGTCAGTCTCTCGTGAGAAGTCTTAAGACAAATCTCAGCATCACCTCATCCGTCCTCATTCTCTCCGCGATCGGGATTGCTTTCCTGTATTTTGACATGAGAACTTGCGATTTGTGTTTCGAGTGGAAAACTCACAACAATACCATACCGTTTGCCGTCATGAGGTTCAAATTGATCGGTGACTGCATTCAGGGGATCTTGCTAAATTTTTGGCTTCCAGCAAGTTTGGTGGTCTTGTTCGGGTGGCCTGAGTTCAAGAAGCGTTATGTTCTAACTGTATTTGTGGGTCTTCTATTTGGTGTGATTGCCACGATGTATTTGACGTTTCTACTGTTGTTCGGTGCTTACGATACGGACGTTGTGTATCGTGTGCCTGGTAATGTACTGTTTGCAGCCAATCTGATAGTAGGATGTCATCTTGTTGTCCGGAAAGTCAGAGAAGCCCATCCAACGGTCACCTATTCCGACGTTCAGATAATGTCAGTCATTTCCACGGAATTCTTAGCTTCCTTTGTGATTGCAATGTACTATAGATATGCTGCGGTTCCTTGGTTCAACTCCCTGAACAACGAAATCTATAAGTTCATCGTGGCCACCATGATACCATTGCTGACGTTGCTCCCAACCGCTGTATGCAGGCACATGGCCTTGTGGCGTTCCTCGGAGATAATCGAACCTCAACGAAGTTTCGTACTTTTGTATTTCATGCGCGGGGCAAGCATCACCTTGTATCGCATCATGCAAGCGGACTTCAAGAGCATTTGGCTGTTTATCGGTCTGTCCTTATTCTCTGGCGCATCGAGCGTGCTTCGAACAGCAACGATGAACATTCGAAATCGCGTTTGGGCTCAAGTTTTTAAGTTGTTGAGAAGAACCTGTTGTGCATCGCTGCGACAACTGCCCGTGAACACACCTCATTCAAGACGATTGAAGGCCGACACCGAAATACAAAATATGCTATTCGAGAACAACACTTTGATAATCAGTCAAGCGTACCTGGCCTTGTATATGATCATAAGTTTTGAACTCTCAGATTGGAGCGTGTTACGTGAATCCCTCGTGAGGCTCGCAATCGGATTGTCCATTGAATTCTTTTTTAACTTTTTGTCGATTTTTATACACATTCACTGGTATAACATTCCAATTCCGCGCGTTTGGTGGCGATGCTGGCGTAGACACATCGTAGCGAATGCTGTGATCCTTGTCGTGGTTGTCTGTTACTTCACTAGCGTTTTGCTGACGGTGTTTCAAGTTCGAATGCACGATTCTCAGGCGTACCCAATAAGAAACTGCTCCTTGCCGTTTGAAAACTGGCGTTAGATTAACGATAACGCATTATGATATAGTTCATTAAGGCAAAAAGCTGGAAGAGCATGCTGAATGTGAATCTGGATTAAGACAAACCGATTTAGGATTAGTATACCAATTACCAATGGTCAGGGTTGGGCTGGTAATAGTAATTCTATGTCCAGAAGGGACAAATATTAATATTTAATCAGTTATTTTATTCGTTAGGGTTAATAGTTTCTTAAGGGTTGGGGTGAGGTTAGGGATTAAAGCCAGGATTATATACGTGGATTCTGGACTTTGAATTACTACGACTAGGGTGGACTCTATATGTTAACTGGAACGATATCTCGGAGCTGCCATTTTTTTGAGCATAGTCTCTTACTCAACTGAGGTTCCACTTCAAATGGTTTAACCATCGATTAAGAACAAGCACCTCACGATCTCCGTCTCTCATCGACGAGAATGTATGAGTGCATTCCTCAGGTCTAACAGCTCTGCATGACAGAAGAAACTAAATTCAAACAAACACTGTCTGTGGTCACCGGTAGATTTAAAGTCCTACATTATAGCATGAAATTATAATAACACAACACACATTTGTAATTATATCTGGTCTGTGCGACTGGAACGCACTTGAAACAGCATTTTTGAGAGCACTTCTCTCTTGTTTATAAAAAGATACTTGTTGAATACCTTTGAAGTTTGATCTTATAAACAAAAAAAACTCACACACCTTCAATGACCGAAGTGTGTGGGTCTCGACTGCCCTTGCGTGCTCGAAGAGGCTGAACTGAAAGAGGGTGGACGCTACCTTCCTCTACCTTTCAGTCTCGCTTGCTGCGAGGGACACCAGTAATAAGTGGTCCTAAATAGCTTTCCACTGTCAGGTGCACAAGCAGTTGGTAAGTTCCCAAGTGGACAAATACTGGTGTTAGAGTGAGTAAATTTTCTGAAATGCTTCATTCTCAACGTCCGGGTCCGATAGTTGCTTATGGTTGCATGGTTGCTCAATTTCTTCATCAACTGTTAGCCGCCTGTTTTTAAAAATTGTTCGCCACGAAAAGATGTAAATTGGTGCGTTTTGCTGCATTTTACGCTAAGAAGTTTATCTTTTTACGCCAGTCAATCAGAAGGTGTGAGCAAGGCCGGTCAATAAGCACGTTAAATGCATATACCGAGTTTGCCTATGTTTAGATTTTCGACGACCCGGTTTTAAACATTGACACTGGAAAGACGTCTGCCGTTTCATGATTTCAGTTTTACTAGTTTAACGCCAAACACACTGACATTGTGGAGATCACGCGCCATTACGCTATAGACATGCACGCACGACTCAACTGGTTCAAGGGATATCTGATTTTTTATCTGTGTTCGGAATGCCCCTTGGCTTGGCTTTGCTTTGCTTTGAAACTGACAACTTTCGCTTCTTTTCACCTCGGAGTAAAAAAGAAAAACAAACAAGGGCACAAAATTGACACATGCATTAGGACTTCCTGTGTTTTCGCAAAAACCTCATCAATCAACGACCACGCAGCGAATAAAACGGTCAAATACGGTTGAACATTTTTCATTTCCGTCCATCAACTGCTGAGAAGCGCGAAACCAAACTCTCCCAGAAGAAGAAGCTATGAAATCGGTTGTTGTATTATCGCTTTTGTTGTTCTGTGTTTTGCCAAAGAACAGTGAACAAACCTTTTGGAGATTCGCCGAGACTACTCCAGCACCAACAACGACATTGCCATCGGATTCCAATGCTCCGATTTACCAAAGTAAATACCGTTTAGTGCAATGTTTTATTCACTTCTTCGATGCTATACTATCAAACCTTCAGCTCATGGCAGTTCACTTCACCCTCAGTTCACTTCTTTTATGTTTTTAGAACTGCAAATAATTCCACCTCCACAAAAGACTGCAGAGACGGTGCTGGAAAATTTCTTTGATTTTTATCCGGTGGCCGGAAATCGCAATAGAAGGTCCGTGGTTCTGGAAGATATCGTTTTTGTGCTGGACGGTTCTGGGTCAGTTCCTGAATGTGAATTTCGTCAGGGCTTGAAGGCGTTCACACAAGCGATAGAGATGTGCGAGACCCCCAGAGGTGGTAAGATATACAGCTGTCGACACGCTGCGGTCACTTTTTCTTCGCTTGCAAAAGTCGACTTCTCTTTCCTTTCTTCTGCGCAAGCAAGTCAGCGAATTGGTTCAATCCCGTATCCCGGTGGCAGCACAAACACACAAGCAGGGTTGGCTTTTGCTAAGGACCTGCTTTTGAAAGGTACTGTACGATATAATCTATTAAAGCGTTACTATATATAGCCCTCGAAATTTAAGATCTACATTCAAAAATTAACCTATACAACCTAAGTTAATTAAGCCTTTGTTTGGGGATGAACCATAACCAGTGGCGTAGCTAGCCCGACGATTTTGTCCCGCTATGTAAATTTCGAGTTATTATAATTATTCATGTCTTTAGAAATCTATTGTTTTCACAGTCCGTGAACACGAAAATATTAGCATAGCGGGACAAATCGACAGGCTGGCTACGCTACTGACCATAACAGTAATTATTACATCACGAATATGAACTGTTGAAACATATTTTTTACTTGTTACCTGACTAGTACTTTTACCATTGGTTCAAATGTACATTCACAAGTATCCATTGAAAAGGCATCCATCATAAATCATCTTGATATCAATGCAACAACATTAATTCAACTGAATTAGCAGTTTTTTAACTGCACTGAGTTAATTTGCAGTCATCTTACCGGATTCTCAAGTTTTCCAACGAACAAATTCGAAGTCCAAAAAATGGAAATCAACAGCAGTGCATGTACAGCCCTGTAAGATACACCCAAGACATCTATAGTTGGCAATAGTGCATTATAAGATGCGTATGCAGCTACTTGAATGTCTTTTCAACATAGGAAGCCGACGCTTTTCAAAATTGAAGGTCCTTCTCATAACGGATGGACAATCGAATGTAAATAAATCGATGACAGTACCAAAGGCTCAGGAGCTGAAGAAAATGGGTGTTCAAATCTCTGTTGTGGCCGTAAGCGACCTTGATACAGATGCGATAAAGGAAATGGCTCATGTAGCCTCCTCTCCGGCGATCAAACACGTTTTCCGCGTTCAGAGTGTCGGGAAACTTGCATACGTTTTCGATATGGCTTTTGAGAAGTTAAAAAGCGGTCAATACAAAGTAAAACCGTACAGATCTCCATGTTAGAAACAAACTTGGAACTCATGATGAACAAGGTTAAAGATCTATGGTGCATGCATGCATGTATGTGATTTCGATGAATAGAATAGTTTGATTGTTGAGTATATATAGTCAGCAGAATGGTAGGGATTGAAATGATTGACATGGTTGAGTATATAGTCAGCTGAATGGTAATCGCAATAAAGAACATAACAATCATCCTTGAAATATTGTGTCTCGATTTCGAGTTGACCCTCGGGAATTAAATACGTCAAATGAAATGAAACACAAGAATATACAAACTTCAATGAATCTCATTTCCTGTTTTTAGATATATCGGTGAGATAATTACAATCTTGATCGCGTAAAAAAACTGCTAATTTGAGTGGTTGAGACAATGAATCAAAATGATCGATTATTTCCGCTATATTTTTCTATTCCTATCATAATAGCACGACGTCTTCCCCTAAAATAAACTTATGATTCTGATGCAAACTTGTTAAAGAATAAATCTCGTGACCTAAATTTGTTTCCACTTCAATAGCCTTAAACGAAATCAAATTAACTTGCATCGCATGACACCGCGGAAATTGGTATAGGCTTAGCCGCAATTCTCGATACTTAGACTTCAAACTTGGTGAGGAAAAAGATTTATAAATATTCAAGAAAATATGTCTTGCACAAAAGATTTGAAGCTTGCTCACGGTAAAAACGAATCGTCTGAATTAATAACCCTTGTGTATACTTTAAGCCTCAAAATGGCCATTTCACAGCGGTCAGATGTGTATGATGAACTGTCAAAAGATTGCAGAATGCGTATTCAGAAGAAAAATTGAACTTTTTTAAGATATTCAAAAGGTTTCTCTTTGATAGGGCGATACAGAAATGCACAATTGTGAACCAGCGATTAGATTTTCGGGTTGAAACGTCTTAAACACCAATTTCTGCGGTGTCGCATCGCATAGGGGTCTGGATTAAACCCCGCCGCACACGAGAGCTGAGCTAAAGACCTCGCGAGGCTGTTAGCGCAACAGGTTACTCTCGTGTGCGGATGGTTTTCGGGCTGAGCTAACTGCCTCGCGAGGCGGCTTAGCTCATGCAGCTGATCACATCTCTCATGTGCGGCGGGCTCAAGCGCCACGTAGGCTTTCCATTTGGATGTGTATTGAGCAATGGCCGCCAATGAGCATACTACGAACTCATGGTTAAATTTCTAGGTTTTATAAGATTTTATGGGTTGCAAAAGACCGTAAGATAGGGTGACATTCATGTCATGCGGTCTGATTTGATCATATGATCTGTTTACGAAGGGCAAGAGATCTATACAGGGTGTCTCAAAAAAAACGCAACTACTTAAATATGCAAGACATTAATACAGCTCTAAAGCGCAATAGATACGCACCTCTGGGAATTGAAAATGGCTCTTAATCCTTCATTTAAAATGCTAAAAGTCATTTTAGCTGAACTGTGGTGCAAACCCGAACAATATTAATATTCTTGCATATTTAAGTGGTTGCCTGTATATACCCAGAGGTGAAACTATGAGATTAATGATAGTGCGCTTTAACTTGTCAAGAGACAGGATCCATTCGTGAAGTTTTCAAGTGTTGAGAAATTAGAGTTTGCGAAAATGTTTTTGTTGGGTCAACTTTCAAAACAGTTTGTGAAGGGTTGAACGTTTCACACATTGCTTTGACTGCATTTCAAAAGGAGTGTTTACCTTGTTAATGTGATTAGGCCTGATTCACACTAGCTCCTTTCAATGAAATGATGAAATCAGGCTGTATTACTTTCCAATAGACAAAGTATTTTTCGCTCTATAGTGACCTCAGAAAAGTGTTTTTGCATGTCCTCGTTTACTGGAAGTGTAAATCGGGCTCCCGAACTGTAGTTAATATTTCAGGTCGTCTCTTAAAACACGCTCAGTGCACGGCAGAATATCACAATATAGACAAGGTGCAGTTTCTGACTACGTATGTTCCATTAACAGCACCAACCCCCTTCACACGCGTTTGAAAAACTGTGAGGAGGACTGAACTAAAGTACGAACCCATCACCATGACAATGATGACGTTAGCCAACATATGTCGTTTCCAGTGCTTCGACCACACCACGTTATGTGTATAATTGAACAAAATTAGATAAGACATTGAAAAAGAAGTCGATTCCAATGCCAATAGCGACGTTCCTCAAAGTCTCGTAAATGATGGACGAAACAGAAAGTTTAAAACTTTCTACAATGTACAAGACCAAGATCCCTTGACTTAGAACTAGTGTAATGTACTCAAAAAGCATGTTTTGAATTTCTAAATCCGCTCTTAACCTTCTGTAGTGTGGTGTGTCACGAGGCATTTCGTGAAGTCTTTGACAGCAAACAGTTCGCTTCAACCGTGAGATGATGTAACTCCACAATCTCATTCTTACGCGATAGGTTGCTTTCTTCAAAAAGTTAAAAACGCCGGAAAATAATGAAAGTCCAACGAACAGCCAAATGTTTGTGAAGTCCGCTTGCATGGTACGGTATAAGTAAATTACTCCACCTCGGATAAAGTACACCAGCACAAAACTCCGACCAGGATGTACTACCTCGGAACTCCGCCTCAACGCGATGTGCTTCAGAATTACTGCAGGAATGATGACCGACACAGGCGCCATAGCAGCGATCGTAAATTTATATTGTTCTTCTTTTACACCATTGAAGAAAGGAACTATGCCGTATCTGTAAACGTATGCCAGTAGAGAACCCAGGAGAAATTCTGACGATACCAAAGACAATATATGGAAATTAGAATAAGATGTGGTCTGCTCACCAGAGCGAATATTGCGTAATACCACAATACTACAAATGATTACTCCAGTGAAATCAAGTACATTTACAGGGTATCTATAATACATATGCCTGCCGTAGACCCCCAAAAGCAGTAAAATTATGTAATAGATAACTGTCGTTAATCCAAAAATAACAGAGATATAAAAAGTAGAAAAGTACTTCATTTTAAAAACGTTCCAGCTGAACAGCACAGCGGTTGTCAGGGGAAACCAAAGGTTTATTATTATTGCTTCCACACTGTCGCCAAGCACTCGAAGTCGTTTTACAGACAACGGTAAACTGTGGTTGTGATATTCCCATTCCATGCAAAGATCAGTTGTCTTCAAATCCAGATATAAAAACGCCAGCATGAAAGCTGTCATGGGCATAATAGCGATGGTTATACTTAGACTTGTCCAAAGGCTTTTGCAAATGGACTTCCGATAACTCACAAGCTCAGATGAGACATCACCAAACCTTCGATAGTCTGTTGATCTTTCTCTAGTTAATTCAGGCAAGGAGGAAGTCAATACGTCGACATTATTGAAGTTCTCGTATTCTTTGTTAATATATGGCAGCCATTTATCTTCGACTACCGGACGGCTTTCACTGTCGTCTCCGTTTGTTTGACGAGGCTGTTCTCGGAAAGACACACGCGGCGTTTCGCTTGTGAAAAGTGAAAACACTGACAAAATCATCCCTATAATTTCTTCCAGCATTATGCAATATCATTAAGGAAACGATGACACTTAAAAAGAATTGTTTCTCTTCCGCCGTGATAATAGAAGTTCCGCTATTTAATCTCTATGAACATTAAGCCCGTTTACACTACAATTATTTTTGGCACACCAGACTTAAAGTGGTCACGTACCAATTTCATCGACACTCGGCCTTTGTATTGGTAGCCTGAACACTGATAAAAATAGACACGGGTACCAATTTCAGCCGTGCCGTGCAAGCTAATAACTGAATTGAGTGTAGTGTGAACGGGGCTAGAATATTCAATGTTATGTGCATGACCCCCAACAGGAAGGTCGACCGTTCACAACATTGTTTCCGCAGTATGTTATAGTATTAACTAAAAGCATCGCTGGAGAAAGAAACGGGGGAATTTAGTCGGAAGGAATAAGGATAATTGCCGTGATATTGGTTTTGTTTAAGGTGAGAATATATTTACACAGACCAACATCATCAAATACCAACGTATGGCAGGGCTTAACAGGAAAGTCAAAGACAAACAGGAAGATCAACTAATTATCCTGAAAGGAGAGTAACAAATACAAACCTCACTCCACCCGACCCTAGACATATCTACGCCTGAATTCGGGCGAAAAGCTCACAAACACACAATGAAGGTGACATAAATATCTTGTTTTTTTCTGATCAACATAAACATCCTTTTTAACTAACCAGTAAAAATGTTTAAAGTAAAACAATGAAAATCAAACTTGCGACTGGAAATACCTTATCAGGAGAATCGTTGTCAGGAAAATTAGATCTGTAACTCAACGAGTTTGAATGCGCGCGATCTTTCAGAATACAGGCGTTATTGTCATTTTCATATACCAGTTCACTTTTCAAAATAGTTTCTCACATTCGTCCATCAAGAAAATTGGAAATTTATATTATAGAAACTGTATGTAAATTTTAAAGTAGGGAAACTGTGTTCTGTTTTCATACGATATAAGAGTACTAATATTTTGTACAAACATTTTTGCACAGTGATTAACCTTTTAATATGAAAATCTTTCTCATAATTATCTTCAATATAAGAACATTGAAGTTATTGCCATGCTACGCTTTTTTGCGGCATCAGTCAGGGACTTTCAGGCTTCATTTCATACTTCACCTACCTCCTTCGCAGGCTCTTTTCGGGCAAATATGGCGGGCGGTGATATTTTGCGGGTAGAAATTTAAATCGCTCGAAATGCTCCCAGCGCCTGCGGAGGAGGTAGATACTTCACGTAATGGAGAGCCTTGAGATATCTTAATTTTTTAATAAACCCTCACCAAAACAACGTACAGTTTCTGACGGTGTACATTTTGTTACTCGCGCCAATCCTATTGACGCGCGCTCGAAAAACCGTGAGGAGGACTGAGCTAAAGTAAGACACCATCACCATGACAACGATAAGGTTAGCCAACATATGTCGTTTCCAGTACTTTGACCACACACGACTGATTGGAATGTTGTAGTAATGAATTTGAACAAAATTGGATAAGACATTGAAAAAGAAGTCGATTCCAATGCCAATAGCGATGTTCCTCAAAGTCTCGTAAATGATGGAAGAAACAGAAAGTCTAAAACTTTCTACAATGTACAAAACCAAGATCCCTTGACTCAGAACTAGTGAAATGTACTCGAAAAGCATGTCTTGGATTTCTAAATCCGCTCTTAACCTTCTGTAGTGTGGTGTGTCACGAGGCATTTCGTGAAGTTTTTGACAGCAAACAGTTCGCTTCAACCGTGAGATGATGTAACTCCACAATCTCATTCTTAAGCGATAGGTTGCTTTCTTCAAAAAGTTCAAAACGCCGGAAAATAATGAAAGTCCAACGAACAGCCAAATGTTTTTAAAGTTCGCTTGCATGGTACGGTATACGTAAATCACGCCACCTCGAATGAAGAATACCAGGACAAAACTCCGACCGGGATGTATTATCTCGGAACTTTTCCTGGACGCAATATGCTTCAGGATTACTGCAGGAATGATGGCCAACGCAGGAGCCATAGCAGCGATCATGAACTTATATTGCTCTTTTTTCACACTTATAAAGAAAGGTATTGTGCCGTATCTGTAAATAAATGACAGTACAGAACACACGAGTAATTCTGACGATACAAGAGCCAATATATGAAAGTTAGAATAAGACACAGTCTGCTCGCTAGCTCTTATATTGCGTAATACGATAATACTGCCAGTGATTATTCCAGTAAAGAAAAGAACATTTAAAGGATATCTATAATATACATGTGTACCATAGGCTCCAAATGCCAGTAACAATAGGTAATAAATAACTGCTGCTAATCCAAAAATAAGACCAACATAAAAGGTAGAAAAGTACTTCATTTTAAAAACTTTCCAGCTGAACAGAACCGCAGCTGTCAGGGGAAACCAAAGGTTTATTATTATTGCTTCCACGCTGTCGCCAATCACTCGAAGTCGTTTTACAGACAAGGGTAAACTGTGGTTGTGATATTGCCATTCTATGCAAAGATTAGTTGTCTTTGAGTCCAAATATAGAAACGCCATCATAAAAGCTGTTATGGGTACAATGGCGATTGTTACGCTTAGACTTGTCCAAAGGCTCTTGCAAATGGACTCCCGATAACTCACAAGCTCAGATGAGACATCACCAAGCCTTCGATAGTCTGTTGATCTTTCTCTGGTTGATTCGGGCAATGGCGAAGTCAATTCGTCATCATTATTGAAGTTCTCGTATTCTTTGTCGATATATGGCGGCCATTTATCTTTGATCGTCGATCGGCTTTCACTTGA
Source organism: Dendronephthya gigantea (assembly GCF_004324835.1). Classification (NCBI taxonomy): domain Eukaryota; kingdom Metazoa; phylum Cnidaria; class Anthozoa; order Malacalcyonacea; family Nephtheidae; genus Dendronephthya; species Dendronephthya gigantea. The sequence continues at coordinate 1,383,160 of NW_021163034.1, read as the reverse complement.
GTCGTCGCCCGTCTGACGAGGTTGTTCTCGGAAAGTCACCCGCGGCGTTTCGTTCGTGAAAAGTGAAAACACTGTCAAAATCATCCCTATAATTTCTTCTAACATTATGAAAGGTCGTTAGGGATAAGGGAAACTATAAACGATTACACTGAAGAGTGGATTGTTTCCGCCGTGATAGTAGAATGTTCAATGTAATGGTACCTACGGCGATTTCAATTGAAGTGACCTCAAACGTTGATTCACATTTTGATTCAATACATTAAACAATAGACCAATCAGAATCGTCTACCAAATATTTACCGATTAGGATAAATTTACGAATTTTGAACATCCGGTACAGTATTTCTGAGAGTTATTGTTAACATTATGTTCTGCATTATATTTTGTTGTTGTTGCAATAAATGTTCTTCTTTTTTATGTACTTAATTATGGACGTTTATAACATCAGCTTTAAAGCAAATTTAAACTATTTTCAAGGAAGAAAAGTTCACAATCAGTAATCGTAACTAAGAACTTTGAATTTCGGCAGTTCCGCTAAAATTGAAATATATGTGTTTCAGAACGAGAAATATTTTTACTTCTTGCGTGCTTTCTATTGGTCAGTTTGATTTGAAACGAAATTTCACTTGTCTGTTTGCACAGGAAGTTGAAAATTTTGATATCAAATGAATTGGTCAGCGCGAGTTAATTTATTGAATTAATACTTGAGGAGCACTTCAAATTGGAATGCCGGCAGTAACAGGAAGGTCAACTTTTGACGACATTATTACTCGAGAAAAAAAAGTGAAGAAATTTAGTCGCAAGAATAAGAATGGACTGAATAGTTGCGGTGATATTGGTTTTATTAGGGGTAAGACTACACTCCAGAACAACTTGTCACGGTTTCCTTTCTCATTTTTGTTTGGATGTACAGATGGTCTATCTCAGGGCCGTAGCTAGAAGCTTAATTGGGGGGGGGGTGTATATTCATAAATTCATCTTATGTCCGACTGATTTCTTTTGTACGCTATTGTTCCTGCGCTAGATAAACATGAATATATGAATATACATCCCCTCCAATTAAGCGGTCTAGCTACGGCTCTGGTCTACCTTCAGTCAGTGAAGAGCATTGTTTTATAATTTCGTGTGGTTTAGCTGGTTTTACAAACAAACTTATAATTCTGAAAGAGGGGCTACAAAATACAAATACCAACCCTGACTCTCCCTCCCCCCCCTAATCCTGCATGCAAATTTCAAAGGAAGGAAACTGAAGTATTTAGGCATTCTGATTGGCTTTGTCTGAAAAATGTAAACAAATATGCCGATTACTTTAAAAGGAAATTTCTCTTTGTTATTAACTTCAACATATAGGACATTAAAGTCATTACTTGGCAAGGCTTTTCGGCCTAAACTGAATTAAGTATAACATTCAATTTCAGGCTTAATTTCACACTTCATGTAATGGAGAGCCTTGAGATGCATTAATTTCCTAATAGACCCTCACTAAAACAATGTACAGTTTCTGACTGTGTACATTTTGTTCCTCGCGCCAGTTCCATTGACGCGCGCATGAAAAACCGTGAGGAGGACTGAGCTAAAGTATGACACCATCACCATGACAACGATGAGGTTAGCCAACATATGTCGTTTCCAGTATTTAGACCACAAACGACTAATTGGAATGTTGTAGTAATGGATTTGAACAAAATTGGATAAAACATTGAAAAAAAAGTCGATTCCAATCCCAATAGCAATGTTCCTCAAACTCTCGTAAATCACGGACAAAATTGTAAAACTCTCTACAATGAACAAGACCAAGGTCCATTGACTTAGAACAAGTGAAATGTACTCAAAAAGCATGTCTTGAATTTCTAAATCCGCTCTTAATCTTCTGTAGTGTGGTGTGTCACGAGGCATTTCGTGAAGTCTTTGACAGCAGACAGTTCCCTTCAACCGTGAGATGATGTAACTCCACAATCTCATTCTTACGCGATACGTTGCTTTCTTCAAAAAGTTCGAAACTCCGGAAAACAATGAAAGTCCAACGAACAGCCAAATGTTTGTGAAATTCGCTTGCATGGCACGGTATAAGTAAATTACACCACCTCGAATACAGTACGCCAGGACAAAACTCCGACCAGGATATATTACCTCGGAACTTCGCCTCAACGCAATGTGCTTCAGGATTACTGCAGGAATAACGGCGAACGCAGGAGCCATAGCAGCGACCAGGAACTTATATTGTTGTTCTTTTACACTTATAAAGAAAGGAATTATGCCAAATCTATAGACGTATGACAGCAGAGCACACACAAGAAATTCCGATGACACCAGCACCATTATATGAAAATTAGAATAAGATACGGCGTGCTCGCAGGCTCGAATATTGCGCATTAACACTATACCACAAACTATCATTCCAGTAAATGTAAATACATTTGCAGGATAGATATAGTATTTGTGTGTGTCGTAGACCCTAAATGCCAGTAAAAGCAGGTAATAGATAACTACCGAAAATCCAAAAATAACACCTACAGAAACTGTAGAAAAGTACTTCATTTTAAAATCTTTCCAGCCGAACAGCACCGCAGTAGTCAGGGGAAACCAAAGGTTTACTATTATCGCTTCCACGCCATTGCCAATCAGTCGAAGTCGTACTACAGACAACGGTAAGCTGTGGTTTTGATATTCCCATTCTCGGCAAAGATCGTATGTCTTTAAATGCATATATAAAAGCGCCATCGCGAAAGCCGTTATCGGTAAAACAGCGATAGTTACACTTAGACTTGTCCAAATGCTCTTGCAAATGGACTTCCGATAACTCACGAGCTCAGATGAGACGTCACCAAACGTGCGATAGTTTGTCAATCTTCCCCTAGTAAATTCGGGCAATGAAGAGGTCAATTCGTTGTCATTATTGAAGTTCTCGTATTCTCTGTTGATATATGGCAGCCATTTATCTTCCTCTAGCAGACGGCGGCATTCACTTGAGTCGCCTGCATCACAGGGTTGTTCTCGGAATGATACACGCGGCCTTTCGTTCATGAAAAGCGAAAACACGGATAGAATCATTCCTACCAATTCTTCCAACATTGCGAAAGGTTTTCGTCCACACGATTACAGTAAAACATAGAATTGAAATATTGAATCTTTTCCGTTGTGCTAACAGGAAGTCAAATACTTTATTTGACCCTTACCAGGAAGATGTTCCGAATCTCATCGGACGCTTCCGCTACCGATATTACGAAATTGCAGGCAGGCTAGAATTTCACAGCCGGAATCATCACAAACACAAACAAATTTGATCGTATTGCACCCGCTCTACGGGATGTCTGATGGCTTCCCATGAAAGCCAAAGGAACAATATAGAGGAATGCAATCATGACTTATAAGGGTAGGAGCCGACTTGCGCCGCCATATTTGGGTAAAAAGTTGATTAGTAAACACGGTGAACTCCATGTTTGGCGAACTAGCAATAGAGAACTAGCACATATTCACCTTTATTATATGTGTATAGAGATTTATGCACAGCAGAATGATGAAATAAAAATCGTATATCACTGTAAAAACTAATTTCATGCATTTTGATTGGACGTACGATGTTTTTCACGTGTGAAAAAATGCCATACACGACTTTTGATTCAACGTACGATATTCTTCACACGTGAAAAATTGTCGTATGTCATTTTGGCGGCAATTTGTTTACATTTTCTTTCTGAAGATGGCGTCGAAATCTCTATATACAGAACTACATAAGACCAAATAAGTTAATCAGTGATATAAATCGAGCTGTTCGAATTTGGAATAACCTATTAACACCACGAACTTAAAAATCTCCTGTATGGGAAAATTTAAAAAGGAAGTTGAGCAGCAATAAGTTACCAATATTATAATATTAATATCACTTTAGTTGTACATAAATTACTTCTCTCCTCAGAACATCAGAATTATGTGTTACTTGTATAGTTGAAATTTACAACAGATGAAGCTTAATTTGACTACACTGACAGATAGCAGACCTTTTCGGTAATTACGCCACAACATTATCGTTTTGAATTTAGAACCACCTTAAATGAGATGGCATCCTTCTACAACCCGGGCATGAAAAAGAATTTTTTATTTCGGCCAATAAGTATGGAAATAAGACATAACGCGCGGGAACGAGGTTCGCGGTCAAAATAAAAAAAAATTCATGCATGTGTTGAAGAACAATATCTTGTATCTTTGCACGTGGCTCGTGAGAGTAAAGCATGAAATCAATTTCATTTAAAGTGGTTCTAAATTTAAAACGTTGTGACGTAATTACCGAAAAGGTCTATTAATAATTAACATCAACATTGCTTGGCCTAGCCTGCGTCACAGTCCACTTCCCGTAGTGAGTGCACTACGAGGAGTGGACTGTGACGCAGGCTATGCTTGGCCAGGTTTTTAGGCATAAGTATAACATTCAATTTAAGGCTTAATTTACCACTTCACGTAATGGAGAGCCCTGAGATATCTTAATTTCTTAAGAGACCCTCACTAAAACAATGTACAGTTTCTGACTGTGTACATTTTGTTACTTGTGCCAGTTTCATTGACGCGCGCTCGAAAAACCGTGAGGAGGACTGCGTTAAAGTACGACACCATCACCATGACAACGATAAGATTAGCCAACATGTGTCGTTTCCAGTATTTTGACCACACGCGACTAATTGGAATGTTGTAGTAATGAATTTGAACAAAATTGGATAAGACATTGAAAAAGAAGTCGATTCCAATGCCAATAGCGATGTTTCTCAAAGACTCGTAAATCACGGATAAGATTGTAAAACTCTCAACAATGAACAAGACCAAGGTCCATTGACTTAAGACTAGTGAAATGTACTCAAAAAGCATGTCTTGTATTTCTAAATCCGCTCTTAACCTTCTGTAGTGTGGTGTGTCACGAGGCATTTCGTGAAGTCTTTGACAGCAAACAGTTTGCTTCAACCGTGAGATGATGTAACTCCACAATCTCATTCTTAAGCGATACGTTGCTTTCTTCAAAAAGTTCAAAACTCCGGAGAGCAATGAAAGTCCAACGAACAGCCAAATGTTTGTGAAGTTCGCTTGCATGGTACGGTATAGGTAAATTACACCACCTCGAATACAGTACGCCAGGACAAAACTCCGACCGGGGTGTATTACCTCGGAACTTTGCCTCAACGCAATATGCTTCAGGATTGTTGCAGGAATAATGGCTATCACAGGAGTCATAGCAGCGACCAGGAATTTATATTGTTCTTCTTTTACACTATTGAAGAAAGGAACCATGGCGAATCTGTAAACGACAGACAGTAGAGAAACCAGGATAAATTCTAACGATACCAAAGACAATATATGGAAGTTGGAATAAGATATGGTCTGCTCGCTGGCTCGAATATTGTGTAATACAACAATACTACAAATGATTACTCCAGTGAAATGAAGTACATTTACGGGGTATCTATAATACATATGCCTGCCGTAGACCCCCAAAAGCAGTAAAATGATGTAATAGATAATTGTCGTTAATCCAAAAATAGCAGAGATATAAAAAGTAGAAAAGTACTTCATTTTGAAAACTTTCCAGCTGAACAGCACCGCGGTTGTCAGGGGAAACCAAAGGTTTATTATTATTGCTTCCACACTGACGCCAATCACTCGAAGTCGTTTTACAGACAACGGTAAACTGTGGTTGTGATATTGCCATTCTACGCAAAGATTACTTGTCTTGAAATCCAGATATAAAAATGCCACCGTCAAAGTCGTTAGGGGCACAATAGCGATTGTTACACTTAGGCTAGTCCGAAAGCTATTCCAAATGGACTCCCGATAACTCACAAGCTCAGATGAGACACCACCAAGCCTTCGATAGTCTGTTGATCTTTCACTTGGTAATTCAGGCAAGGAAGAAGGCAAGTTGTCGTCATTATTGAAGGTGCCATATTCTTTGTTGATATACGGCAGCCATTTATCTTCGACTGCCAGACTGTTTTCACTTGAGTCGTCGCCTGTCTGATCAGGTTGTTCTCGGAAAGACACATGCGGCGTTTCGTTCGTGAAAAGTGAAAAAACAGATAAAATAATTTCAAGAATTTCTGACAGCATATTGACGGATCGCTTTGGAAACGATTGTCAGTCAGTGCAGCATAGGATTACTGAATCTTTTCCACTAAAATTATACTATGGCCAAAGTTATCTATACCGCCTGTCTTTTAACGTGCCTGCAATCTTCACGACATTTTTAGGAGTAGAATTGAATGAAAACTGGAATAAACAAGATACGCTTTAAAAACGTGTGCTCCGGAAACATATGAATATATCAAAGGACCATTTCCTTGCCTAGTTTTTCCGTATTTCGAAAATAAAATCGTTTGATGAAAATAAAGTAGCTATATTTCAATTTTATTTAGGTTCAAGTTTGAAATTGAACACTTTGTCTTTGATAGGTTTCCATATTTTTGATGCTTGGATTATATAACAGACTCTGGTCTTTAAATTGACATTGACAATGAAAACTTCGGAGTGACAACTTCGTTGACAAGTTGACGTTTATCTCATTTTAACCGACGTAGAGCCGAAAAAGGCCCAATCGATAATTTCCAAATTGTCTCAGTTATAAAAAAACTTTTCTGATATTTTAGGCCTTCCGTCTATTCAGGAAGCTTACCAATAACAACAATATGGAAACCTTCTGTCTGCAGAGACGCCGGCATTTATCAGAAACCAGCATTTATCATCACGCAAACCAAGAATAGACCCAAACCAATTTGGTGAATGCGCTGGCGACAAAGCTTCAAAATTATTTCCAATCTTTCTCGAGGAGGATCAGTTTCATGATAAATGAATTATGAAGACCTTCACTAAATTAGGTGATTCTACTGTTATTTTTTCATGAGTCATTCGAAGTTCCGTTTTGTGCAACTTATGGCGGTTTTCTTTTTCAAGTTTACCTACGCTAAAACGAAATTCCTGCTTGTTCCCATGACAAGAATTCATAGACTCTAGTGTGCTAAAGTTATGTAGTTAAAAATGAAAAGATAGTGTTTACCATGATCATCTGAACATCCTTTACCTTAATACTCATAATCAGTGGCGTAGTCAGCCTGACGATTTTGACCCGCAATGTAAATTTCGAGTCATTATAATTATTCATTTCTTTAGAAATTCATTGTTTTCACAGTCAATGAACAACAAAATATTAGCATAGCGGAACAAATCGTCAGGCTGGCTACGCTACTGCTCATAATAGTCTCATTTTCAGTTCTGGCAGTATGATACAATACAAATGAAGTTTTCAATGTGCTCTTACCCTTGTTACAATGTGGCGAGAGCCTAAAATAACGTGCAGTTTCTGACTATGTACGTTATATTCCTTGCATTAGTCTGATTGTTTCGCCCTTGAAAAACCGAGAGAAGGACTGGGCTAAAGTACGACACCATCACCATGACAACGATGAGGTTAGCTAACATATGTCGTTTCCAGTACTTTGACCACACGCGACAAATTGGAATGTTGTAGTAATGGATTTGAACAAAATTGGATAAAACATTGAAAAAGAAGTCGATTCCAATGCCAATAGCAACGTTCCTCAAAGACTCGTAAATGATGGATGAAACAGAAAGTTTAAAACTTTCTCTAATGTACAAGACCAAGGTTCCTTGACTTAGAACTAGTGTAATGTACTCAAAAAGCATGTCTTGAATTTCTAAATCCGCTCTTAATCTTCTACAACCCGGGCATGAAAAGGAATTTTTTATTCCGGCCAATAAGTATGGAAATAAGACATAACGCGCGGGAACGAGGTTCGCGGTCAAAATAAAAAAAAATTCATGCATGTGTTGAAGAACAATATCTTGTATCTTTGCACGTGGCTCGTGAGAGTAAAGCATGAAATCAATTTCATTTAAAGTGGTTCTAAATTTAAAACGTTGTGACGTAATTACCGAAAAGGTCTATTAATAATTAACTTCAACATTGCTTGGCCTAGCCTGCGTCACAGTCCACTTCCCGTAGTGAGTGCACTACGAGGAGTGGACTGTGACGCAGGCTACGCTTGGCCAGGTTTTTAGGCATAAGTATAACATTCAATTTAAGGCTTAATTTCACACTTCACGTAATGGAGAACCCTGAGATATCTTAATTTCTTAAGAGACCCTCACTAAAACAATGTACAGTTTCTGACTGTGTACATTTTGTTCCTCGCACCAGTTTCATTGACGCGCGCACGAAAAACCGTGAGAAGGACTGCGTTAAAGTACGACACCATCACCATGACAACGATAAGATTAGCCAACATGTGTCGTTTCCAGTACTTTGACCACACGCGACTAATTGGAATGTTGTAGTAATGAATTTGAACAAAATTGGATAAGACATTGAAAAAGAAGTCGATTCCAATGCCAATAACAATGTTCCTCAAAGACTCGTAAATCACCGACAAAATTGTAAAACTCTCTACAATGAACATGACCAAGGTCCATTGACTTAAGACTAGTGAAATGTACTCAAAAAGCATGTCTTGAATTTCTAAATCCGCTCTTAATCTTCTGTAGTGTGGTGTGTCACGAGGCATTTCGTGAAGTTTTTGACAGCAAACAGTTCGCTTCAACCGTGAGATGATGTAACTCCACAATCTCATTCTTACGCGATAGGTTGCTTTCTTCAAAAAGTTCAAAACTCCGGAGAACAATGAAAGTCCAACAAACAGCCAAATGTTTGTGAAGTCCGCTTGCATGGTACGGTAAACGTAAATTACACCACTTCGAATACAGTACGCCAGAACAAAACTCCGACCGGGGTGTATTACCTCGGAACTTTGCCTCAACGCAATATGCTCCAGGATTGCTGCAGGAATGATGGCTATCGCTGGCCCCATAGCAGCGACCAGGAATTTATATTGTTTTTCTTTTACACTATTGAAGAAAGGAACTATGGCGTATTTGTAAACGTATGACAGTAGAGAACCCAGGATAAATTGTAACGACATCAAAGACGATATATGGAAGTTGGAATAAGATACGGTCTGCTCGCTGGCTCGAATATTGCGTAATACCACTATACCACAGATAATTACTCCAGTTAAAGTTAGGGCGTTTGCAGGATATGTATAATACATATGCGTAGCGTGGACTCCAAATACCAGTAAAAGCATGTAATAGATAAATACAGTTAATCCAAATATAACACTAATATAAAAAGTAGAAAAGTACTTCATTTTAAAAATTTTCCAGCTGAACAGAACCACAGCTGTCAGGGGAAACCAAAGGTTTATTATTATTGCTTCCACACTGTCGCCAATCACTCGAAGTCGTTTTACAGACAACGGTAAACTGTGGTTGTGATATTGCCATTCTATGCAAAGATCAGTTGTCTTCAAATCCAGATACAAAAATGCCACCGTCAAAGTCGTTAGGGGCACAATAGCGATTGTTACACTTAGGCTAGTCCGAAAGCTATTCCAAATGGACTCCCGATAACTCACAAGCTCAGATGAGACATCACCAAGCCTTCGATAGTCTGTTGATCTTTCTCTTGGTAATTCAGGCAAGAAGGAAGTCAAGTCGTCGTCATTATTGAAGTTGCCATATTCTTTGTTGATATACGGCAGCCATTTATCTTCGACTGCCAGACGGCTTTCATTTGAGTCGTCGCCTGTCTGATCAGATTGTTCTCGGAAAGACACATGCGGCGTTTCGTTCGTGAAAAGTGAAAAAAAAGATAAAATAATTTCAAGAATTTCTGACAGCATATTGACGGATCGCTTCGGAAACGATTATCAGTCGGTGGCGCAAAGGATTACTGAATCTCTTCCGATAAAATTATACTATGGTCAATGTTATCTACCGCCTGTCTTTTAACGTGCCTGCAATCTTCACGACATTTTTAGGAGTAGAATTGAATGAAAACTGGAATAAGCAAGATACACTTTAAAAACGTGTGCTCCGGAAACAAATGAATATATCAAAGGACCATTTTCTTGCCTAGTTTTTCCGTATTTCGAAAATAAAATCGTTTGATGAAAATAAAGTAGCTATATTTCAATTTTATTTAGGTTAGAGATTGAAATTGAACACTTTGGTAGGTTTCCATATTTTTTATGCTTGGATTATACAACAGACTCTGGTGTTTAAATTGAGAATTGCTGTAGACGATTCAATAGTTTGGACTATCTCGTTTTAACGACGTATAGAGCCGAAGGTCTCGATTGATAATTTTCCAAATTGTCTCAGTTATAAAAAACTTTTCTGATATTTTAAGCCTTCCGTTCTGTTCTATTTTGGATGCGCCTATTCAGGAAGCTTACCAATAACAACAATATGGAAACCTTCTGTCTGCAGAGACGCCGGCATTTATCAGAAACCAACTTCATCACGCGAAAGCCAACAAGATTGCAGAGTCTTTCACTGCATGGTTATCAGATTCTATGGTTGAAAGAATAGACCCAAACTAATTTGGTGAATGCGCTGGCGACAAAGCTTCAAAATTATTTCTAATCTTTCTCGAGGAGGATCAGTTTCATGATATATGAATTATGAAGACCTCCACTAAATTAGGTGATTCTCCTGTTATTGCGGTGCCCGCGCCAAGTTTGGCACCGCATTATATTCTGCCTGTGAGTTTGTTTGTTCGCATCAATACGTTTCCTTAATCGCCAAGTAAAAATTCCTTGCACATACTTGGAATGTTTGGAATTTTTTCCTAATTATTACTATTAATCTTGTTGTACGTTTGGCAAATTCCTTTTTTAAAGGAACGTTCTTTTTTCAATTTCAATCTCAAACTCTGATAATTGCGTGTATCTCTGTTTTTATGCACCCAAGAAGGACAAAAATACCACCATTCGATTCAGCGTAAGAAATTATACTTATAGTTCTTAAATATATTACTAAACAAGAGTATTCGCAGCGATTTATGACGTTTGAAAGACAAACGAAATTGAATTGTTGACAAATCGCTCAAAATTACTATGCTATACTTTACTAGTAATAGTAAGTTTGGTCTTTGACATCTTTCCTATCGTTGGTTTTCTCTTTTAATTTTCGTCCTTAAATAAGTGGATCGGTCTTACATTGCGATTTATTTTATAGTACTTTGAGCCAAATATATTCTATTTCGAAGGTTTTAAAGTATAGTTTCAATAAGCGAACTTTATGACAAATCGCTCAAAATTATTAAACAAATTAAAAATGCAGTACGCTTAATCCTTGACTTCTGTATCGTTGCTTTTCTAGTTTCCGGCTCTACGCCAGTTTATTCGTCTCACGTTTCTCTTCATTTTGATAGTATTCTTAGATAGTATTTTTAGCCTAAATATTTTATTTCTGAAGATTTTAAAACGGCGCAATTTTGACCTTAATGTACCAACCAACCAGGCTGCGGCCGACAGGAGAATGTAAGTTGGTGATGTCGTTAGAAATGAGCGGACGTTTTATTTCTAGACAAGCATTGCGGGCACCGCATTTTAGTACTGTGTCTGGTTTTTTCATGAGTCATTCGAAGTTCCGTTTTGTGCAACTTAGACGGTTTTCTTTTTCAAGTTTACCTACGCTAAAACGAAATTCCTGCTTGTTCCCATGACAAGAATTCATAAACTCTAGTGTGCTAAAGTTATGTAGTTAAAAATGAAAAGATAGTGTTTACTATGATCACCTGAACATCCTTTACCTTAATACTCATAATCAGTGGCGTAATCAGCCTGACAATTTTGTCCCGCAATGTAAATTTCAAGTTATTATAATTATTCATATCTTTAGAAATTCATTGTTTTCACAGTCAATGAACACCAAAATATTAGCATAGCGGGACAAATCGTCAGGCTGGCTACGCTACTGCTCATAATAGTCTCATTTTCAGTTCTGGCAGTATGATACAATACAAATGAAGTTTTCAACTTTCAACTTCCTTACTCTTGTTACAATGTGGCGAGAGCCTAAAATAACGTGCAGTTTCTGACTATGTACGTTATATTCCTTGCATTAGTCTGATTGTTTCGCCCTTGAAAAACCGAGAGAAGGACTGGGCTAAAGTACGACACCATCACCATGACAACGATGAGGTTAGCCAACATATGTCGTTTCCAGTACTTTGACCACACGCGACAAATTGGAATGTTGTAGTAATGGATTTAAACAAAATTGGATAAAACATTGAAAAAGAAGTCGATTCCAATGCCAATAGCAACGTTCCTCAAAGACTCGTAAATGATGGATGAAACAGAAAGTTTAAAACTTTCTCTAATGTACAAGACCAAGGTTCCTTGACTTAGAACTAGTGTAATGTACTCAAAAAGCATGTCTTGAATTTCTAAATCCGCTCTTAACCTTCTGTAGTGTGGTGTGTTAAAAGGCATCTCGTGAAGTCTTTGACAGCAAACAGTTCGCCTCAACCGTGAGATGATGTAACTCCACAATCTCATTCTTACGCGATCGGTTGCTTTCGCCAAAAAGTTCAAAGCACCAGAAAATAATGAAAGTCCAACGAACAACCAAATGTTTGTGAAGTCCGCTTGCATGGTACGGTATACATAAATTACACCACCTCGAATACAGTACGCCAGGACAAAACTCCTACCGGGATTTATTATCTCGGAACTTTGCCTCAACGCAATGTGCTTCAGGATTGCTGCGGGAATACTGGCCAACGCGGGTGCCATAGCAGCAATAAGGAACTTATATTGTTGTTCTTCCACGCTGTTGAAAAAAGGAATTATGCCAAATCTGTAGACGTATGACAGCAGAGCACACACGAGAAATTCCGATGACACCAGCACCATTATATGAAAATTAGAATAAGATACGGCGTGTTCGCAGGCTCGAATATTGCGCATTAACACCATACCACAAACTATAAATCCAATAAATGTAAAAGTATTTGCAAGATAGATGTAGAATTGGTAGGTGCTGTAAACCCCAAATACCAGTAAAACCAGGTAAAGGATAACTACCCCGAATCCAAAAATAACACCAACATAAAAAGTAGAAAAGTACTTCATTTTGAAAACCTTCCAGCTGAACAGCACCGCAGTTGTCAGGGGAAACCAAAGGTTTATTATTATCGCTTCTACACTGTCGCCAATCACTCGAAGTCGTTTTACAGACAACGGTAAAGTGTGGTTATGATATTGCCATTCTATGCAAAGATCAGTTGTCTTCAAATCCAGATACAAAAATGCCACCGTCAAAGTCGTTAGGGGCACAATAGCGATTGTTACATTTAGACTAGTCCGAAAGCTATTCCAAATGGACTCCCGATAACTCACAAGCTCAGATGAGACATCACCAAGCCTACGATAGTCTGTTGATCTTTCTCTTGGTAATTCAGGCAAGAAAGAAGTCAAGTCGTCGTCATTATTGAAGTTGCCATATTCTTTGTTGATATACGGCAGCCATTTATCTTCGACTGCCAGACGGCTTTCACTTGAGTCGTCGCCTGTCTGATCAGATTGTTTTCGGAAAGCCACATGCGGCGTTTCGTTCGTGAAAAGTGAAAAAAAAGATAAAATAATTTCAAGAATTTCTGACAGCATATTGACGGATCGCTTTGGAAACTATTATCAGTCGGTGGCGCAAAGGATTACTGAATCTTTTCCGATAAAATTATACTATGGTCAATGTTATCTATACCGCCTGTCTTTTAACGTGCCTGTAATCTTCACGACATTTTTAAAAGTAGAATGAATTAAAAAGTGCGGCCAAAACAAATGAATATATCAAAGGACCATTTCCTTGCCCGGTTTTTCGCAAATCGAAAATAAAATCGTTGATGAAAATAAATTAGCTATATTTCAATTTTATTTAGGTTCAAGTTTGAAATTGAACACTTTGGTAGGTTTCCATATTTTTCATGCTTGGATTATACAACAGATCTGGTGTTTAAATCGAGAATTGCTGTAGACGATTCAATAGTTGGGACTTGTTAATCTTTGTTCAGTTAATCCAGCCAATGTATAGAAGTCGTCGTATCAAAGCTCTCGTATTCGTTGTTAATATATGCATAGCAGCCATTGAACTTCGACTATCGGTACCAGTCGAGTTTCCTGAATTGCAAACTGTCTGGTTATGTAGCTCTCGGAAAGAGACATCCGACGTTTCGTTTACGAAAAGAGAAAAAAGTGGCAAAATCATTTCTAGAAATTCTTCGAACATATTGACAGATTGCTTTATAGATACGATTATACTCGGTAAAAATACGATCACTCCATTTTTTCCCGCCTGGATTACACAATGATCAACGTTATGTGATTTTTTCCGACAAAATTTGTGCGGCAATTTCTGCGAAATCTTCACGGTATTGCCTCGGTTGACTAAAGAAAACTCGAGTTAGCGACTAGCGACGTGCACTTTATGAAAGATGACGTTTATAAAAGGCAAATGAAAGTGTGTCGAGAATTTGTTTGCTGAGTTATTTTCCATATCGAAAACGAAAAAGGTCGAATAAGTATATATCAATTTTATTAAAAAAAATATTTACTGATCCAGCTATGATACATATGCATCAATTCAGATAAGAATAGTGCTAGATAATATCCAGACTACCTTTGTGTTTTTACTAAACCAGCGAGCAGCGTGTGTGTCTTTACTAAACGAGCAGCGTTAGAGTGATTTGAATAAATAATCAAATGTGGTGTATATAACATGTCTGAAATAGTTAAAAAAGGTTCGCCACTTTTCGATCTAAAAGCTCTCGTTCGAAGATTTAATCCTACGAAGGCAATCAGTGGCTCGAAGGATCGAGAAATTTATCAGTCAACATTATAGATTCATGTTTCATCAGTTTTTATATGCTTGGTAAATCTTCACTTCCTCTCAACTTGCATTTCGATGAAATAATTATTTCTGTGCTGTTCACGATGTTAACTGTTGAATAACGGGGACGGGGGGAGGTCAGCTTGGGCAAAATATTTTTTTGTTATCCTCAACAGTCATCCAGTGGCGTAACTAGAACGACAATGGGGTCATTGGGGTGGGCTGGAGGATGGAGGGTGAATATAATTTATATATCCAGTTCTGCTCGACGGACTTCTTTTGTTACTATCATAGCTAACAATAAAAACTTGCCTGACTGGCAGAACTGATTATTAGGCCCAATATTAACCGTCCCCCCGGGCGACACTGCTTTTAAGGCTTCAATCTACACCCTACTTGATAGACTAAATGGAGAGTCTTAAGTTAATTAAAATTCTTGTTAGACCCGGACTAAAGTAAGGTACAGTTTTTAGCTATGTATGTCCCGTTCCTTGCGCCAGTCCCATTGGCGCGCGCCTGAAAAACCGAGAGAAGGACTGGGCTATAGTACGATACCATGGTCAAAGCAAAAATGAGGTTAGCCAACATATGTCGTTTCCAGTACCTTGACCACACACGACTAATTGGAATGTTGTAGTAATGAATTTGAACAAAATTGGATAAAACATTGAAAAAGAAGTCGATTCCAATGCCAATAACGATGTTCCTCAAAGTCTCGTAAACGACGGATGAAACAGAAAGTTTAAAACTGTCCACAATGTACAAGACCAACATCCCTTGACTTAAAACTAGTGTAATGTATTCAAAAAGCATGTCCTGAATTTCTAAATCCGCTCTTAACCTTCTGTAGTGTGGTGTGTCACGAGGCATTTCGTTAAGTCTTTGACAGCAAACAGTTCGCTTCAACCGTGAGATGATGTAACTCCACAATCTCATTCTTACGCGATAGGTTGCTTTCTTCAAAAAATTCAAAACACCGGAAAACAATGAAAGTCCAACGAACAGCCAAATGTTTGTGAAGTCCGCTTGCATGGTTCTGTATACGTAAATCACTCCACCTCGAATACAGTACACTAGAACAAAACTCCGACCGGGATGCACTACCCCGGAACTTCGCATCAACGCACTGTGCTTCAGGATTGCTGCAGGAATAATAGCCAACGCAGGAGCCATAGCAGCAACCAGAAACTTATATTGCTCTTCTTTCACACTTATAAAGAAAGGAATTGTACCGTATCTGTAAACAAATGTTAGTACAGTACACACGAGTAATTCTGACGAAACCAGAGCGAATATATGAAAGTTAGAATAAGACACAGTCGGTTCGCTGGCTCGAATATTGCGTAATACGACAACACTGCCAGTGATTATTCCGGTAAAGAAAAGAACATTTAAAGGATATCTATAATACATATGTGTACCATAGGCTCCAAATACCAGTAGCAATAGGTAATAGATAACTGCCGTTAATCCAAAAATGAGACCAACATAAAAAGTAGAAAAGTATTTCATTTTAAAAACTTTCCAGCTGAACAGCACTGCAGTTGTCAGGGGAAACCAAAGGTTTATTATTATTGCTTCCACACTGTCGCCAATCACTCGAAGTCGTTTTACAGACAACAGCAAACTGTGGCTGTGATATTCCCATTCTATGCAAAGATCAGTTGTCTTCAAATCCAAATATATAAACGCCATCATGAAAGCTGTTATGGGCATAATAGCGATGGTTATACTTAGACTTGTCCAAAGGCTTTTCCAAATGGACTCACGATAACTCACAAGCTCAGATGAGACATCACCAAGCCTGTGATAGTCTGTTGATCTTTCACTAGTTGATTCGAGCAATGGCAAAGTTAATTCGTCGTCATTATTGAGGTCCTCGTATTCTTTGTTGATATATGGCGGCCATTTATCTTCGACTATAACACTGCCTTCACTTGAGTCGTCGCCCGTCGAACGAGGTTGTTCTCGGAATGACAAACGCGGCGCTTCGTTTAGGAAAAGCGAAAACACTGGCAAAACGATTCCCACAATTTCTTCCAACATAATTGACGGATAGCTGTAAACTCGATCTGGGGGAAGAGGGCACGCGAGAATTATTTTGCGGCTTACAATGGTCTCTGGTTCATTCCAAGATTAAACTGAGCCGAGCAATTTATTTCCCACAAGCAGGAAGACGAATTAACCATCCTTAACCACGCAATGTAATTCAGTCTCTGACTGCGAAATTGGTTCTTTTAATAAATCTAAATCTTATATTAAACGGCAATTACAAATACCAGAGTATAATTAACAATGAAATTTGCAAGCATGGATAATTGGAGGCTTGCATTTTCATATTTAGTGTTCACTGACCGGTGAAACAATCGATTTCAAAAGAAGTAAATAATGTAGAACACGAATATTTGAATTTGAGTCCCTCACACGTCGAGCTAGCAACGAAACTGGGGTTTCGCAAAGACACATGCGGTGCTTCGCTCAAAATAAGGGAAACAACTAACAAAATTGTTCCCATGATTTCCTGGAGGATATTAACGGATGGTTGTAGACCATTAAGATGAATAAAATAACATACACTTAATGTATGCTCCCGAGGGAAATAGTGAGTTTTGTTTTCCCAAGAGTCTGAATGTTTCCGGAGACGAAGTCGAGGGAAACATTGAGACCCGAGGGAAAACAAAACTCACTATTTCCCGAGGTGTAGCGAACATTAAGTGTTTTGTTATATCGGAACAAAAACATACATGTTACACAACAATTTCATTTCAAAATACTTTGTTATGACAATATGCGGGCAACAATTTTTCTCTTCTTTCCCTGGCGGGAAACATTGCATTTATTTAAAGTCATGTGACTACGAATTAACCCCTCCCGGGCCAACTCTACTTTAAGGCTTGAATCTACAACCTACTTGATGGACTAAATGGAGAATCTTAAGTTACCAAAAATTCTTGTTAGGCCCGGACTAAAGTAAGGTACAGTTTTTAGCTATGTATGTCCCGTTCCTTGCGCCAGTCCCATTGGCGCGCGCATGAAAAACCGAGAGAAGGACTGGGCTATAGTACAACATGGTCAAAGCAAAAACGAGGTTAGCCAACATATGTCTTCTCCAGTACTTTGACCACACACGACTAATTGGAATGTTGAAGTGATGAATTTGAACAAAATTGGATAAGACATTGAAAAAGAAGTCGATTCCAATGCCAATAACCATGTTCCTCAAAGTCTCGTAAACGATGGACGAAACAGAAAGTTTAAAACTTTCTACAATGTACAAAACCAACATCCCTTGACTTACAACAAGTGTAATGTACTCAAAAAGCATATCTTGAATTTCTAAATCCGCTCTTAATCTTCTGTAGTGTGGTGTGTCACGAGCAGGCCCGGAGTTACGGGGGGGTTTGGGGGGGTGTCACACACCCCCAGAAAAACGTTTATTCTGAGGTTCAGTCGGTAAAATTGCTATTTTAGTCGGCAGACAAAAATATTTTTGACACTATAGACCGATCCAATATAAACTTGACAAAGTTTCATCCAGAGTGTAGTCGGTACAAGTCCGTCGATCAGTCGGTTAAGATGACCTTACACCCCCCTGTAAAATATCCTGAGGACGGCCCTGGTCACGAGGCATTTCGTGAAGTCTTTGACAGCAAACAGTTCGCTTCAACCGTGAGATGATGTAACTCCACAGTCTCATTCTTAAGCGATAGGTTGCTTTCTTCAAAAAATTCAAAACCCCGGAAAACAATGAAAGTCCAACGAACAGCCAAATGTTTTTAAAGTCCGCTTGCATGGTTCGGTATACGTAAATTACACCACCTCGAATACAGTACACTAGAACAAAACTCCGACCGGGATGTACTACCTCGGAACTTCGCATCAACGCAATGTGCTTCAAGATTGCTGCAGGAATGATGGCCGTCGCAGGAGCCATAGCAGCGACCAGAAACTTATATTGCTCTTCTTTCACACTTATAAAGACAGGAATTGTGCCGTATCTGTAAACAAATGTTAGTACAGTACACACGAGTAATTCTGACGATACAAGAGCGAATATATGAAAGTTAGAATAAGACACAGTCGGTTCGCTGGCTCGAATATTGCGTAATACGACAATACTGCCAGTGATTATTCCGGTAAAGAAAAGAGCATTTAAAGGATATCTATAATACATATGTGTACCATAGGCTCCAAATACCAGTAGCAATAGATAATAGATAACTGCCGTTAATCCAAAAATAAGACCAACATAAAAAGTAGAAAATGACAAACGCGGCGCGTCGTTTAGGAAAAGCGAAAACACTGGCAAAACGATTCCCACAATTTCTTCCAACATGATTGACGGATAGCTGTAAACTCGATCTGGGGGAAGAGGGCACGCGAGAAATATTTTGCGGCTTACAATGGACTCTGGTTCATTCCAAAATTAAACTGAGCCGAGCAATTCATTTCCCACGAGCAGGAAGACGAATTAACCATGCTTATCCAAAGTAATTCAGTCTCTGACTGCGAAATTGATTCTTTTAATAAATCTAAATCTTATGTTAAAGGCAATTACAAATACCAGAGTATATTTAACAATGAAATTTGCCAGCATGGATAATTGGAGGCTTGCATTTTCATATTTTAATTAGTGTTCACTGACCGGTGAAACAATCGATTTCAAAAGAAGAAAATAATGTAGAGCACGAATATTTGAATATGAGTCCCTCACACGTCGAGCTAGCAACGAAACTGGGGTTTCGCAAAGACACATGCGGTGCTTCGCTCAAAATAAGGGAAACAACTAACAAAATTGTTCCCATGATTTCCTGCAGCATATTAACGGATGGTTGTAGACCATTGAGATGAATAAAATAAATTGCTTTATTATATAAAATGCAGTGTTTTATTGACGAATCTGCCATTTTGAAAAGCGATAATAATACATGTGCGATTATTTATGATAATAACACATGTGCGATTATCGTGTTTGATCCACCGATCTGGAATGCATGGATGCTTGGAAATATGGAATTTATTTCTCGTGTTGAGAAAGGTATCTCACTCGTTCGCTGCGCTCACTCCTTCGATATCATTCTCAACGCTAGAAATTCCATATTTTCGCGCATTTTCTATTTATTCATCTCAATACTGTAGATACCATTGTGTTCGTTAATCGTTTTCCCTTGCTATTATTACGATGTTCTCTGGGTTATTCCAGGATTACAGCCGGGAGAGTATTAATTTTATTTTATCCAGGGCCTTTTTAAGCAGTCATTTTGGGAGAAAGCGGACCCCCCTGCATAAAATATAAGCAATGTTATATAAAACATATAAGCATGTATCCTTCTGGCCAATATTGTTTTGTGAATTTGCTAAAATGCTAACAGGGGTGTAATTGGCCCTCAAAAGTACCACTAGGGGGAGGGCAACTACACCCCCCTGTTTCCTTTCATTCATTGTACGCAAAAACAATATTGGGAGGATACATGCTTCCATGTTTTATATAACATTGCTTGTATTACAACAATCACTAAAACGACGTGCAATTATTTACTATGTAGGTTCCGTTCCTCGCCCCATTCTTAGTCACGCGCGCATGAAAAACGGAGACAAGGACTGGGGTGAAATACGACACCATCACCATGAGAATGATGACGTTAGCCAACATATGTCGTTTCCAGTACTTCGACCACAAGCGACTAATTGGAATGTTGTAGTAATGGATTTGAACAAAATTGGATAAGACATTGAAAAAGAAGTCGATTCCAATGCCAATAGCGATGTTCCTCAAAGACTCGTAAATGATGGATGAAACAGAAAGTTTAAAACTTTCCACAATGTACAAGACCAAGGTTCCTTGACTTAGAACTAGTGTAATGTACTCAAAAAGCATGTCTTGAATTTCTAAATCCGCTCTTAATCTTCTGTAGTGTGGTGTGTCACGAGGCATTTCGTGAATGCTTTGACAGCAAACAGTTCGCCTCAACCGTGAGATGATGTAACTCCACAATCTCATTCTTAAGCGATTGGTTGCTTTCTTCAAAAAGTTCAAAACACCAGAAAACAATGAAAGTCCAACGAACAGCCAAATGTTTTTAAAGTCCGCTTGCATGGTACGGTATAGGTAAATCACTGCACCTCGAATACAGTACACCAGCACAAAACTCCGACCGGGATTTACTACCTCGGAACTTTGCTTCAACGCAATGTGCTTCAGGATTGCTGCAGGAATGATGGCTGACGCAGGAGTCATAGCAGCGATCATAAACTTATATTGTTCTTCTTTTACACCATTGAAGAAAAGAACTATGCCGTATCTGTGAATGTATGCCAGCAGAGAACCCAGGAGAAACTCTGACGATATCAAAGACAATATATGGAAGTTGGAATAAGATATGTTCTGCTCACTGGCTCGAATATTGTGCAATATCACCACACAACAGATGATTATTCCAATAAAGAAAAGAACATTTGCAGGAGATTTGTAATACACGTGCGTCTCGTAGGCCCCAAATACCATTAAAAATAAGTAATAGATAACTACCATGAATCCAAAAATAAGACCAACATAAAAAGTTGAAAAGTACTTAATTTTAAAAACTTTCCAGCTGAACAGCACCGCAGTTGTCAGGGGAAACCAAAGGTTCGCTATTAACACTTCCACAAGGTGGCCAATCAATCGAGTATGTTTTACAGACAACGGTAAACTGTGGTTGTGATATTGCCATTCTACGCAAAGATCATTTGTCTTGAAATCCAAATATAAAAAAGCCATCAGAAATGCCGTTAGGGGTATAATAGCGATTGTTATACTTAGACTTGTCCAAAAACTTTTGCGAATAGACTTGCGATAACTCACAATTTGGACCGTTGCGACATCACCAATCCTGCAATATTCTGCCAATCTTTGTCTAGTGAATTCGGGCAATGACGAAATCAATTCATCGTCGCTATTAATGTTCTCGTATTCTTTATTGATATATGGCAGCCATTTATCTACCTCCATCGGTTGCCTTTCACTAGAATCGTCTGCCTCATGAAGTTGTTCTCGCAAAGACACACGAGGCGTTTCGTTGAGGATAAGCGAAAACACTGACAGAATCATTCCCACAATTTCTTCCAACATCATTAACGATTGAATCGCTGTAGACACGATTTGGGGCGAAAGGTGAGAAGAGAATTATTTTATCCGTATAGTGTATTGAAGAAAGTTGTATTGAGAATTATTTCATCCGTATATGTATTTCCCTTGCTTTTCGTCGAGTTCTGGGTTCTGGATTTAGCAAAAGAATTTGTACATTAAAAGCAGGAAGAAAAAATAACCACGCTCGCTTATAGTGACAGGGCAATTACAAAGACCGAACAATGTTAAACTATTTTATAATACCATCTACGAAAGAAGAAATATCTTACTTTGCTTGCATTAATATATTTAGTAGCGGAATGCATAAGCTCCCTTCAGTGGCTTATGAGTATAGTGCCTTGATCCTTCCAAATTTATTTTTCGCTTTTGTACCAGAGAGAACACCGTCATTTGACACATGCATGCATTGTAAAATGTTTAATCGCAAACTCCAATCTTGAATGCCAGGTATTTTTATGATAAAACAGTTAATTACTTTGGAAACTTTCTTCTTTTGTCTCTTAAAGAGCGTGGGTGGTTTGGCGAATTGAGCCGTGAAATATATCCGTGAGAAAATATTTATCTGAACTAGTGCTAAATTATGTTATTTCAAATAAAGGGGCAATCTTCTATGTAGCTATGTAATTGTGTTGCAAATAGGGTGTATCAAACATTGCTAAACTAAATCGATAGAAGTGTCAAACGACATATCACAGTTCAGTTCGGAACGCCTGCTTGAAGTGCAACTCCAGAGCCTTTTTAAAGAAATAGTATATTAGGGTGTTTGTAGTGCTGCCACAGAGTAATTAGGGAGCTTTAGCACGGTCTACGAGTACGAATACGAGATTCGTCATCCTCGTACGTTATTCGCTTACGCCATCAGTCAAAACTCGTAGTCGCCGAGCTTTTGAGTCTAATAGATACAGAGCTGTAACTAGTGTACCCACTTTTTAATGCGCATGCTCGGCAAGTACCGAGATTTCAAGTATGAAACAATTCTGCAATTTTTCCCACACTTTTATTAATTACATCTGCAGAATTACAGAAATATAAATACTTCCAAACTGAAACTCTAGAAAGTTAATCAGTTATTCCTTCGTATATTTTTCCTTTTAACAACTAACAAAAATTGTTCCCATGATTTCCTGCAGGATATTAACGGATGGTTGTAGACCATTGAGATGCATAAAATAAATTGCTTTATTCATTTTAATGCTGTAGACACCATTGTGTTCGTTGATCGTTTTCCCTTGCAATTATTACGATGTTCTCTGGGTTATTCCAATATTACAGCCGGAAGAGTATTTTATTTTATCCAGAGCCTTTTTTAAAGGGTCATTTTGAGAGAAAGCGACTCCCCTGCATAAAATGTAAGCAATGTTATATAAAACATATAAGCATGTATCCATGTTGCCAGCATTGTTTCATGAATTTGCCAAAATGTTAACAGGGGGGTGTAATAGGCCCTCAGTAGTACCACTGGTGAGGGGGCAACTACACCCCCCTGTTTCCTTTCATACTTTGTACGCAAAAACAATATTGGGTGGCTACATGCTTCTATGTTTTATATAAGATTGCTTGTATTTTAAACACGGGGGATCGATGACTCTTAATAGGATTTCTTAGAAAAGGCCCTGATTTTATCAAAAAGGAAGACGAATTAATTATAATGAGCCACGAGGACTTCCTTAAATACTTGACAATGATTACAAAGAAATTTATTGTAAGAAATATCATTAGTGTTATTATACTGTTGCATGGCCACAACATTTGATACACTTGATTCATGGCTGCTTGCTCCCCCACGTTTTATGCTGGGCTTTATATTAAAATTTATAAACATCAATTATTACGATATCGATTCTTGCCAAGTTCATTACTTGCGACTTTAAGGTCGTAAGGTGGTCTTACCAACTACACAGTAATATTTTCCAAAACATAAGTTTAAAAGTGCAATTTTTACCACACTTTTATAATATATATATATATATATATATATATATATATATATATATATATATATATATATATATCTGCGAAATTACAGAAATATGAACTAGCTACTTCTAAACTCTAGAAATTTAGTTATTCTTCGTATATTTTCCTTTATAAACCTATTCATCAGTATTACTCCTTTGTTCTATTGTATTTTCTTGCAATATATCATTAACGTAATAAACGCTATATAGCCTCACTAAAACGACGTGCAATTATTTACTATGTAGGTTCCGTTGCTCGCCCCATTCTTAGTCACGCGCGCATGAAAAACGGAGAGAAGGACTGGGGTGAAATATGACACTATCACCATGAGAATGATGACGTTAGCCAACATATGTCGTTTCCAGTATTTCGACCACACGCGACTAATTGGAATGTTGTAGTAATGAATTTGAACAAAATTGGATAAGACATTGAAAAAGAAGTCGATTCCAATGCCAATAGCAATGTTCCTCAAAGTCTCGTAAACGATGGACGAAACAGAAAGTTTAAAACTTTCTACAATGTACAAAACCAACATCCCTTGACTTAAAACGAGTGAAATGTACTCAAAAAGCATGTCTTGAATTTCTAAATCCGCTCTTAACCTTCTGTAGTGTGGTGTGTTACAAGGCATCTCGTGAAGTCTTTGACAGCAAACAGTTCGCTTCAACCGTGAGATGATGTGACTCCACAATTTCATTCTTAAGCGATAGGTTGCTTTCTTCAAAAAGTTCAAAACTCCGGAAAACAATGAAAGTCCAACGAACAGCCAAATGTTTGTAAAGTCCGCTTGCATGGTACGGTATAGGTAAATTACACCACCTCGAATACAGTACACAAGAACGAAACTCCGACCGGGATGTACTATCCCGGAACTTCGCCTCAACGCAATGTGCTTCAGGATTACTGCAGGAATGATGGCCAACGCAGGAGCCATAGCAGCGACCAGAAACTTATATTGCTCTTCTTTTACACTTAAAAAGACAGGAATTGTGCCGTATCTGTAAACAAATGACAGTACAGAACACACGAGAAATTCTGACGATACAAGAGCCAATATATGAAAGTTGGAATAAGACACAATCTGCTCGCTGGCTCTTATATTGCGTAATACCACCATACTGCCAGTGATTATTCCAGTAAAGAAAAGAACATTTAAAGGATATCTATAATACATATGTGTACCATAGGCTCCAAATACCAGTAGCAATAGGTAATAAATAACTGCCGTTAATCCAAAAATAACACCAACATAAAAAGTAGAAAAGTACTTCATTTTGAAAACGTTCCAACTGAACAGCACGGCAGTTGTCAGAGGAAACCAAAGGTTTATTATTATTGCTTCCACGATGTCGCCAATCACTCGAAGTCGTTTTACAGACAACGGTAAACTGTGGTTGTGATATTGCCATTCTATGCAAAGATCAGTTGTCTTTAAATCCAAATATAGAAAAGTCATCGTGAAAGCCGTTATGGGCATAATAGCGATAGTTATACTTAGAGTTGTCCAAAAGCTTTTGCAAATGGATTTCCGATAACTCACAAGCTCAGAAGAGACATCACCATGGCCAAGCCGGCGATAGTTTCTCAATCTTTGTCCTGTCAATTCGGCCAATGAAGAAGTCAATTCGTCTTCGGGAATAATGTTCTCATATTCTTTGTTGATATATGGCAGCCATTTATCTTCCTCTGTCAGTCGACTTTCACTTGAGTCGTGAGTCTGAAGAGGTTGTTCTCGCCGAGACAAACGCGGCGCTTCGTTCAGGAAAAGCGAAAACGCTGACAAAATCATTCCTAGAATTTCTTCTAACATTTTGACGGGTCGCTGAAGACACGAACTGGAAGGAGATGTCACACGATAAATAATTATTGTGTCCGTATAAAATTATGAGATTTTCCTTGTCCTGTACACGATGGCCTTTGGATTTTATAGCTTCTAAAGCAGGAAAAAATTTTTTTTACAAAGAGAAGTTGATGCAATCAACCAGGAAAGGCAATATATCAATTACCAAACAAGAAGAGTAGTATTCACTATTCGCTGTTCTTTTTACGAAAGTTCTTTGTCTTTACTTTTACTAGAACATCCTCCCGGACAATGAAATCACGCATGCTAACAATTGTGAGAACCACTTTTGAGGGTTTTTCTCATGGCAATGATGGCGTTATCAAGTTCGCTAGATCCGCTCTTGCTATGTTACCTCCAAGTGGCTAGTCGACTTTCACATACATCATTGTGGCCCACGACGCCATTGAGACCGAGAATATTTAAAATGTATTCTACGGATTTAGCAATTTAGAACAGCCGAAACTGACTCAGTTGGACGATCAAAATGGCTTCACATCAGCTAGGACAGTGACGGGTTTTTGGACAGAATCAATTTTCAGCACCACTCGACTAGAACAACGAGCAATTCCTGATTATGTATGTCCCGTTCCTCGCGCCAGTTCCATTGACGCGCGCTTGAAAATCAGAGAGAAGGACTCGGCTGAAATGTGACACTGCAGGAATGATGGCCGACGCAGGAGCCATAGCAGCGATAATAAACTTATATTGTTCTTCTTTTACACCATTGAAGAAAAGAACTATGCCGTATCTGTAAACGTGTGACAGCAGAGAACCCAGGAGAAATTCTTACGGTGAATTGAGCCGTGAAATATATCCGTGAGGAAATATTAATCTGAACTCATATTTGACTAGTGCTCAAATTAAGTTATCTCAAATAACTTGGCAATCTCCTATGTAGCCACGTGCTTGTGACGCTCATATACCTAAGCTATGTGGTGTTGCAAATAGGGTGTATCACTCTGCTTAACTTAATGAGTTTTACCGTCCAAATCGGAATGCCTGCATAAAGTGCACTGAACTCTAGAGGCTTTTGTAAGAATAGAATTGGGATTATTTGTATGTTGAATGGCAACAAGAAACATTTGACTCACCTCATTCATGGCTGCTCGCTCTCCCACCTTTCATGCTTGGCTTTATACCAAACTCTAAAATCTACGCATTCCTTCAAATATTTTCTTTTATAAACTTATTCATCAGTATTATCCCCTTGTTCTATTGTATCTTCCTGCAAATTATCGCAATAAATGCTAAATCTTCAGCACAGCCTGAGTAAAACAACGTGGAATTCTTGGCTGTGTACTGTGCCCTATTGAATTGCGCTCGAAAAACTGGAAAAAGGACAGGACTAAAATATGACATTATCACCATAAAAATGACGAGGTTAGCCAACATATATCGTTTCCAGTACTTTGACCACACACGACTAATTGGAATGTTGTAGTAATGAATTTGAACAAAATTGGATAAAACATTGAAAAAGAAGACGATTCCAATGCCAATAACAATGTTCCTCAAAGTCTCGTATCCATTGTGTTCGTTGATCGTTTTCCTTTGCAATTATTACGATGTTCTCTGGGTTATATTCCAGGATTACAGCCGAGAGAGTATTTTATTTTATCCAGAGCCTTTTTAATCAGTCATTTTGAGAGAAAGCGGACCCCCCTACATAAAATATAAGCAATGTTATATAAAATATATAAGCATGTATCCATGTCGCCAATATTTTTTTGTGAATTTGCCAAAATGTTAACCGGGGTGTAATTGGCCCTCAGTAGTACCACTGGGGGGAGGGCAACTACACCCCCCCGTTTCCTTTCATACTTTGTACGCAAAAACAATATTGGGAGGATACATGCTTCCACGTTTTATATAACATTGCTTGTATTTTAAACACGGGGGATCGATGACTCTCAATTGGATTCCTTAAAATAGGCCTGATTTCATCAAAAAGGAAGACGAATTAATCATCATGAGCCACGAGGACTTCCTTAAATACTTGACAATGATTACAAAGAAATTTATTGTAAGAAATATCATTAGTATTATTATAGTGTTGCATGGCCACAACATTTGATACACTTGATTCATGGCTGCTTGCTCCCTCACGTTTTATGCTGGGCTTTATATTAAAATTTATAAACATCAATTATTACGATATCGATTCTCGCCAAGTTCATTATTTGCGACTTTAAGGTCATAAGGTGGTCTTACCAACTTCACAGTAATATTTTCCAAAACATTAGTAAAAAAGTGCAATTTTTACCATACTTTTATTTATATCTGCGGAATTACTGAAATATGAACTACTTCTAAACACTAGAAATTTAGTTAGTCATCGTATATTTTCCTTTATAAACCTATTCATCAGTATTACTCCTTTGTTCTATTGTCATTTTCTTGTTATATATCATTAACGTAATAAACGCTATATAGCCTCACTAAAACGACGTGCAATTATTTACTATGTAGGTTCCGTTCCTCGCCCCATTCTTAGTCACGCGCGCATGAAAAACGGAGACAAGGACTGGGGTGAAATACGACACCATCACCATGAGAATGATGACATTAGCCAACATATGTCGTTTCCAATATTTCGACCACACACGACTAATTGGAATGTTGTAGTAATGAATTTGAAGAAAATTGGATAAGACATTGAAAAAGAAGTCGATTCCAATGCCAATAGCAATGTTCCTCAAAGTCTCGTAAACGATGGACGAAACAGAAATTTTAAAACTTTCTACAATGAACAAGACCAAGGTTCCTTGACTTACAACGAGTGTAATGTACTCAAAAAGCATGTCTTGAATTTCTAAATCCGCTCTTAATCTTCTGTAGTGTGGTGTGTCATGAGGCATTTCGTGAAGTCTTTGACAGCAAACAGTTCGCTTCAACCGTGAGATGATGTAACTCCACAATCTCATTCTTAAACGATAGGTTGCTTTCTCCAAAAAGTTAAAAACACCAGAAAATAATGAAAGTCCAACGAACAGCCAAATGTTTTTAAAGTCCGCTTGCATGGTACGGTATAGATAAATCACTGCACCTCGAATACAGTACACCAGCGCAAAACTCCGACCGGGATTTACTACTTCGGAACTTTGCCTCCACGCAATGTGCTTCAGAATTACTGCAGGAAGGATGGCCGACGCAGGAGCCATAGCAGCGATCATAAACTTATATTGTTCTTCTTTTACACCATTGAAGAAAGGAACTATGGCGTATCTGTAAACGTATGACAGTAGAGAACCCAGGAGAAATTCTGACGATACCAAAAACAATATATGGAAGTTGGAATAAGATATGTTTTGCTCACCAGCTCGAATATTGCGCAATATCACCACACAACAGATGATTATTCCAATAAAGAAAAGAACATTTGCAGGAGATTTGTAATACACGTGCGTCTCGTAGGCCCCAAATACCATTAAAAATAAGTAATAGATAACTACCATTAACCCAAAAATAACGCTAACATAAAAAGTAGAAAAGTATTTCATCTTAAAAACTTTCCAGCTGAACAGCACCGCAGTTGTCAGGGGAAACCAAAGGTTCGCTATTAACACTCCCAGACTGTGGCCAATCAATCGAGTCCGTTCTATAGACAACGGTAAACTGTGGTTGTGATATTGCCATTCTATGCAAAGATCAGTTGTCTTGAAATCCAAATATATAGACGCCATCATAAATGCCGTTAAGGGTATAATAGCGATTGTTATACTTAGACTTGTCCAAAAACTTTTGCAAATAGACTTTCGATAACTCACAATCTGAACCGTTGAGTCATCACCAATCCTGCAATATTCTGCCAATCTTTGTCTAGTGAATTCGGGCAATGGCGAAATCAATTCAGCGTTGCCAATAAAGTTATCGTATTCTTGGTTGATATACGGCAGCCATTTATCTTCCTTCATCGGTTGGCTTTCATTAGAGTCGTCTGCCTCATGAAGTTGTTCTCGCCGAGACAAACGCGGCGTTTCGTTCAGGAAAAGCGAAAACACTGACAGAATCATTCCCAGAATTTCTTCCAACATGATTGACGACTGAATCGCTGTAGACACGATTTTTGCAGCAACAAGGGACACGAAAATTACTCTATTCGTATATTATAATTCTTTTGTCCTACAACGGTCCAAGCAGGAAGTCAAATTAAGTTTAATTCATTATGCATACTGAAAGGGCAATATTTGTAGAAAACCCCAGACAATGTTAAGAAAATTTCCAATGTTTCCAGTCCTTTGACCACACACGACTAATTGGAATGTTGTAGTAATGGATTTGAACAAAATTGGATAAAAAATTGAAAAAGAAGTCGATTCCAATGCCAATAACAACGTTCCTCAAAGTCTCGTAAATGATGGACGAAACAGAAAGTTTAAAACTTTCTACAATGTACTACAATGTAAAGCCCGAGTTAGAGACATGCATGTTTATGAAAAATGATGTTTATGAAAGGGAAATGCAAGTGTGTCGGGAATATGACGATTTGTTTGCTGAGTTATATTCCAAATCGAAAACGAAATAGGTCGAAAAATTTGAAGTATATTAACTATATTTCAATTTTATTTAAAAGACAAAATTTGACTGATCTAGCTATGATACATATGCATCAATTCAGATAGGAACCACAGTGCTAGATAATATCCAGACTACTTCTGGGTCTTTACAGCGATTTGAATCAATTATCAATTGTGGTGTGACAGCGGTCTGAAATAGTTAAAAATGGTTCGCTACATTTTGACCAAAAAGCCCTCGTTTGGAGATTTAGTCGTACGAAGCTACAGGCTCGAAGGGTCGAGAAATTCATCAATCAACATTTGATTCATTCGTTTTCATATGCTTGGTAAATCTTGACTTCCTCTCAACGTGCATTTAGAAGTATTTTTTCTGTTTTGTTTACGACGGCAAACGTTGAATGACGGAGATGGGGGGGGGGGGGTGGGGGGCTGTTAGCTAAGGCACAATTTCTTCTTTGTTATTCCCGATAGTCATTCTTAACCAGACGAGTTTTGCACAACGACGTAAAAAGTCATTCGTAGTCACTGCTGAAGCAACCTCGTACCCAGGGTGTTTTCTCTGTGTCCTGGGTACGAGGTTGCTGCTGAAGCTCCCTTTCGGATTGCAAGGCTATGCATGTGGACACGAAAACTTTTTCGAGTGTTTTCATTTTCGTCTTCATGCCAAAACGCCGTTTCAAATACCGTCAATTTGCAATAGAAAATGAAGCTAATTTACCATATTTAGCATATTTTCCCTTTGATCGTGTCTATACAATAAAATAAACAAAAACGATTTTGAAAACGCTCGAAAACGACGCTCGTATGAACATAACCTACGACATTGTACTTCCAAGTTGATCTGAAATAGCGGGAAAATACTGGGAATAGTACTAGTTGCCAAATAAAAATCCCCTTCCTGGTTAAAAAACTTTAATATCTGTTAAAATGTACTTTTATTTCGGTTTAAAATTTATGGCGAACTGAACTATTTATGAACTAAACCTAGTCCCAAATTTTCGATAAGTTTCATAACGAATAACGAGAGATATAAACATATAAAATCCATTAAATACTGCAAATGAATTTCCATTTCGGCAACCATTTCGACCGCTGATTGGCCAAAATATAACAGCGAGATCACCTGGAATACACCACTATAGCAAGGGTTGATTCCACACTCTACTTAAAATGGACTTAATGGAGAGTTTTAAAGTTACTTTTATATTTTTTGGTAGGCCTGCCCTAAAATAAAGGACAGTTCCTGACTATGTATAATGCCTGTTCTGCTCACTGGTTCCGTTCCTTGGACGCGCGCATGGACACCATCACCATGACAACGATGACAACGATGAGGTTAGCAAACAAATGTCGTTTCTATTAACAGTTGATTCTACACTCTACTTCGATTGGACTAAATAGATAGTCTTAAGTTGTCTCGTCCTCTTAATAGGCTGTTACTGAGACAAGGTACAGTTTTTGACAATGTATGCCCCGTGGTCTGTGCCAGTCCCATTGACGCGGACTTTAAAAACCGATATAAAAATTGAAGTGAAATATGACACCATCACCATGAGAATGATGAAGTTAGCAAGCATATGTCGTTTCCAGTACTTCGACCACACGCGACTAATAGGAATGTTGTAGTAATGAATTTGAACAAAATTGGATAAAACATTGAAAAAGAAGTCGATTCCAATGCCAATAGCGACGTTTCTCAAAGTCTCGTAAATGATGGAAGAAACAGAAAATTTAAAACTTTCCACAATGTACAAGACCAAGGTTCCTTGACTTAGAACTAATGTAATGTACTCAAAAAGCATGTCTTGAATTTCTAAATCGGCTCTTAATCTTCTGTAGTGTGGTGTGTCACGAGGCATTTCGTGAAGTCTTTGACAGCAAACAGTTCGCTTCAGCCGTGAGATGATGTACCTCCACAATCTCATTCTTACGCGATAGGTTGCTTTCTCCAAAAAATTCAAAACACCAGAAAATAATGAAAGTCCAACGAACAGCCAAATGTTTTTAAAGTCCGCTTGCATGGTACGGTATACGAAAATTATTCCACCTCGAATGCAGTACACCAAAAGAAAACTCCGACCAGGATTTACTATCTCGGAACTTCGCCTCAACGCAATGTGCTTCAGGATTGCTGCAGGAATGATGGCCGACGCAGGAGCCATAGCAGCGATCATAAACTTATATTGTTCTTCTTTTACACCATTGAAGAAAAGAACTATGCCGTATCTGTAAATGTATGACAGCAGAGAACCCAGGAGAAATTCTGACGATACCAAAGCCAATATATGGAAGTTGGAATAAGATATGTTTTGCTCACTGGCTCGAATATTGTACAATATCACCACACAACAGATGATTATTCCAATAAAGAAAAGAACATTTGCAGCAGATTTGTAATACACGTGCGTCTCGTAGGCCCCAAATACCATTAAAAATAAGTAATAGATAACTACCATTAATCCAAAAATAAGGCCAACATAAAAAGTAGAAAAGTATTTCATCTTAAAAACTTTCCAGCTGAACAGCACGGCAGTTGTCAGGGGAAACCAAAGGTTCGCTATTAACACTCCCACACTGTGGCCAATCAATCGAGTCCGTTTTACAGACAACGGTAAACTGTGGTTGTGATATTGCCATTCTATGCAAAGATCATTTGTCTTGAAATCCAAGTATATAAACGCCATCATAAATGCCGTTAGAGGTATAATAGCGATTGTTATACTTAGACTTGTCCAAAAACTTTTGCGAATAGACTTCCGATAACTCACAATTTGAACCGGTGACACATCACCAATCCTGCTATAGTCTGTCAATCTTCCTCTAGTGAATTCGGGCAATGGCGAAATCGATTCATCGTCGCTATTAATATTCTCGTATTCTTTATTGATATATGGCAGCCATTTATCTTCCTCCATCGGTCGGCTTTCACTAGAGTCGTCTGCCTCATGAAGTTGTTCTCGCCGAAACAAACGCGGCGTTTCGTTCAGGAAAAGCGAAAACACTGACAAAATCATTCCCAGAATTTCTTGCAACATGATTGACGACTGAATCGCTGTAGACACGATTTGGGGCGAGAGGTGAGACGAGAATTATTCTATCCGTATAGTATGTATTTCGCTTGGTTTTCGTCGAGTTCTGGTTTCTGGATTTATAGCGAAGGAATTTGTACATTGAAAGCAGGAAGACGAATTAGCCATGCATATAATGAAAGGGCAATTACAAAGACCTACAATCATTGACAAATAGGCTGAAACGAACGCGCATGGAGGCTCGTGCCACCCCCAATCCCCCCAAACAATGTTCCTGCTACTGTAATAAAATATCTAATTCAACACATACATTATCAGTTGAATCAACATTGTTTGGGGGAAGGCGGAGGGGTGGTATATAAGCGATATTGAACGGAAATATGTGGTATTTTTCGCTTGCATGGCGAATTTGTGCGCTTGTAAGACATCGTTCCAATTCATTATGTCAATGATTGTAACAATGTTAATTGTGTCAATGATTGTAACAATGATTAATCGCAAACTCCAAACTTGAATGCCAGGCATTTCTACGATAAAACAGTTAATTACCTTTCTTCGATTGTCTCTCACAAAGCGTGGGTCGTTTGGCGAATTGAACCGTGAAATATATCCGTGAGAAAACAATTATCTGAACTAGTGCTCAAATTATGTTATTTCAAATTAATGGGCAATCTTCTATGCAGCTATGTTGTGTTGCAAATAGGTTATATCAAACATTGCTAAACTAAATCAAAAGAAGTGTCAAACGACATATTAGAGTTCAGTTCGGAACGCCTGCTTGAAGTACAACTTCAGAGCCTTTTTTAAGAAATAGTATATTAGGGTCTTTGTTGTGCTGCCACAGAGTAATTAGGGAGCTTTAGCAGTGACTAAGTTGGGCCACAGATAACCTATAGCTAATCTGTGGTTGGGCTTTCGAGTACAAAATTTATCAAAAAACTCTTACTCAAAAGCCCAACGACTTCCAACGACTACGAGTTTTGACTGATGACGTAAGCAAACAACGCGCGAGAATGACGAATCTCGTAGTCGTAGTCGTACTCGTACTCACTGCTAAAGCTCTCTATTAAGGTTACTTCACACGATGAAAAGCAAGAAATATAGACGCGATGAAATATGATTCGCCACCGTAGATCATTCGAGTATGGTGCCGGCATTTTGAACTTGCTTCTCTTATTGTAAACACTGGCCGTGCAATTGGACTCGCAATATTCATACAATAGATACACAGCTGGAACTAGTGTACCCACTTTTTATTGCGCATGCTCGGCAAGTATCAAGATTTAAAGTATGAAACAATTCTGTAAATTTTCCCACACTTTTATTGATTACATCTGCAGAATTACAGAAATATAAATACTTTCAAACTGAAACTCTAGAAAGTTAATCATTATTCCTTCGTATATTTCTCCTTTATAAACTTATTAATCAGTATTACTTCTTTGTTCTACTGTATTTTCATGTAAATTATCGTAATAAGTGCGATATCTTCAGCATCGCTTCACTAAAACGACGTGCAATTATTTACTATGTAGGTTCCGTTCCTCGCCCCATTCGTAGTCACGCGCGCATGAAAAACGGAGAGTAGGACTGGGGTGAAATATGACACTATCACCATGAGAACGATGACGTTAGCAAGCATATGTCGTTTCCAGTACCTTGACCACACACGACTAATTGGAATGTTGTAGTAATGAATTTGAACAAAATTGGATAAAACATTGAAAAAGAAGTCGATTCCAATGCCAATAGCAATGTTCCTCAAAGTCTCGTAAATGATGGACGAAACAGAAAGTTTAAAACTATCCACAATGTACAAGACCAACATCCCTTGACTTAGAACTAGTGTAATGTACTCAAAAAGCATGTTTTGAATTTCTAAATCCGCTCTTAACCTTCTGTAGTGTGGTGTGTCACAAGGCATTTCATGAAGTCTTTGACAGCAAACAGTTCGCCTCAACCGTGAGATGATATAACTCCACAATCTCATTCTTACGGGATAGGTTGCTTTCTTCAAAAAGTTCAAAACTCCGGAAAACAATGAAAGTCCAACGAACAGCCAAATGTTTTTAAAGTCTGCTTGCATGATACGGAATAAGTAAATTATACCACATCGGATACAGTACACCAGCACAAAACACCGGCCGGGATGTATTATCTCGGAACTTTTCCTCGACGCAATATGCTTTTGGATTGCTGCAGGAATAATGAACAACGCAGGAGTCATAGTAGTGATCAGAAACTTATACTGTTTTTCCATTACACTATTAAAGAAAGGAACTATGCCGTATCCGTAAATGAATGCCAGTAAAGCAGCCACGAGAAATTCTGACGATACCAGAGCCATTATATGGAAGTTAGAATAAGATATGGTCTGCTCACTGGAGCGAATATTGTGCAATATCACTACACAACACATGATTATTCCAATAAAGAAAAGGACATTTTCAGGATATTTATAATATACATGCGTATCATAGGTTCCAAATACCATCAGAAATGAGTAATAGATAACTACTATTAATCCAAAAATAAGACCAACATAAAAAGTAGAAAAGTACTTCATTTTGAAAACTTTCCAACTGAACAGCACTACAGCTGTCAGAGGAAACCAAAGGAATATTATTAACACTTCCACACTGTGGCCAATCAATCGAGTCCGTTTTACAGACAACGGTAAACTGTGGTTGTGATATTGCCATTCTATGCAAAGATCATTTGTCTTGAAATCCAAATATATAAACGCCATCATAAATGCCGTTAGGGGTATAATAGCGATTGTTATACTCAGATTTGTCCAAAAACTTTTGCAAATAGACTTCCGATAACTCACAATTTGAACCGGTGAGACATCAACAATCCTGCTATATTCTGTCAATCTTCCTCTAGTGGATTCGGATGACGAAGTCAATTCGTTCTCGTTATTAAAGTCATCGTATTCTTTGTTGATATATGGCAGCCATTTATCTTCCTCCATCGGTTGGCTTTCACTAGAGTCGTCTGCCTCATGAAGTTGTTCTCGCCGAGACAAACGCGGCGTTTCGTTCAGGAAAAGCGAAAACACTGACAGAATCATTCCCAGAATTTCTTCCAACATGATTGACGACTGAATCGCTGTAGACACGACTTGAGGTGAGACGAGAATTATTCTATTCGTATATTATAATTCTTTTGTCCTACGACGGTCTCTGGGTTGTGGTTTTAGCAGAGGAATTTGTACATTACAAGCAGGAAATCGAATTAACTATGCATACAGAAAGGCAGTATTGTTACAAAACGCCAGACAATGTTAAAAATATTTTGTATTACCATTTACCAACAAGACTGAAATATTTTACTTTGCTTGATTTAATATTATTTTAACTTAGTGGCAGAGTTAGTAGTGAATCAAACTCCGGTTAAACTTAATCAAAAGAAGTGTTAAACGAAATATAAATTTTAAAATTCAGGTCGGAACGCCTCCTTGAAGCGCGACTCCAGCAGAGCTTTTGTGGAAATAGCATTAGGATTATTGTAGTGTTGCATAGCAAAAACATTTGATGCACTTGATTCATGGCTGCTCGCTCTTCCATGTTTTATGCTGGGCTTTATATTTTTACACATCAATTACGATATCGATTCTCGCCAAGTTGAATATATGTATAAATACTTCAAAACAATCATTCTAGTTTCGCCACTGCTTTCAAACTCTAGAAATTTAGCTATTCCGGCCTTCGTATATATTTTCCGTTGTAAACTTATTCATCAGGGGCCGGTTGTATCAAGCCCGTTTAGCTTAAACGGTGGATAAGTTCAAAATAGAAAGCAAGTCTAACGTTTTATTCAACAAGCGAACTAAATGTTTTTAAACTTAATTCAAAGAAGCGGTTTACAACTACATATTCGAATTCGGTGCATAATATTAAAGTTGACTCATTCCAGAGAGATGTAAGAGTGTTTTTTAATTTTAACTTATCCACCGTTTAAGCTAAACGGGCTTGATACAATCGGCCCCTGGGGCCGGTTGTATGAAAGCCGGACAGCGCTATCCACCGGATAGTGATTTTTTCACTTGCTTTCAAAGTCGCCTGTTGTTGGGTATAACTTTGATTGAATCTTAGTATTCCTAAAGTGAGAATCCTCTTTAATAAATTTTCGTTCCAAAGCTGAAATTTTATTGCTTTTCAAGCATTTTTAGAAGGGTTGAAAAAATCACTATCCGGTGGATAGCGCTATTCGGCAAGTTGATCTGAAATGGCGGGAAAATACTGGGACTTGTACTAGTTGCCAAATAAAAATCCACTTCCCGAATAAAAAACTTTAATATCTGTCGAAATATACTTTTATTTCGGTTTAAAATTTATGGCGAACTGAACTATTTAAGAACTAAACCTAGTCCTAAAAATTTTGATAAGTTTCATAACGAATAACGAGAGATATAAACATATGTAATCCATTAAATACTGCGAATAAATTTCCATTTCGGCAACCATTTTGACCGCTGATTGGCCAAAATATAAGAGCGAGATCACCTGGAATACACCACTATAATAAGGGTTGATTCCACACTCCACTTAAAATGGACTTAATGCAGAGTCTTAAAGTTATTTATTTTTTTTGGTAGGCCTGCCCTAAAATAAAGGACAGTTCCTGACTATGTATAATGTCTGTTCTGTTCACTGGTTTCGTTCCTTGGACGCGCGCATGGACACCATCACCATGACAACGATGACAATGATGAGGTTAGCAAACAAATGTCGTTTCTATTAAGAGTTGATTCTACATTCTATTTCGATAGGACTAAATAGACAGCCTTAAGTTGTCTCGTCCTCTTAATGGGCTGTTCGTTACTGAAACGAGGTACAGTTTCTGACAATGTACGCCCCGTGGTCTGTGCCGGTCCAATTGATGCGGACTTTAAAAATCGATACAAGGACTGAGTTGAAATACGACACCATCACCATGAGAATGATGAGGTTAGCAAGCACATGTCGTTTCCAGTACTTCGACCACACGCGACTAATTGGAATGTTGTAGTAATGAATTTGAACAAAAATGGAAAAAACATTGAAAAAGAAGTCGATTCCAATGCCAATAGCAATGTTCCTCAAACTCTCGTATACGATGGACGAAACAGAAAGTTTAAAACTTTCCACAATGTACAAGACTAAGGTTCCTTGACTTAGAACTAGTGTAATGTACTCAAAAAGCATGTCTTGAATTTCTAAATCGGCTCTTAATCTTCTGTAGTGTGGTGTGTCACGAGGCATTTCGTGAAGTCTTTGACAGCAAACAGTTCGCTTCAACTGTGAGATGATGTAACTCCACAATCTCATTCTTAAGCGATAGGTTGCTTTCTTCAAAAAGTTCAAAACACCAAAAAATAATGAAAGTCCAACGAACAGCCAAATGTTTTTAAAGTCCGCTTGCATGGTACGGTATACGAAAATTATTCCACCTCGAATGCAGTACACCAAAAGAAAACTCCGACCGGGATTTACTATCTCGGAACTTCGCCTCAACGCAATGAGCTTCAATATTGCTGCAGGAATGATGGCTGACGCAGGAGTCATAGCAGCGATCATAAACTTATATTGTTCTTCTTTTACACCATTGAAGAAAGGAACTATGCCGTATCTGTGAATGTATGCCAGCAGAGAACCCAGGAGAAATTCTGACGATACCAAAGACAATATATGGAAGTTGGAATAAGATATGTTTTGCTCACTGACTCGAATATTGTGCAATATAAGCACAGAACAGACGATGATTCCAATAAGGAAAAGAACATTTGCAGGAGATCTGTAATACACGTGCGTCTCGTAGACCCCAAATACCATTAAAAATAAGTAATAGATAACTACCATTAATCCAAAAATAACACCAACATAAAAAGTAGAAAAGTACTTCATTTTGAAAACTTTCCAGCTGAACAGCACTACAGCTGTCAGAGGAAACCAAAGGAATATTATTAACACTTCCACACTGTGGCCAATCAATTGAGTCCGTTTTATAGACAACGGTAAACTGTGGTTTTGATATTGCCATTTGTAGGATATCGTGTTAGTATCGATATTTATTCACCTATGTTTCTAGATATATATTACACTTCTAACGAAAATATTAATGTTTACTCGAAGACTCCGTATTCCGTTTCTTTTTATATATATATTATTTGTCCTTTTATATGTCTCTGTTCGTACGCATGAGTACCTAATTATGCGCATATTTAGTTCTATTTTGTTACTGAGGGATCGTTATTTGCTACGACACTACATCCCTCCCCTCTTATATATATTTTCCGTCTATTATGTATGAAAATCCTTGTATATTGTTTGCTTTGTCGATATTCTATTCCTCATTGGTCGTGGGCTCCTCTGTCTCGTCGGCTCTCTCTCTTCTCTATCAGGTTGCATCTGCCTACTTAATGATGGTTGCCATTCATTGTCGCTTTCTTCATCCTCAGCGCATTTCAAACGTTTACACTTCGCTGTATTTCTGCATAGTATAGTCTCTCCTTTCTGAGCTGTTATCATCGAGCCTTTCCTTGCGATCACCACAAACGGTTCCGGATTATAACGAGGGGTTAGACTGTCAATTTTGTCCTGCTCCACAAGTATTTTGTCTCCCACTTCGATGTGTATCGCTTTGGTATGTCTCCTGCTGTCTGCATAGGCCTTGCACTTTTGTTTAGCAGTTGCGTCTCTTTGTCGGATGGTTGCATCAGATACTGTCTTCTTCTTCATTCGAGGTGGTAGACGACCATTCAGTTCCCTCCCAAAGATCAACTTGTTGGGGGTTTCTCCGGTGTTTCCATGTGGCGTGTCTCGATAGCTTCTGATTGTTTTTTGAATTTCCTGTCGGATGTTCTTTCCTTCTATTTTCGCTATCTTCGCACTTTTTTTTATGATTTGAATCATTCTTTCGACATCACCATTTGCCTCGGCCCATTTTGGAGTAACTTTCCGGTGTTTAAAACCCAGCGTTTTTGCAAATTCTGAAAATTTTCCCGAGTTGAATGGTGGTCCATTATCTGTCTTTATCTCTTTTGGAGTACCATATGTAGTGAAGATACGTTCCAGCACACGTATTGTTGTTTCTGCCGATGTTGTGGTGACGAATTCGACTACTGGGTATTTGGCATATTGATCCCACATTACCAATATCGTATCTTTGTTTGGTAAGGGTCCCGCGAAGTCCATGCTGACTTTTTCCCATGGTCCATCTGGTAGTTCTGTCATTTGTAGTGGCTCTCTGTTATTCAATGGCGTAGTTGCTTGACATCCCAAACACTTGTCCGTGTAGTTTTTCACTGCTGCATCTATTCCCGGGAACCAGACGTGTGCACGGAGCATTTGTTTAGTTCGTACTACTCCTTGATGTCCTTCGTGGGCAATCTGTATCATTCGTTTCTGCAACTTGTCTGGGACTACCATTCTTTCACCTCGCATGATCAGGTCGTCCACCAATGCCAGTTCCTGGAATACGTTTTTATATCCACTGATATCCTCTGTATTCACCATTTGTCCTCTTTTTATGCATTGCGACAGTTTTCTCATTGCTGGGTCTTCTTTCACAGCTTGCTTCATTTCCTCTATACTAATCGAGATAGGCACGTCATTTTGGAGAATATAGTTCACATATTGTTTTACTTCCTTACTTGTACTTAGCTCTTGCTTGGTACACTCCTTACGCGGTAGCGGGTGCCTTGAAGTATAATCGGATATGTTGTTTTCCCGGCCTGTATTCTACCTTGAAATCGTAGTCCACAATCCTTACCAAGATTCTCTGTAGCCGTATTGAGGTTTGATGTCTTGGATTATTTATGATTGCTTCTAATGGTTTGTGGTCCGTGATTATTGTAAAAGGTATTCCGTATAAATACAGGTGAAATTTCTTACATGCGAAATCTACAGCCAGGGTTTCCAGCTCAATCTGTGAGTACCTGCTTTCTGTATCTGTCAACGAGCGGCTTGCGTATTGTACTACTCGCCACGGTCCCTCTTTGTCACTTCTTTGCACCAGTGTTGCTGATATCCCCAGAGGACACCCATCTACGTGAACTTCGTGTTCCGCCTTGGGATCGAAGTACACTAGGCTGGTCTCGTCACACAATCTTTTTTTAGGTTTTCGAATGCTCTCTGGTGTTCAGTTTCCCATTTAAAATGTTCGTCTTTCAAAAGGCTCCTCAATTTTTCAGTCGAAGGTGCAAATCTTTTCATAAATCTAGCGTTATACTGCACTGTGCATAAAAATGAATTAAGTTCCTTGGCATTCCGTGGTGGAGATGTTGTTTTGATTGCCTGAACTTTGCCCGGGTCTGGGCTTACTCCGTCCTTCGAGAATACTAACCCGAAATATAAACACTTGTCTTTGCTAAATTCGCACTTCGATTTATTGAAAGTAACCTGTTTATCTTTCGCTGTTTCAAGAAGTAGTTCTAGTCTTTCGTCGTGCTCCTGTTGATTTCTCCCCGATACCAGTATATCGTCGCTGATATTAATAACGCCTGGTATGTGCTGGGTCAGTTCTTCCCGTATTTTGTTTTGAAATATGTCACCAGCTGATTTCGTCCCATAGTTGAGTCTCTTATACCTGTAGAATCCGGTATGTGTCGTGAAGGTTGTTATATCACGGCTGTTTTCTTCAAGCTCCAACTGGTGGTATCCATGGTTCATATCTAGGTGGGAAAAGACTTCCGCTCCATTTAATTCATGTATCACTTCTTCGATCGTTGGCGTAATGCTGTTCACTCGGGGATGGCACTATTAGCTACTCTCATATCGACGTTGAGACGTATTTCGTTTGGATTCTTCTTGGGGGTGATTACTGTGGGGGACACCCAACTAGTAGGTTTATCTATTTTCTCTATGATATCTTTCTCCTCCAGCCTTTTCAACTCTTCTTCTATCTTCGGACGTATACTAAACGGTATCCGCCGAAGTGGTTGTGCGACTGGTTTAACTTCTGTGTCGATATTGAGGTCGACTTTTACTCCTTTCATTTTCCCAATACCTTCGAATCTATCGTTATAAGTCGTCAATAATTCCTCCACTCTTGAGGGTTGCTCCTTTACTGCCGTTACAACCTTAATCATGTTCAGTTCTTGGGCAGTTTGGTAGCTAAGCAATGGCTCTGTTTTTGTCTTCCCCTTTACCACGTAAAATGTTGCTGACACCAATCTTGTCTCGGATTCAATCATCGCGTCGAATTTGCCAATAATACGTAATGGTGGAGTTGGATTTTCCTCTGTGTGGTATGGTTGCATGATGCTCTTTACTTTTCTTAATGTCTGTCCTTTTGGGTATAATTTCCTAAACGCTTCCTCGTCTATGATGTTTGCCGTGGCTCCCGTATCTACCAGGACATCTATCTTACTGTTGTCTATCTTTATCGTTCGAACTGGTCTACGCTCAGGTTCTACTGCCCCAGCGCTTACTGCCCCGACATTGTAAACCGATATATCGTCACTACTGTCTGATACGCTGTCATTATCTTCCTTCTCGATCTTTCCTACCGCCTTTAGTCTGTTTGAACTTTTACAACATTTTGCGAAGTGGTTGGATTTGTTACATATTTTACATTCTTTACCCCAGGCTGGGCATTTGGTCCTTCCACCTTGATGCGGGAATTTTCCCCCACAAAAGAAGCATTTCTTTGATGATTCGGTTTTTTCTGGTGTTATTCTTGTTTCATGTATTTCTTCGACTCGTAATTTTTCATACTTAAGTCCTTTCTCGATCGTCGATGCTTGGCTATCTGCTATCTCTTGTGCTCTTGCGAACTCAAGCGCTTCTTGTAGCGTATGTTCTTTACTCAGCAATTGTCGTCGTAGTCTTTTCGATTTTCCTTTATCTATGATCTGCAATTGTATTTCGGTGTCTTGCCAGCCCTCTGGGAATTCACATAATCTCGCTGCTTGCTTTAATCTTGTGCAATAATCATCGCTGGTTTCGTCTTGTTCTTGTTGGATTTGTCTGAGTTGGTATATGTTGTAAAGATTGTTCCTTTTGGGTTGAAAATATTCTGCAAGCTTCGAAGCCGCCGTTTCGAAATCGTCTCCTGTTTCCTCTAGCGTTTCAAAAATGTCTTGCACCTTGAATCCCGCGGTGTGTAGAAATAGGGCTCTTTTTCTGGCTTTGTCTTTA
Source organism: Dendronephthya gigantea (assembly GCF_004324835.1). Lineage (NCBI taxonomy): Eukaryota > Metazoa > Cnidaria > Anthozoa > Malacalcyonacea > Nephtheidae > Dendronephthya > Dendronephthya gigantea. The sequence goes on along the minus strand of NW_021163034.1, from coordinate 1,339,823 downwards.
ATATCCATTGCGATTATATAGTTCTTAAATCGATCAACGTATTTGGTAAATCTGTTGCCGACTGTCGTTTGATCTACGTCTGGGTCAAACGGCGGAAAGTTTATAGACATGCTATTAGCCATGTTAACACGTGTATAACTTTTATGATTATAGCTTTGGGTGTTTGTCTAGTTATCCTCGTCGCCAATGTAGGATATCGTGTTAGTATCGATATTTATTCACCTATGTTTCTAGATATATATTACACTTCTAACGAAAATATTAATGTTTACTCGAAGACTCCGTATTCCGTTTCTTTTTATATATATATTATTTGTCCTTTTATATGTCTCTGTTCGTACGCATGAGTACCTAATTATGCGCATATTTAGTTCTATTTTGTTACTGAGGGATCGTTATTTGCTACGACACTACACCATTCTATGCAAAGATCATTTGTCTTGAAATCCAAATATATCAACGCCATCATAAATGCCGTTAGGGGTATAATAGCGATTGTTATATTTAGACTTGTCCAAAAACTCTTGCAAATAGACTTCCGATAACTCACAATTTGAACCGGTGACACATCACCAATCCTGCTATAGTCTGCCAATCTTTGTCTACTGAATTCGGGCAATGGCGAAATCAATTCATCGTCGCTATTATTGTTCTCGTATTCTTTATTGATATATGGCAGCCATTTATCTTCCTCCATCGGTCGGCTTTCACTAGAGTCGTCTGCCTCATGAAGTTGTTGTCGCAAAGACAAACGCGGCGCTTCGTTCATGAAAAGCGAAAACACTGACAGAATCATTCCCACAATTTCTTCCAACATGATTGACGACTGAATAGCTGTAGACACGATTTGGAGCAAGAGGTGAGACGAGAATTATTCTATCCGTATAATATGTATTTTCCCTGCTTTTCGTCGAGTTCTGGGTTCTGGATTTAGCGAAGGAATTTTTACATTAAAAGCAGGAAGTCACTATATAAATTAGCGATGCATATAGTGAAAGGCAATTACAAAGACCTAACAATGTTAAACTATTTTGTAATGCCATCTACGAATGAAGAAATATCTTGCTTCGCGTTAATATATTTAGTAGCGGAATGCATAAGCTCCCTTCAGTGGCTTTTGAGGATAGTGCATTGATCCTTCCAAATCTATTTTTCGCTTTTGTACCAGAGAGAACACCGTCATTTGACATATGCATGCATTGTAAAATTAATGTTTAATCGCAAACTCCAATCTTGAATGTCAGGCATATGTTTATGATAAAACAGTTAATTAACTTGAAAAATTTCTTCTTTTGTCTCTCAAAGATGGGGGTCGTTTGGCGAATTGAGCCGTGAAATATATCCGTGAGGAAATATTAATCTGAACTCATATTTGACTAGTGCTCAAATTAAGTTATCTCAAGTAACTTGGCAATCTCAGTCCTATGTAGCCACATGCTTGTGACGCTCATATACCTAAGCTATGTGGTGTTGCAAATATGGTGTATCACTCTGCTAAACTTAACTCTAGAGCCTTTTGTAAGAATAACATTGGGATTATTTGTATGTTGAATGGCAACAACAAACATTTGATACACTTAATTCATGGCTGCTCGCTCTCCCACCATTCATGCTGGGTTTTATACCAAACTCTAAAATCTACGCATTTCTTCAAATATTTTCTTTTATATACTTATTCATCAGTATTATCCCCTTGTTCTATTGTATTTTCCGGCCAATTATCGTAATAAATGCTAAATCTTCAACACAACCTGACTAAAATAACGTGCGATTCTTGACTGTGTACGTCCCGTTTCTCGTGCCAGTCCTAATGAGCTGCCACTCGAAAAACTGGAAAAAGGACTGGGCTAAAATATGACATTGTCTCCATAATAATGATGAGGTTAGCGCATGTCGCTTCCAGTATAGCGTTCGCCGTCATTATTGAAGTTCCCGTACTCTTTGTTGATATACGGGGCTTTATCTTCGACTATGAGACAGCTTTCACTTGAGTTGCCTGTCTGATGAGGTTGTTCTCGGAAAGACAAACGCAACGTGTCGTTAAAGAAAAGCGCAAACACCCGGACAAAACTATTCCCACGATTTCTTCTAATATTTTGACAGATCGCTGTTTGGGGGAAGATGTGACTCGAGAATTAATGTTTCCGTTTCCTGAACAGAACGGGTTTTCCCGAACAGAACGGGTTTTCCCGAACAGAACGGGTTTTCCCGAATAGAACGGGTTTTCCGAGCTAGCTTGTAGCAAAGGAATTTATTAATTACAAGCAAGAAGACGGAACTAATTATGCTTAAAGGGAACTAAAAAACACCAGAACAATGTTTAACATATTTTGTTTATAGCATTTTACCAAAGAGGGGTTGAATGATGGTTTGGCTTTGATTATATATATAAAAAAGATTTATTAAGCTAGTGGCAGAGTCCACAAGCGTCTTAAAATGGTTTTTGACGTTGTGGTGAACTGTGCTTGTGAAATAGCATTAAGATAATTGTAGGGTTGCATTGAGATATTTATTATATCTGTGTCATGGCTGCCCGCTCTCCCACGTTTTAAAAATTTTGTGATTGGTTTATTAGTATTAATCCTTTATTGTATTCTATCGTCCAGGGGTTGTATAAAATTCTTTAACTACATTTCGCATCCTAGTTAAATCCTAGTTAACTTAGAAATACACGACTCTGATTGGCCACTGATTCCATCCTTGATTACAGTTAATAGTAAACTAGTCCTTTGTACAACTGGCTTCCGCAAATGATCGTAATATAAATGCTATATCTTCAGCACCGCCCGACTAAAATAACGTGCAATTCTTGACTATGTATGACCCATACCTCACGGCAGTCCCTTGGACGCGCGCCTGAAGAACCGTGAGAAGGACTGGGGTGAAATATGACACTGACACCATGAGAATGATGAGGTTAGCCAACATATGTCGTTTCCAGTACTTTGACCACACGCGACAAATTGGAATGTTGTAGTAATGAATTTGAACAAAATTGGATAAGACATTGAAAAAGAAGTCGATTCCAATGCCAATAGCAATGTTCCTTACAAACTCATAAACGATGGACGAAACAGAAAGTTTAAAACTGTCCACAATGTACAAGACCAACATCCCTTGACTTAGAACTAGTGTAATGTACTCAAAAAGCATGTCTTGAATTTCTAAATCCGCTCTTAACCTTCTGTAGTGTGGTGTGTCACGAGGCATTTCGTGAAGTCTTTGACAGCAAACAGTTCGCTTCAACCGTGAGATGATGTAACTCCACAATCTCATTCTTACGCGATAGGTTGCTTTCTTCAAAAAGTTCAAAACTCCGGAGAACAATGAAAGTCCAACGAACAGCCAAATGTTTGTGAAGTCCGCTTGCATGGTACGGTATACATAAATTACACCTCCTCGAATACAGTACGCCAGAACAAAACTCCGACCGGGATGTACTACCTCGGAACTTCGCCTCAACGCAATATGCTTCAGGATTACTGCAGGAATAATGGCCAACGCAGGTGCCATAGCAGCGATCATGAACTTATATTTTTTCTCTTTTACGCCATTGAAAAAAGGAATGGTACCGTAACAGGTAACAAATGACAGCAGGTAGCACAGGAGAAATTCTGACGATACTATGGCAAATATATGGATGTTAGAATAAGATATGGTCTCCTCGCTGGCTCGAATATTGCGTAACAGCACAATACTACAAATTATCACTCCAATTAAGCATATAGCATTTACAGGAGTGATATAATAAACATCGGTGTCGTAGACTCCAAAAGCCAGTAAAAGCAGGTAATAGATAACCACCGCTAATCCAAAAATAAGACGTAAATCGTCCGGGAGGCGGTTGTAAAAAATTCTTTAAGTACATTTCGCAACCTAGTTAACTCAGAAATACACGATTCTGATTGGCCACTGATTCCGTCCTTAACTACAGTTAAAAGTAAACTAGTCCTTTGTACAACTGGCCTCCGCAAATGATTGTAATATAAATGCTATATCTTCAGCACCGCCCGAATAAAACAACGTGCAATTCTTGACTATGTATGACCTCGTATGACCTGTATGACCCCATATAGACCATACCTCGCCGCAGTTCCATGGACGCGCGCATGAAAAACCGTTAGAAGGACTGGGGTGAAATATAAAAAATTCTTCTATCATTTTGATAGATCACTCTTTGTGGGAAGAGGTGTCACGAGGATTAAGGTGTCCGTATCTTAGATTCCTCTTGGCTTGCAGTGGGGGTTTTCCAAGCTAGCTTATAGCAGAGGAATTTATTCATTACAAGAGGGAAGACGGAAGTAAATATGCTTAAAAGGCAATTAAAAAAACACCAGACAACGTTAGAATATTTTGTATTACCGTTTACTGAAGAGGATTTGTTTGGTTTTGATTGCATAAAATGATTTAGTAAGCTAGTAACAGGGTGCCTATACCTAAGATGGCTTTTGTTTCCCTTCGATATTTTGTTTCGTGATTCGCACCAGAAAAAGCTGAATCATAACAAGCATTGCAAATATCGATTCAGGAACTCCTATTGTTGAATCACAATGCCAATTTTAAAACAGCCATGTTTAATTGTGTTATTAACTACCTTTGAGAATTTTCACCTTTTGTGTTTCAAACAGCGTGAGCCTTTCGGTGAATTGAGCTGTGAAATATATTTATGAAAAAAAGATTGTCTGAACTCGAATTTGACTAGTGCTAAAATTATGTTATCTCAAATACCTTGGCAATCTACAATGTAGCCACATGCATCATGCATGTGACGCTCATATTACCCATCAAGCCGGGTTTCTCCCACGCTTTCAGTAAAATATTTGGAATTTAAAATTTCAACCCCGATTACGATCGATTCTCGACGCCAAGACCGTCATTTTGGACTTCTTCTATAATAGAGTCGTATTTTCTAAAATATGAAAATGTAATCCTTACCGCACATTTTTTTATATCTGAAGAAATTTTGAAATATGCGTACGTCTTGCAAACGCTGGAATTTAGCTCTACCTGGCGTTCACCACTGTTGTACTAAAGGCAGCCCAAAAATGCGCGATAATTTGAACGCGAAAAATTTCTCGCCAATTTGTAAACATGGTGTCGTAATTTCTCGCGTTCAAATTATCACGCATATTTGGGCCGCCAAGGATTTTACCCTAAGGAAATAACCTTATGAGATTGGCTTATTAGTATTAATCATTTGTTCTATTGCATCGTCCGCCAAATTATTGTATCTCGTAATAAATGCGATATCTTCTTCAGCACCGACGGACTAAAGCAGCGTGCAATTCTTGACTATGTACGTCCCGTTCCTCGCGCCAGTCCTATTGGCCCACGCTTGAAAAACCGGGAAAAGGACTGGGCTGAAATATGACACTATCACCATGAGAACGATGAGGTTAGCCAACACATGTCGTTTCCAGTACTTTGACCACACGCGACTAATTGGAATGTTGTAGTAATGAATTTGAACAAAATTGGATAAAACATTGAAAAAGAAGTCGATTCCAATGCCAATAGCGACGTTCCTCAAAGCCTCGTAAACGACGGACGAAACAGAAAGTTTAAAACTGTCCACAATGTACAAGACTAACATGCCTTGGCTTAGAACTAGTGTAATGTACTCAAAAAGCATGTCTTGAATTTCTAAATCCGCTCTTAACCTTCTGTAGTGTGGTGTGTCACGAGATATTTCGTGAAGTCTTTGACAGCAAACAGTTCGCTTTAACCGTGAGATGACGTAACTCCACAATCTCATTCTTACGCGATAGGTTGCTTTCTTCAAAAAGTTCAAAGCTCCAGAAAATAATGAAAGTCCAACGAACAGCCATATGTTTTTGAAGTCCGCTTGCATAGCACGGTATACATATATTACACCACCTCGAATACAGTACGCCAGGACAAAACTCCGACCGGGGTCTACCACCTCGGAACTTCGCCTCAACGCAATGTGCTTCAGGATTACTGCAGGAATAACGGCGAACGCAGGAGCCATAGCAGCGACCAGAAATTTATATTGTTGTTCTTTTACACTTGTAAAGAAAGGAATGGTGCCGTATCTGTAAACAAATGACAGCAGGTAGCACAGGAGAAATTCTGACGATACTATGGCAAATATATGGAAGTTAGAATAAGATAAGGCCTCCTCGCTGACTCGAATATTGTGTAATACCACAATACTACAAATTATTACTCCAGTTAAGGTTAGTGCGTTTGCAGGATATTTATAATACAAATGCGTGCCGAAGACCCCAAATAGCTGTAAAAGCATGTAATAGATAACCACCGTTAATCCAAATATAACAGAAATATAAAAAGTAGAAATGTACTTCATTTTGAAAACCTTCCAGCTGAACAGCACCGCAGTTGTCAGGGGAAACCAAAGGTTAATTATTATTGCTTCCACACACACGCCAATTACCCAAAGTCGTTTTACAGACAACGGTAAACTGTGGTTGAGATATTGCCATTCCATGCAAAGATCAGTTGTCTTTAAATGAAAATATAAAAGCGCCATTGCGAACGCCGTTATCGGTACAATAGCGATTGTTACACTTATACTTGTCCAAAAGCTTTTGCAAATGGACACCCGATAACTCACAAGCTCGGATGAGACATCACCAAGCCTGTGATAAACTGTCAATCTTTCTGCAGTTATTTCGGGAAATGGCGAAGTCAATTCACCGTCGTTATTACAGTCCCCGTATTCTTTGTTGATATATGGCAGCCATTTATCTTCCTCTGTCAGTCGACTTTCACTTGAGTCGTGTGTCTGAAGAGGTTGTTCTCGCCGAGACAAACGCGGCACTTCGTTCAGGAAAAGCGAAAACGCTGACAAAATCATTCCCACAATTTCTTCTAACATTTGGACGGATCGCTGAAGACACGAACTGGAAGATGCGACACGATAATAATTCTTGTATCCGTATATGAGATTTTTCTTGTCCTGTGCACGATGGCCTCTGGATTTTATAGCTTCTAAAACAAGGAATTTATTTGACAAACAGGAAGTTGATGCCATTAATCATCCTGGAAAGGCAATATAACAATTACCAAACTATAATTAACAATATTTTCAATTGCCAATCAGCATCAATTAATAGGTGCATGAAAAAGGCGTCTTTATACACTCATCTTTACTAATCCGTGAAATAGTCGATTTGAAAGACACAACGTAGAATAGTTTGATCATTTCTGTCCATTAATCGAGCTGGCGACGCCACTTATTTACCACGTGGCAGTGTTTTCGCTTTCCAAGGAGAAATCCTGAAAGATCCTGACCTAATAAGGTGGAAAAAGAAGAGCATTCGCTGTTATATTTTTGAGAGTTCTTTGTCTTTAGTTTTACTAAAACATCCTCCCACACAGTAAAATCATGCATGCTAAGAATTGTGAGAACCACTTTTGAGGGTTTTTCTCATGGCAATGATGGCGCCATCAAGTTCGCTAGATCCGCTCTTACTCTGTTGTAACTTCCAAGTGGCTAGTCGACTTTCACATGCATCATTGTATCCCACGATGCCATTGAGACGGAGAATACTGCCGAAACTGACTCAGTTGGATGATGAAAATGGCTTCACATCAGCTAGGATAGTGACGGGTTTTTGGACAGGATCAATTTTCAGCACCACCCAATGTGACTAGAACAATGAGCAATTCCTGATTATGTATGTCCCGTTCCTCGCACCAGTCCCATTGATGCGCGCTTCAAAATCAGAGAGAAGGACTCGGCTGAAATATGACACTGTCACCATGAGAATGATGAGGTTAGCCAACATATGTCGTTTCCAGTATTTCCCCCACACGCGACTAATTGGAATGTTGTAGTAATGGATTTGAACAAAATTAGATAAAACATTGAAAAAAAAGTCGATTCCAATGCCGATAACAATGTTCCTCAAAGGCTCGTAAACGATGGACGAAACAGAAAGTTTAAAACTTTCTACAATGAACAAGACCAAGATCCCTTGACTCAGAACAAGTGTAATATACTCAAAAAGCATGTCTTGAATTTCTAAATCCGCTCTTAACCTTCTGTAGTGTGGTGTGTCACGAGATTTCATGTGAAGTCTTTGACAGCAAACAGTTCCCTTCAGCCGTGAGATGATGTAACTCCACAATCTCATTCTTACGCGATAGGTTGCTTTCTTCAAAAAGTTTAAAACGCCAGAAAACAACGAGAGTCCAACGAACAACCAAATGTTTTTAAAGTTCGCTTGCATGGCACGGTATACGTAAATCACTCCACCTCGAATACAGTACGCCAGGACAAAACTCCGACCGGGATGTACTACCTCGGAACTTTTCCTTAACGCAATGTGCTTCAGGATTGCTGCGGGAATGATGGCCAACCCAGGAAACATAGCAGCGATCAAAAACTTGTAGTGTTCGTTTTTCACACTATTGAAAAAAGGAATGGTACCGTACCTGGTAACAAATGACAGGACAGAACTCAGGAAAAATTCTGACGATACAAGAGCCAATATATGAAAGTTAGAATAAGACACAGTCTGTTCGCTGGCTCGAATATTACGTAATATGATAATACTAGATATTATTACTCCAGTTAAGGATATTGCGTTTGCAGGAATGATATAATAAATATGGGCGCCGTATATCCCATAAGCCAGTAAAAGCTGGTAATAGATAACTACGGCTAGTCCAAAAATAACACCAACATAAAAAGTAGAAAAGTACTTCATTTTGAAAACCTTCCAGCTAAACAGCATCGCAGTTGTCAGGGGAAACCAAAGGTTTATTATTATCGCTTCCACGCTGTCGCCAATCACTCGAAGTCGTTTTACAGACAACGGTAAACTGTGGTTGTGATATTGCCATTCTATGCAAAGATCAGTTGTCTTCAAATCCAAATATAGAAAGGTCATTGTGAAAGCCGTTAGCGGGACAATGGCGATTGTTATGCTTAGACTTGTCCAAAGACTTTTGCAAATGGACTCCCGATAACTCACACGCTCAGAAGAGACATCACCAAGCCTTCGATAGTTTCTCAATCTTCCCCTAGTAAATTCGGGCAATGAAGAGTTCAATTCGTCGCCATTATTACCATTATCGTATTCTTTGTTGATATATGGCAGCCATTTATCATGTTCTATCGGTCGGCGGCCTTCACTTGAGTGTTCGGGGTCGTGGGGTTCATGCCGAGATAAACTCGGCGCATCGTCCAAGAAAAGCGAAAAAACTGACAAAATCATTCCCCCAATTTCTTCCAACATATTCACGAATCGCTGCAAACACGATCTGGAGAGAGATGTAAGACGAGAACTATTGTATCGATGGCCTCCGGGTTGTTCCAAGCAAGGTTATGAGCAAAGAAATTTGCTACACAAGCAGGAAGATAATTTAATCTTAGTGAAATGGCAATATAAGAAATATCAAAGTGTAATCACCAATATCTTGAATTACCAATCAGGATCAATAAGTGTGTAAGCAGGGCGCATATATTCATCTTCACCGAACGTTAAAATATCGTCTTGAAAAACATAGAGTAAATGATGCCACTTAATAACCACGTGGCAGCGTTTTCACTTTAAGCAACGTTCCCTGTATCGCCATTTCTTCTTGTAACTTTTATTTCAAGTGCTTTCCACTTGTACATATCACAATGTAACCTGATTTGACAGTTGCATAGAGATGCTACTTCTAATGTACGTAATAAAAACATAATATGATTTTTTATGCATGATGTAGAGCACGTATTAAATAAAGGCAGTGTTACACTGTGCAACTTTCCTTGCAACTTGCAATGCAATTCTACTCCTGAGGCATCTGAAGTTGACAAATACGAACATTTCTTACGATCTGCTAACGTTTTCTTAGCATTTCGAACACTCTTTACTAATTAACATCCCTCGAAATTATAATTGCATTGCAAGTTGCAAGGAAAATCGCATAGTGTAACACCGCCTTAATTATGGTCTTGTTGATTTTCAATATCACGCTCTTAGAAGCAGCTCTCTGACTCCTAAGGAAATTTTTTTAGAAGAAAAGTCTGACTCTATCGAGGAGAGGGAGGAATATTTAATATATTCTTTTCAAACGCTCCGGTTTTTGTACGCTTATTCAAAGCATCCTTCCTCACAGTAAAAAGTATGCATATTTAAATTGTGAGAGCAAAGCTATGAAGTTGAATTAATAAAGTATTCTCAATATCATACGAAAAATGAATCCAATAATTATTTTATTCTTCTTCTCAATTTCCTCAACTAACTAAAATAGTGATCAAATAGTAGCGATGATTATTTTATAGTTATTCATTACTATATTGTTTTTTCAAAACCGGCTTTTGCGAGCATCAACATTTAAAGTTAGAAACTATCATTTGAGGATATTAATTTTTCATGTATCTATGTATTTAATAAAATTACCTTCCAGCCTTAAGGCTGAATTACGTAATTATTACACTTGATTGAAACATTTTGTCATAATTGTGGTAAAACATTAAAATTATTTGCATAAATTTAGTAAAATAATTTGATCAAGTATTTAAAATCGAGCAAGGAAGTTAACTATTGTTAACCTTATTATTCCCTATTACACATGGCATATATAAAAGAGTTTGCTACCCTATTTGTATGGCTCATGGGAATACTGATTATTATCAACTCTTGCTTGAGTTGAGTTACCCTATTTGGTATATAGAGCAAATTAAGAATGTTTTAAACTTTCCTAAGAGCATTAGTAAAGGAAGCTATATATAGATACAATTTACCTTGAGTGGCAATAGAATTTTAAGGCAATTATGATTGTAATTCAACTTGAGTGGGAAATTCCGCAAACAAAAAGATGCACTTATAGACACTTATTAAAATTGTTTGAGAACACACAAAACAATAGCTTCAAAACCATACGGGGGGTCCATGGAATGTTGAGAGATTTTCGATTTTCATTTGCAGAAACCAAATTCTGGAAGAGTCTATTGATCATCTTAAAGGATTGATGAATATGCGAGACAATAATTACAGTATTTTGTTATGCCAGTGCAAAGGAATTTCTGCTGTTGTTCTGTAAAAATATATGAAAATTTTTGCACCTGTAAGATGGCAATTGTTGTGCCCTTCAAAGTACAATGTCATTGAGAATAGGAACATGTTATTGATTTATTGATTAATCAATCTGCATTTTAGGTCTGTTAAAGTCGATTTATTTGAATATCAAAATAAATTTAAAATGAGGACAGTTACTCTCCTTATTACATGGATATGAATTGTTTAGTATATTGACGTTCAGGTGAGATTTGATACTCTATAGAAAGATCTTGGAACCCAATATATCTTAAGCATAGTCCGACTAGAACAACGAGCAATTCTTGTCTGTCAATATTCCGTTCCTTGCGCCAGTCGGCCCAGTCCCATTGAAGCGCGCTTGAAACACCGAGAGAAGGACTGGGCTGAAATATGACACTATCACCATGAGAATGATGACGTTAGCAAGCATATGTCGTTTCCAGTACTTTGACCACACGCGACTAATTGGAATGTTGTAGTAATGAATTTGAACGAAATTGGATAAAACATTGAAAAAGAAGTCGATTCCAATTCCAATAACGACGTTCCTCAAAGTCTCGTAAATGATGGACGAAACAGAAAGTTTAAAACTTTCTACAATGTACAAGACTAAGGTTCCTTGACTTACAACGAGTGTAATATACTCGAAAAGCATGTCTTGAATTTCTAAATCCGCTCTTAACCTTCTGTAGTGTGGTGTGTCACGAGGTATTTCGTGAAGTCTTTGACAGCAAACAGTTCGCCTCAACCGTGAGATGATGTAACTCCACAATTTCATTCTTATGCGATAGGTTGCTTTCTTTAAAAGGTTTAAAACGCCGGAAAACAATGAAAGTCCAACGAACAGCCAAATGTTGGTGAAGTCCGCTTGCATGGTACGGTATAGGTAAATTACTCCACCTCGGATACAGTACACCAGGATGAAACTCCGACCGGGATGTATTATCTCGGAACTTTTCCTCGACGCAATATGCTTTAGGATTACTACAGGAATAATGATTATCACAGGAAACATAGCAGCGATCAAAAACTTGTAGTCTTCGTTTTTCACACTATTGAAGAAAGGAACTACAGCGTATCTGTAGAAGTATGCCAGGAAAGAACCGAGGACAAACTCCAATGATACCAAAATCATTATATGTAAATTTGAATAAGATATTGTCTGTTCGTGGTCGTGCGCTCGAATACTTCGCATTAACACTATACCACAAATTATCTTTGCGGTAACATTAAGTATATTTGCAGGATACATGTAGTATCTCTGGGTGCCGTAGACCCCAAATACAAGTAAAAATAGGTCATAGATAACTATCAATAATCCAAAAATAACGCCAACATAAAAAGTAGAAAAGTACTTTAGTTTAAAGACTTTCCAGCTGAACAGCAACGCAGTTGTCAGGGGAAACCAAAGGTTTACTATTAATACCTCCACACTGACGCCAATCAGTTTAATTCGTTTTACAGACAACGGTAAACTGTGGTTGTGATATTGCCATTCTATACAAAGATCAGTTGTTTTTAAATCGAGATATTGGAATACCATCGTAATAGCAGTCAGGGGCACAACAGCGATAGTTATACTTAGACTTGTCCAAAAGCTTCTTCGAATGGACTCCCGATAACTTACAATCTCAGGTGAGACGTCACTAATTAACCTACGATAGTCTGTCAATCTTTCTCTGGTTAATTCTGGCAATGGCGAAGTCAATTCGTCCTCGTTATTAAAGTCATCGTATTCTTTATTGATATATGGCAGCCATTTATCTTCGTCAATCAGTCGTCGTTCACTTGATTCGTCCGTTTCATAGGGTTGTTCTCGCCGAGACAAACGCGGCGTTTCGTTCAGGAAAAGCGAAAACACTGACAGAATCATTCCCACAATTTCTTCCAACATGATTGACGACTGAATCGCTGTAGACACGATTTAAAGCGAGAGGTGATACGAGAATTATTCTATCCGTATAGTATATATTTCTCTTGCTTTGCGATGAGTTCTGGGTTGTGGATTTGGCGAGGAATTTGTACATTACCTGCAGGAAGACGAATTAACCATGCATATAGTGAAAGGGCAATTACAAAGACCTAACAATATTAAAATGTTTTGTAATACCATCTACGAATGAAGAAATATCTTACTTCGTTTGATTATTAATATATTTAGTATATTTAGTAGCGGAATGCATAAGCTCCCTTCAGTGGCTTTTGAGGGTAGTGCATTCATTGATCCTTTGAAATCTATTTCTGTTTTTGTACCAGAGAGAGCACCGTCGTTTGACACATGCATGCATTGTAAAATGTTCAATCGCAAACTGCAATCTTGAATGCCAGGCATGTTTATGATAAAACAGTTGTGTTTAATTTTGTTAATTACCTTGGAAAATTTCTTGAGCCGTGAAATATATTCGTGAGAAAATATTTATCTGAACTCATATTTGACTAGTGCTCAAATTAACTTATCTCAAATAACTTGGCAATCTCCTATGTAGCCACATGCTTGTGACGCTCATATACCTAAGCTATGTGGTGTTGCAAAATTTATTAATCAACATTAGATTCATTAGTTTTCATATGCTTGGTAAATCTTGACTTCCTCTCAACGTGAATTTGGAAGTATTTTTTCTGTTTTGTTTACGACGGCGAACGTTGAATGACGGAGATGAGAGGGGGGAAACTGTTAGCTAGGGCACAATTTCTTTGTTATTCCCGACAGTCATTTTGAATCAGACGAGTTTTGCACGACGACGTAAGAAGTCGTTCATAGTCACTGCTGAAGCAACCTCGTACCCAGGGTCTTTTCTCTGTGTCCTGTTCTGTGGGTACGAGGTCTATACAATAAAATAAAAAAAACGATTTAATTTTGAAAACGCTCGAAAACGACGCTCGTATGAACATAGCCTAAAACATTGTACTTACAAGCGGGAAAATACAGGGACTAGTACTAGTTGCCAAAATATAGATAAAAATATTTCGGTTTAAAATTTATGGCGAACTGAACTATTTATGAACTAGGCCTAGTCCCAAAATTTCGATAAGTTTCATAACGAATGACGAGATATATAAACATATATAATACATTAAAACCTGCGAATGAATTTCTACTTCAACAACCATTTTGACCGCTGATTGGCTAAAATATAAGAGCAAGATCATCTGGGATACACCACTATAATAAGTGTTGACTCCACACTTTACTCAGTAAAATGGACTTAATTGAGAGTCTTATAGTTATCTAGATTTTTAGGTAGGCCTGCCCTAAAATAAAGTACAATTCCTGACTATGTACGTTCCGTTCCTAGCGCGAGACCCTTGGACGCGCGCATGGACACCATCACCATGACAACGATGAGGTTAGCAAACAAATGTCGTTTCTACTAAAGGTTGATTCTACAATCTACTTCGATTGGACTAAATAGATAGCCTTAACTTGTCTCGTCCTCTTAATAGGCTGTTACTGAGACAAGGTACAGTTTCTGACAATGTATGCCCCGTGGTCTGTGCCAGTCCCATTGACGCGGACTTTAAAAACCGATATAAGGACTGGGGTAAAATATGACACCATCACCATGAGAATAACGAGATTAGCCAACATATGTCGTTTCCAGTACTTTGACCACACGCGACTAATAGGAATGTTGTAGTAATGAATTTGAACAAAATTGGATAAGACATTAAAAAAGAAGTCGATTCCAATGCCAATAGCAATGTTCCTCAAAGTCTCGTAAACGACGGACGAAACAGAAAGTTTAAAACTTTCTACAATGAACAAGACCAAGGTTCCTTGACTTACAACGAGTGTAATGTACTCGAAAAACATGTCTTGAATTTCTAAGTCCGCTCTTAACCTTCTGTAGTGTGGTGTGTCACGAGGCATTTCGTGAAGTCTTTGACAGCAAACAGTTCGCTTCAACCGTGAGATGATGTAACTCCACAATCTCATTCTTACCCGATCGGTTGCTTTCGCCAAAAAGTTCAAAGCACCAGAAAATAATGAAAGTCCAACGAACAGCCAAATGTTCGTGAAGTCCGCTTGCATGGTACGGTATAGGTAAATTACACCACCTCGAATACTGTACACAAAAACAAAACTCCGACCGGGATGTACTACCCCGGAACTTCGCCTCAACGCAATATGCTTCAGGATTACTGCAGGAATAATGGCCATCGCAGGAGCCATAGCAGCGATCATAAACTTATATTGTTCTTCTTTTAAACCATTGAAGAAAGGAACTATTGCGTAACTGTAAATGTATGACAGCAGAGAACCCAGGAGAAATTCTGACGATACCAAACCCAATATATGGAAGTTGGAATAAGATATGTTCTGCTCGCTGGCTCGAATATTGTGCAATATAACCATACAACAGATGATTATTCCAATAAAGTAAAGAACATTTGCAGGAGATCTGTAATACACGTGCGTGCCGTAGATCCCAAATACCAGTAAAAATAAGTAATAGATAACTACCATTAATCCTAAAATAAGACCAACATAAAAAGTAGAAAAGTACTTCATTTTGAAAACTTTCCAGCCGAACAGCACTACAGCTTTGAGAGGAAACCAAAGGAATATTATTAACACTTCCACACTGTGGCCAATCAATCGAGTCCGTTTTACAGACAACGGTAAACTGTGGTTGTGATATTGCCATTCTATGCAAATATCATTTGTCTTGAAATCCAAATATATCAACGCCATCAGAAATATCGTTAGGGGTAAAATAGCGATTGTTATACTTAGACTTGTCCAAAAACTTTTGCAAATAGACTTCCGATAACTCACAATCTGAACCGATGAGATATCACCAATCCTGCGATATTCTGCCAATCTTTGTCTAGTGAATTCGGAAAATGGGGAAATCAATTCGTTGTCGTTATTAAAGTCATTGTATTCTTTGTTGATATATGGCAGCCATTTATCTTCCTCCATCGGTCGACTTTCATTAGAGTCGTCTGCCTCATGAAGTTGTTCTCGCCGAGACAAACGCGGCGTTTCGTTCAGGAAAAGCGAAAACACTGACAGAATCATTTCCACAATTTCTTCCAACATGATTGACGACTAAAACGCTGTAGACACGATTTTGAGCGAGAGGTGAGACGGGAAATATTTTATCCGTATAATATATATTTCTCTTGCTTTGCGATGAGTTCTAGGTTCTGGATTTAGCAAAGGAATTTGTACATTAAAAGCAGGAAGACGAATTAACCATGCATAGTGAAAAGGGCAATTACAATGACCGAACAATGTTAAACTATTTTGTAATACCATCTACGAATGAAAAAATTTTTTACTTTGCTTGTATTAATATATTTAGTAGCGGAATGCATAAGCTTCCTACAGTGGCTTTAAAGGATAGTGCATTGATCCTTTGAAATCTATCTCTGCTTTTGTACCAGAGAGAACACCGTCATTTGACACATGAATGCATCGTAAAATGTTTTATCGCAAACTTTCATCTTGGATAACAATGCTAGCCATGTTTATGATAAAAGATGCAGTTGTGTTTAATTTTGTTAATTACCTTCGGAAATTTCTTCTTTTGTCTCGTGAGTAGTTTGGCGAATTGAGCCGTGAAATATATCCGTTAGAAAATATTTGTCTGAACTCATATTTGACTAGTGCTCAAATTAAGTTATCTCAAATAACTTGGCAATCTCCTATGTAGCCACGTGCTTGTGACGCTCTGTGGAGTTGCAAATAGGGTGTGTCACTCTGTTATACTTAATGAATGAATGGAGGTGACAAAAGAAATACAATTTTTACTCCGGCGTCAGCGACGGAGTTGAAAATTCGCCTCGGTTTTGTTTTGTTTTTTTTTGTTTTTTTTATTTTTTTTTTTTATTATTTTTCGTCGTCGCAAGTCTGTAATGGCGCGAAACATTCTAATATTTAAAATGTGTATATGATTGGATTTATCTACGTCCCAGTCTTGTCTCCCAAGAGTTGTGGTGCACAGCTTTGGCTAATTTTCCGATGCGCGATTCGATTTCGCTCGCATGATACGGCAATTCCTCCAAGAGGAACAAATAAACCGTTCTTTTCATGCTTTTCGATTAAGTTTAGACTGAATTGGGGTAAGAAGATATTTTATACGTGTAGATTCTGGTCCTATTTTAGTAATATCGCTGCTATTTCGCCGTTTAACAAGATGATGTGGTCGTGTATGGGCGCTTTGACTCGTCGTAGTTTGCACAGGATTGAAGATTTAATATAACTATATAAGCGCGAATTCCAAAGGCAAAGTGTAAGACAAAGCGAATGTATCATACCGTTTATTTACATTCTTGAACGATTTAACTTCTATACTTTTTAAAGTACGATGTGCTTCTGAATTTCGCGATCGAACATTTAGGTACGCAAGGCATCTAAATGCGAATATGAACTGTATTGTTTATGTTCAGAAGCTCTATATTGAAGACTGGCACGTGCGCCGGAGTTAACGCCAGAA
The DNA here is from genome assembly GCF_004324835.1 of Dendronephthya gigantea. Lineage (NCBI taxonomy): Eukaryota > Metazoa > Cnidaria > Anthozoa > Malacalcyonacea > Nephtheidae > Dendronephthya > Dendronephthya gigantea. The sequence goes on along the minus strand of NW_021163034.1, from coordinate 1,322,356 downwards.
CAGGCGTCTTGTTTACAGTTAAATTCGGAACGCCTGCATAACGTGCACTGAACTCTAGAGCCTTTTGTAAGAATAGCATTGGGATTATTTGTATGTTGAATGGCAACAACAAACATTTGATTCATGGCTGCTCGCTCTCCCACCTTTCATGCTGGGCTTTATACCAAACCCTAAAATTTACGAATTCCGTTATATATTTTCTTTTATAAACTTATTCATCACTGTTATTCCCTTGATTTACTGTATTTTCCTGCGAATTATCGCAATAAATGCTAAATCTTCAGCACAACCTGACTAAAACAACGTGCAATTCTTGACTTGGTACGTCCCGTTTCTCGTGCCAGTCCTATTCAGCCGCGCTCGAAAAACTGGGAAAAGGACTGGGCTAAAATATGACATTGTCACCATAATAATGATGAGGTTAGCCAACAGATGTCTTTTCCAGTACTTCGACCACACACGACTAATTGGAATGTTGTAGTAATGAATTTGAACAAAATTGGATAAGACATTGAAAAAAAAGTCGATTCCAATGCCAATAGCGATGTTCCTCAAAGTCGTGTAAATCACGGACGAAACAGAAAGTTTAAAACTTTCTACAATGTACAATACCAACATCCCTTGACTTACAACGAGTGTAATGTACTCAAAAAGCATGTTTTGTATTTCTAAATCCGCTCTTAATCTTCTGTAGTGTGGTGTGTCACAAGGCATTTCGTGAAGTCTTTGACAGCAAACAGTTCGCTTCAACCGTGAGATGATGTAACTCCACAATCTCATTCTTAAGCGATAGGTTGCTTTCTTCAAAAAGTTCAAAACTCCGGAAAACAATGAAAGTCCAACGAACAGCCAAATGTTTGTGAAGTCTGCTTGCATGGTACGGTATAGGTAAATTACACCACCTCGAATACCGTATACAAGAACAAAACTCCGACCGGGATGCACTACTCCGGAGCTTCGCCTCAACGCAATATGCTTCAGGATTACTGCAGGGAAAATGACCATCGCAGGAGCCATAGCAGCGACCAGGAACTTATATTGTTCTTCTTTTACACTTATAAAGAAAGGAATTGTGCCGTATCTGTAAACAAATGATAGTACAGAAGACACGAGGAATTCTGACGAAACCAGAGCGAATATATGAAAGTTAGAATAAGACAAAGTCTGCTCGCTGGCTCGAATATTGCGTAATACGACAATACTGCCAGTGATTATTCCAGTAAAGAAAAGAACATTTAAAGGATATCTATAATACATATGTGTACCATAGGCTCCAAATACCATTAATAATAGGTAATAGATAACTGCCGTTAATCCAAAAATAACACCAACATAAAAAGTAGAAAAGAACTTCATTTTAAAAACATTCCAGCTGAACAGCACCGCAGTTGTCAGGGGAAACCAAAGATTTATTACCATTGCCTCCACGCTGTCGCCAATCACTCGAAGTCGTTTTACAGACAACGGTAAACTGTTGTTGTGATATTGCCATTCTATGCAAAGATCAGTTGTCTTTAAATCCAAATATAGTAAAGTCATCGTGAAAGCTGTTATAGGCATAATAGCGATAGTTACACTTAGACTTGTCCAAAAGCTTTTGCAAATGGACTTCCGATAACTCACAAGCTCAGAAGAGACATCACCAAGCCTACGATAGTTTCTCAATCTTTGTCCTGTCAATTCAGCCAATGAAGAAGAAGTCAATTCGTCTTCGGGAATAATGTTCTCGTATTCTTTGTTGATATATGGCAGCCATTTATCTTCCTCTATCAGTCGACTTTCACTTGAGTCGTCTGCCTCATGAAGTTGTTCTCTCCGAGACAAACGCGGCGCTTCGTTCAGGAAAAGCGAAAACGCTGACAAAATCATTCCCACAATTTCTTCCAACATTTGGACGGATTGCTGAAGACACGAACTGGAAGAAGATGTGACACGATAATAATTCTTGTATCCGTAGAAAATTATGAGATTTTCCTTCTCCTGCACACGATGGCCTCTGGATTTTAAAGCTTCCAAAGCAGGAAATGTATTTGACAAACAGGAAGTTGATGTAATCAAACAGGGAACGCAATATAACAATTACCAAACTATAATTAACAATATTTTCAATTGCCAATCAGCATCAATTAATAGGTGCATGAAAAAGGCGTCTTTATACACTCATCTTTACCAATCCGTGAAATAGTCGATTTGAAAGACACAACGTAGAATAGTTTGATCACTTCTGTCCATTAATCAAGCTGCCGACGCCACTTTTGTACAACGTGACAGTGTTTTCGTTTTCGAAGGAGAAATCCTGAAAGATCCTGACCTGATAAAGCGGACTGAAAGAGAAGAGTATCTACCATTCACTGTTTTTTTTTTGAAAGTTCTTTGTATTTACTTTTACTAGAACATCCTCCCACACAGTAAAATCATGCATGCTAACAATTGTGAGAACCACTTTTGAGGGTTTTCCTAGCATTTTCCATAGCAACGATGGCGCCATCAAGTTCGCTAGATCCGTTCTTGCTCTGTTGTTACCTCCTAGTGGCTAGTCGACTTTCACATGCATCATTGTGGCCCACGATGCCATTGAGACCGAGAATATTTTGTGTATTCTACGGATTTAGCAACTTAGAGCAACCGAAACTGACTCAGTTGGATGATCAAAATGGCTCCACATCAGCTAGGACAGTGACGGGTTATTGGACAGGATCAATTTTCACTAGAACAATGAGCAATTCCTGATTATGTATGTCCCGTTCCTCGCACCAGTCCCATTGACGCGCGCTTGAAAATTAGAGAGAAGGACTCGGCTAAATATGACACTGTCACCACGAGAATGATGAGGTTAGCCAACATATGTCGTTTCCAGTATTTCGACCACACGCGACTAATTGGAATGTTGTAGTGATGAATTTGAACAAAATTGGATAAAACATTGAAAAAGAAGTCGATTCCAATGCCAATAGCGTTGTTCCTCAAAGCCTCGTAAACGATGGAAGTTATTACAGTTAAAACTATTGCGTCATAATTATGCTAAAACATTAAAATATATAAATTTATTTAAAGTATTTAAAATCGAGCAAGGAAGTTAACTATTGTTAACCTTATTGTTCCCTATTACACATTGCATATATAAAAGAGTTGCTACCCTATTTTGTATGGCTCATAGGAAAATTGAAAGCTCTTTTATGTCTAGATCTTAGATTGTATTATTAAATTAATATGGAGCTGGAATATTTCGATATTAGTAATGTTATTTTTCATCGTTGAAGTACATCTTTGATGCTTAAGAAGCAGGCTCGAGAGTATTTTTATCTTTGATTTATCCACTGTTAGAGCAAAACAACCCGGTCCTTAAAATTAATAATTGATAACAATGATCCTGCTCAACGTGCAGAAATGTTTTCGTTCTCGTGGCACTCGCGCGTGTACGCGTGTACGCGAGTCTACTCGGTGTATTATTCGCGTACACGCGCGAGGGCCACGAGAACGAAATCATTTTTGGGCTGCCTACGGATATACAAGCATTTTAATTTCTCACTCATGCAGTTCCTCAAAATTTTGTTTTCGTTTAGTAGGGCTGAAATAAAAGCTTTTTTGCAGTGTTGTATGCTTTGTATTCGATTAGTTAACACCTTGCACAATTAAATCACAATGCAAACGGGCGTGTTTATCATTTGGTACTAATTTGGAACATTTTGCTTGTTGTCTCTTAGACAGCGCGACTCTTGATTCGTGTTAAAAAATTATCAACTCTTGCTTGGGTTAAGTTACGTTATTTCAATGTATCCGCGAGCTATTTGGTATATAGAGCAAATTAATAATGTTTTAAACTTTGCTAAGAGCATTAGTAAAGGAATATTGAAGCTATATATAGATACAATTTACCTTAAGTGGCGATAGAATTTTAAGGCAATTATGATTGTAATTTAACTTGAGTGGGAAATTCCGCAAACAAAAAGATGCACTTATAGACACTTATTAAAATTATTTGAAAACACACAAAACAATAGCTTCAAAACCATACGGGGGGTCCATGGAATGTTGAGCAATTTTCGATTTTCATTTGCAGAAACCAAATTCTCGAAGAGTCTATTGATCATCTTAAAGGATTGATGAATATGCTAGACCATAATCAGTACAGTGTTTTGTTATGCCTCCTGTGGTTCTGTACTGAAAACATATGAAAATTTTTGCACCTGTAAAATGACAATTGTTGTGCCCTTAGTGATTTATTGATTTATCTATCTGCATTTTAGGTCTGTTAAAGTCGATTCATTTGAATATCAAAATAAATTTAAAATGAGGACAGATACTCCTTATTGCATGCATATAAATTGTTTAGTATATTGACGTTCTGGAAACTAATATATCCTAATTATAGTCCGACTAGAACAACGAGCAATTCTTGACTGTCAATATTTCGTTCCTTGCGCCAGTCCCATTGAAGCGCGCTTGAAACACCGAGAGAAGGACTGGGCTGAAATATGACACTATCACCATGAGAATGAGCACGTTAGCAAAAATATGTCGTTTCCAGTACTTTGACCACACGCGACTAATTGGAATGTTGTAGTAATGAATTTGAACAAAATTGGATAAAACATTGAAAAAGAAGTCGATTCCAATGCCAATGACAATGTTCCTCGAAGTCTCATAAACGATGGACGAAACAGAAAGTTTAAAACTTTCTACAATGTACAAAACCAAGGTGCCTTGACTTACAACGAGTGTAATATACTCGAAAAGCATGTCTTGAATTTCTAAATCCGCTCTTAACCTTCTGTAGTGTGGTGTGTCACGAGGCATTTCGTGAAGTCTTTGACAGCAAACAGTTCGCTTCAACCGTGAGATGATGTAACTCCACAATCTCATTCTTACGCGATAGGTTGCTTTCTTCAAAAAGTTTAAAACACCGGAAAACAATGAAAGTCCAACGAACAGCCAAATGTCTGTGAAGTCCGCTTGCATGGTACGGTATAGGTAAATCACTCCACCTCGGATACAGTACACCAGGATGAAACTCCGACCGGGATGTATTATCTCGGAACTTTTCCTCGACGCAATATGCTTCAGGATTACTACAGGAATAATGGCTATCACAGGAGCCATAGCAGCGACCAGGAACTTATATTGTTCCTCTTTTACACTATTGAAGAAAGGAACCATGGCGTATCTGTAGAAGTATGCAAGGAGAGAACCAAGGACAAACTCGAATGATACCAAAATAATTATATGTAAATTTGAATAAGATATTGTCTGTTCGTGGTCGTGCGCTCGAATACTTCGCATTAACACTATACCACAAATTATCTTTGCGGTAACATTAAGTATATTTGCAGGATACATGTAATATCTCTGGGTGCCGTAGACCCCAAATACAAGTAAAAATAAGTCATAGATAACTATCAATAATCCAAAAATAACACCAACATAAAAAGTAGAAAAGTACTTCATTTTTAAAACTTTCCAGCTGAACAGCACCGCAGTTGTCAGGGGAAACCAAAGGTTAGTTATTATTACCTCCACAGTGACGCCAATCAGCTTAATTCGTTTTACAGACAACGGTAAACTGTGGTTGTGATATTGCCATTCTATGCAAAGATCAGTCGTTTCTAAATCGAGATATTGGAATACCATCGTAAAAGCAGTCAGGGGTACAACAGCGATAGTTATACTTAGACTTGTCCAAAAGCTTCTGCGAATGGACTCCCGGTAACTTACAATCTCAGGTGAAATGTCACTAATTAACCTGCGATAGTCTGTCAATCTTTCTCTGGTTAATTCGGGCAATGGCGAAGTCAATTCGTCCTCGTTATTAAAGTCATCGTATTCTTTGTTGATATATGGCAGCCATTTATCTTCATCAATCAGTCGTCGTTCACTTGATTCGTCCGTTTCATAGGGTTGTTCTCGCCGAGACAAACGCGGCGTTTCGTTCAGGAAAAGCGAAAACACTGACAGAATCATGCACACAATTTCTTCCAACATTTCGACGGATGGCTGTTGACACGATCTGGGGAAGATGTAAAAGAAGAATTATTGTATTTTATATTACATTTCCCTTCTCTTACAATTGTCCAAGCTTATAGCAGGGAAATTTATTCAGTACACAAGAAGGAAGACGAACTAGCCATACTGAAAGGGTAATTACATACATAGTAAGGATTACCTCTGGTAATCTCATCTCGCGTCAAAGATACATGAGAATTAAAGCCTTCTGTCCATCTCTGGTACCAACGATATCCGCGAACGACACGAAAGCGACAGTCTTGGCACTCTTCATCCTTCTGGCACTGATAAATGAAAGTCTACTTCTCATGGCACAACGCCTGGAGTGATATGACTTTCCATTTCCTTGTTTACTTTCTACCACGAGTTTTGCCCACATACTTCGCGTGTGTTCTCCCTAATTTTCTACACTCTTGACGAAGGCCCCATGTAGGTCGAAACGTCGAGAAGTGTTTAGTCCATTTTAGGCAGTTGTTGACCACATTTGATACGAAGTTGTTGCCACGTTGTTTCCAGGTTATATTGGAACGGAATTAAATACATAATTATACTGCAAATAACATGTTTGTAACGCGCGTTCTGAGTCGCAAATCTTGAGTCGCAAACTGTCAATGTTGATCACAATCTTACCAGCTCAGTTTATGATAAAACAGCCATATTTTTTATACAACTGTCTTCGAGAATGTTTCTTTTTGTCTCTTTAACAGCGTGACTTCGTTTAGTTAACTGAGCGGTGAAATAATTTCAAAAATATTATTACTAAAAGGAAATTTTTAAAATCAATTTAACCTGAGTGGCAATAGAATTTGAAGGCAATTATAATCACAACTCAACTTGAATGGGAAAGACCGCAAACAAAAAGATACACTTATAAACACTTATTAAGAGTAAATCAATTATGATTTTTGGTACTTCAATCGATGTAGGTAAATTCTAGAGGTTGAAAGAGTCTTAATTTTCGAGTGGAATTATACACACTTCAAATTCAAGCTAGGAACAGGAATCGAAGAGCATTGTACTGGAATCGCAAAAACCGTAGGTTCCATTCCTGCTGGAGGACTGATAGAGTTGACTCATTTTTCCTTCAACTGTTCCTGGCTTGAATTTAAAGTGTGTATAATTCCACTCGAAAATTAAGATCCTTTCAACCTCAAGAAGGCTTATTGAGAATGTTTGAGAACACTCAAAACAATAGCCTCAAAACCATACGGGGTCCATAGAATGTAAAATCACGTAAAATATTGCGCGTTGAGGGGTTTTCAATTGAGTATTTTACAGTATTTTAGTGCAAAGGAATTTTTCAATTGGTTCGCCGGTTTAAACATATGAAAATTTTTACACCTGTAAAATGACAATTTATTTCCCCAATAATGCCATAGAGAACCGAGACAAAGTGCCTTTTGTTGATTTATCAAACTGCATTTAGGCCTGCCACTGAAGCTAATTCATTTTGAATTTCAACTGAAATTGCTTTAAAACCTGAGGACGCGGTAACTGGTTATTGGACAGAATAAATTTTCTAGCATACTGAATCTCGGGTGAGATTTGTTACTCTATAAAATATACATGAAGTTCCTGAAGTCCAATGTATCTTCAGGACAGTCCGACTAAAACAACGAGCAATTCTTGACTATGAATATCCCGTTCGTTGCGCCAGTCCTATTGAAGCGCGCCTTAAAAACCGAAAGAAGGACTGGGCTGAAATATGATACCATCACAATGAGAATGATGAGGTTGGCCAACACATGTCGTTTCCAGTACTTTGACCACACGCGCCTAATTGGAATGTTGTAGTAATGGATTTGAACAAAATTGGATAAAACATTGAAAAAGAAGTCGATTCCAATGCCAATAGCAATGTTCCTCAAAGTCTCGTAAATGATGGATGAAACAGAAACTTTAAAACTTTCTACAATGTACAAGACCAAGGTTCCTTGACTTACAACGAGTGTAATGTACTCAAAAAGCATGTCCTGAATTTCTAAATCCGCTCTTAATCTTCTGTAGTGTTGTGTGTCACGAGACATTTCGTGAAGTCTTTGACAGCAAACAGTTCGCTTCAACCGTGAGATGATGTAACTCCACAATCTCATTCTTAAGCGATAGGTTGCTTTCTTCAAAAAGTTCAAAACTCCGGAAAACAATGAAAGTCCAACGAACAGCCAAATGTTTGTGAAGTCTGCTTGCATGGTACGGTATAAGTAAATTACACTACCTCGAATACCGTATACAAGAACAAAACTCCGACCGGGATGCACTACTCCGGAGCTTCGCCTCAAAGCAATATGCTTCAGGATTACTGCAGGGAAAATGACCATCGCAGGAGCCATAGCAGCGATCAGGAACTTATATTGCTCTTCTTTTACGCTATTAAAGAAAGGAACCGTGGCATATTTGTAGATGTATGCCAGAAGAGAACCCACGAGAAATTCTGACGATACCAAAGACAATATATGAAAGTTAGAATAAGACACAGTCTGATCGCTGGCTCGAATATTGCGTAATACGACAATACTGCCAGTGATTATTCCAGTAAAGAAAAGAACATTTAAAGGATATCTATAATACATATGTGTACCATAGGCTCCAAATACCAGTAGCATTAGGTAATAGATAACTACTGGTAATCCAAAAATAACACCAACATAAAAAGTAGAAAAGTATTTCATTTTGAAAACTTTCCAGCTGAACAGCACCGCAGTTGTCAGGGGAAACCAAAGATTTAATATCATTGCTCCCGCACTGTCGCCAATCACTCGAAGTCGTTTTACAGACAACGGCAAACTGTGGTTGTGATATTGCCATTCTATGCAAAGATCAGTTGTTTTTAAATCGAGATATTGCAGTACCATCGTAAGAGCAGTCAGGGGCACAACAGCGATAGTTATACTTAGACTTGTCCAAAAACTTCTGCGAATAGACTCCCGATAACTCGCAATCTCAGGTGAGATGTCACTGATTAACCTACGATAGCCTGTCAAATTTTGTCTGGTTGATTCGGGCAATGGCGAAGTCAATTCGTTCTCGTTATTAAAATCATCGTATTCTTTGTTGATATATGGCAGCCATTTATCTTCGTCCGCCAGTCGCCGTTCACTTGATTCTTCCGCCTCATAGATTTGTTCTCGCTGAGACAAACGCGGCGTTTCGTTCAGGAAAAGCGAAAACACAGACAAAATCATTCCCACAATTTCTTCTAGCATTTTGACAGATCACGCAGTAAGTTCTGGGGGAGTGGCGACAGGAACGTTATTGTATCTGCATATTACACTTTCCTTCTTTCACTAAGTGTCTTTATAGGCTATTCTAAGTTTATATTTAGCAGGGAAATTTATCTCACGGTTACCGACAAACAGGAAGACGAAGTAGCGAGGCTGAAACGGAGTAATTATAAATACCACGCAATGTTCTGGTATCTTTGTCATACCATTTACGAACATGGAAAGTATGTCTTTGTTTTCATAAAAAGATACGTTGCAACAAACTAAATAAGATCCGAAAGTCATAGAGATATCTTGAGTGGCAAACTCTGAATGTTGACCACGATCATAAGAGACGCGTTTAAACGTGATAAAACAGCGATATTTATTTTTGTATATAATTGCTTGCAAGAATGTTTCTTTTTCCCTTCAGGGGCCTAGCCATGGGGGGGCAAGGAGGGGCTTTACCCCCCCTCCAATGGTCTTTAAAACCGTTCTCATGAAATGTTTAAATCCAGCGGAATATGAGGAGGGGGGATCAAGTTAGGTAAGCAACGAGTAATCAGTAAATCTAAAAAGATTTTCACGTGTATTGTTCGTTGTTCTAATGTAATAATGACAGAATTTTGTAACCGAGTATTTGTAACCTTACGATTACTCTTAAAAGCTCGTATCAGAATGCGGGAAATGGCGTTTCCAAGCCTTAGAAATCCAAAATTTTCCCGGACCCCCCTAGATAGTTTGTGGCTTCCCCACTCACTGGTCGCCCCCCCCCCAAATTTTCTACCCTGGCTACGCCACTGTTTCCCTTCTAATTTCTAAACAGCACGTCTCATTTATTTAATGAGCTGTGACATATTTGCATGGCAAAAATTCATCCGAACTCGAATTTAACTAGCGTGCTAAAAATTGTGTTATCTCTAACAACATGGCGATCTCCAATTATGGCCACGTGCATGTGGGGTTCATAACCCAAGCTATATTGAGTGGTAAATACAGTACTGTCTAGAAATAACTATCTGATCGCGGTTAACCGAGGTCAGACCGAGGTCCAACCGTGGTGAGACAGAGCTTAATCATCGGCTTAACTCAGTCTGACAGACATTTCTTAAGATTTTTTTTATTTGGTTATTGTGTTGTCGTTCTCAACTGTTCGTTGCATTTCGTTCGGAAGCGAACGGCTACCGCGATCGTATTTTTTTCCTTGCGGTCGTCTGCGGTTCCTATCGGTCGACCGCACACGAACCCGCAGTGTTAACCTGTTATTTCTGGACAGCAATGTATAGTACATATATCATGCAAACTTTGCCACGGGTTAAATCAGTGGCAAACGTAAAAACTTATACAATTCGGCAATTCATGACTTTTTTTTTTTGCTCTTGTTAAACATCGACTTCCTCCTAACCGAGTTAAGAGGAAGGACAGAGGACATTCTTCTCTGACTCCGTCAAAAAATAAAAAAAAATCTCAAAAAAAAATGTTTTTAACGCCCACGATAATAATGTGAGATATTCGCGGATATGCATTATTGTACCCGACAGTGCTCTTGCGAATTTTTAGTATATATTTAACGTGCGGTTGGGATTTACTACGCTACGCTAGAATTATATGGGAAACCTGGGATCTACTGTATCTGTATCTTTAGAACCTCCCGACTAGAACAACGAGCAATTCTTGACTATGTATGTCCCGTTTCTCGCGCCAATCCCATTGACGCGCGCCTGAAAAACCGAGAGAAGGACTGGGCTGAAATACGACGCCATCACAATGAGAATGATGAGGTTGGCCAACACATGTCGTTTCCAGTACTTTGACCACACACGACTAATTGGAATGTTGTAGTAATGAATTTGAACCAAATTGGATAAGACATTGAAAAAGAAGTCGATTCCAATGCCGATACCGATGTTCCTCAAAGACTCGTAAATGATGGACGAAACAGAAAGTTTAAAACTTTGTATAGTGTACAAAACCAAAGTTCCTTGACTTACAACGAGTGTAATATACTCAAAAAGCATGTCTTGTATTTCTAAATCTGCTCTTAACCTTCTGTAGTGTGGTGTGTCACGAGGCATTTCGTGAAGTCTTTGACAGCAAACAGTTCGCCTCAACTGTGAGATGATGTAACTCCACAATCTCATTCTTAAGCGATAGGTTGCTTTCTTTAAAAAGTTCAAAGCACCAGAAAATAATGAAAGTCCAACAAACAGCCAAATGTTTTTAAAGTCTGCTTGCATGGTACGGTATAGGTAAATTACACCACCTCGGAGAAAGTACACCAGGACAAAACTCCGGCCGGGATGCACTACTTCGAAACTTTTTCTCGACGCAATATACCTACAAATTACAGCGGGAATGATGACCGACCCAGGAGCCATAGCAGCGATCAGAAACTTATATTGTTCTTCTTTTACGCTGTTGAAGAAAGGAACCATGGCATATTTGTAGATGTATGCCAGTAGAGAACCCAGGAGAAATTCTAACGATACCAAAGACAATATATGGAAATTAGAATAAGACACAGTCTGATCGCTAGCTCGAATATTGCGTAATACGACAATACTGCCAGTGATTATTCCAGTAAAGAAAAGAAAATTTAAAGGATATCGATAATACATATGTGTACCGTAGACCCCAAATACCAGTAGCAATAAGTAATAGATAACTACCACTAATCCAAAAATAACACCAACATAAAAAGTAGAAAAGTACTTCATTTTGAAAACCTTCCAGCTGAACAGCACCGCAGTTGTCAGGGGAAACCAAAGATTTACTATCATTGCTTCCACGCTCTCACCAATCACTTGAAGTCGTTTTACAGACAACGGTAAACTGTGGTTGGGATATTGCCATTCTATGCAAAGGTCAGTTGTCTTTAAATCGAAATATAGAAACGCCATCGTGAAAGCCGTTAGGGGAATCATAGCGATTGTTATACTTAGACTTGTCCAAAAGCTTTTGCAAATGGACTCCCGATAACGATGTGCAACCTCAGATGAAACATCACTAAAAAGCCTACGATATTCTGTTATTCCTTGTCTGGCTGTTCTAGGCAATTTGTTGTCGTTGTTGCAGTCAACGGTCTCGTATTCTTTGTTGATATATGGCAGCCATTTGTCATCTTCTATCAATCGACTTTCACTCCACTCGCCAGTCTCGTGAGCTTGTTCTCGCCGAGATACACGCGGCGCGTCGCTCAGGAAAAGCGAAAAAACGGACAAAATCATTCCCAGAATTTCTTCCAACATATTGCAACCCTTGTCTTATACGACGGTCTCTGGGTTAATCCAAGTTTATACTGATAACACAGAACAGGCTATATTCAATTTTTTTATATATATTTATATAGATATATAACAATAATAATCGATAACAAATTAACAATGGCGTAGCCGGCATGGATATGTGGGTGGGGTATATTCATATATTCATGTTTACTGAACGGTAAAACAATCGATTTCAAAGGAAATAATTAACTGTACGAGTATTTGAATATGCATCGTTATATGATGTTGGGCTTGCGACGCCTAATGATTGATGTGGTAGGGTTCTTTCGATGGCACCATCGACAAGGCTCCGTTATACCATGACAAGATTTAGTAGCGGACATTTTTTTATACTCCCCACGATGGCTTTTTCCATTGCGAAATGCAGTGTATGCTAGGACATGCAGACACATTTGCTTTTCACTTTCACTTGCGTTTTAAACTTATCAAACTGGGTCCCTGTGGGAAAGTCACGATTGTCTATTTCGAATCTGAAGTAGAGGTCTGCATGGCGGTGACAAGGTTGAACTTTTGTAATTTTGCTTTCAATTCTTCTTCTGAATGCGCATTCCGCAATCTTTTGACAGCTCATCATACAAATTTGACAGCTAATTATAGCTATATGTCCATTTTGTGGTTTAAAGTATAAAAATAATACACAAGGTTATTATTCAGACGATTCGTTTTTGCCGTGTGCAAGTTTCAAATCTTTTGGTGAGTAAAAAATTTTCTCACCAAGTTTGAATTGAGAATTGCGGCTAAGAGAACTGCGACCAATTTCCGCAGTGTCTAACGATATGCTGTGCGAATGTTGGGTCGCAAACTCGCAGTGTCATGACAATACCAATAAACATGTATTCAATGAAACAGACACCTTTCATTTTGTTATTTACCTCGAGAAGTTTTCCCTTTTGTCATTAAACAGCATGACTCGTTTTGTGAATTGAGCTGTGACATTCGGGGCCTAATGTGTTCGGCGAGGTTTGAGAACTTTTGGTTTTTGGAGCAACTTTCATTTTGACCAACTTCACGGCAATTATTTCGTTTAAATAGCATTATTACTAAGTCATTTCGTTTCTAACCGAGACCCACACTGAGCTACGTTCACGAAAATTGACTAAAATCGCTCATTCGGACATTGACATTGACTAAATCGTTCCCACAATTTATCTCAACAAATAGACGGGGAAATATATTTTGCCAACGGGCAATAACAAATACCAGACAATGTTTAACAACATTTTTTTATATATTCTAATATTTTATTGTTATGTTATGTTATCTCAATTAGACTGGCAATCTCCTATACCAGCATGTCGTCAATATCCGCGAGCTATATTTGGTGTAGCCAACCGAAGGGTGTATAAAATTAGCTAGGTTAAATCAAATTTTTGATAAGATATTAATACAATATCGACTTAAGTGTCAATTTAAGTATTTAACTTGAGTGGCAATGGACGTGGGAATAACCACAACCAGGAAGATGCACTTATAAGTGAGATTGAGTACGTTACACACAAAACAATAGCTTAAAAACCAGATGGGGGTCCATGGAATGTACTGTATTTTAACTCATTTTTAGCAGGAAGCCTTTTAAGTTACAGCATGCATGGTAACCTCAGAAAGGCTACAAGACAGAATTGTAAGGACTGGTGATCGACTCCTGTCGAGCCTAAGCACGAAGAAGGGCTACGGGTACGAAGTTGTGTACCGTTGTATATTTGACTAATGTGATGTCATCATGTTTCTATTATGGTATAGACTGCAGTAATGGGGACAGAAATTTCTGGTGCAGGTCCTTTATAGGTCTTGTCCTAACCCTAAGGCCTAACTAACCTGTGTTACGCCACTGTCAGACAGGTTGAGTCTTTTTTGTTTTGGATTTGAATTTGTTCAACGAGGAGAAAACTTTATTATAGTGATATTTGCATTGCAAATTCAAATGTTGAATCATAATATAAATGTTATGAAACAACCATGACCATGTTTTAACATTTATAGAGAATAATACATGGAAATATGGAATTTATTTCCAGTCGCTGCGTTCACTCGTTCGAAATCATTCTCAACACGAGAGTTATCATGAATAATTGCACATGTAGCTACGTCATTCGTTGTTTATGCTATCGAATCGTACGCAAACATTTATCATTATTATATACACAAGAGTCAGATATGAGGTATGCCGCAGTTTCATTGGTTGGCTACTAGACAGATATTAGCTCATATCTGTCTGGTAGAGAAAGTAAACAAAATGGCTGAAAGATTTGGGGAGTTGAGTGAAATAGAAATCCAAGCTTTAGTTGATAATAGCACACCAAATGCACCGAAAGGGCGACAAAGTTTGTGTTAATAATAAAACAGTTATTCTGCTCACTCTCGTCGTATATGGCCGATAGCCATGGCTATCAGCTCATATACGACTCGAGTTCGCAGAATAACTGTTAATTATTTCAAGCCACATTTCGGCGATTTGAATTATTCTTGCTTTCTTTATAACAATTTTTATTATAAATTTGCATAACAAAAAATCTTATTAAACACTCATTTCAGTTCACAACATTTAATGGGTTAAATTCGCTACCACAATGCCTCGCGATTTTCGGTTTTCGCCAGTTTCGCTCATGATGAAAATTCAAGGCAGCAACCAAAATTATCCTGTATTTTCCTTCAACTACAAATATTAACCATATTTATCCCAAAGTGTTCTTCATTACCAATTTTATTCTTTCAAGATGGCGGACAAAGAGGAGAGTGGCAGTTTGGCAAAATCGCGTGAACAACGTAAAAATGCAGGCAATAAGATGTCGAAACTGCTCCAAGAGGAATTGGGGGAAGACGAATTTTATAAGACAGCTCTTGGTGGTTTTACGGAGGAATCGGGAGACGAGGAATATGTCTCAGAAGACGAACAATCTGACCAAGCTGATTCCGATTTTAGCATGTCTGAAACGGACGAAGTCATAGAGCAAGACGACGAGGATGAAGGCAAAAAGAAACGAGCAAAGACTTTTTACAAAAAGCCCGTTCGAGAAAAAGGCCCCAAAGAAGAGAACAAAACACCGAAGGTTAAAAAAGCGGCCGTGAAAACGACTCAAATCACTCAATCGAGGGCTTCTAGCAGAAAGTCAACTCGCGCAGCGACCTTACAGAGTTCCGACAAACATCGCAAAAGAATGGAAGGAAAAAAGGTTGGCGGCTATAAAAATCCATTGATCGGTTTTCAAAAGCATAGATTTTGTAATTTACTTTGGCAAAACAAAATATTTAGCTAACCTTCATAAAATCGTTTGCTCGCTGTTGACTCACTTGACTGTTGCTGGTTGAGAATTATGTGACTTTTGACTTCAGTAAACAACATACATTCGAAGAAACCCATCATTCAGCAAACTTGTTTTTACACTAGTCCCAGTCTTTTTGACGACAGTCCTGAGCCCTAGTGTAAAGCCAAGAAATCACCACCATACCCTTGAGAGGTGCTCTCCCACCCTTGCTTGAATATACTCTAAAAAATATCAGATGAATTGCTGCAGCATAGCGAACAACTATTGTCATCACCTAGAGTTGTAGAGCATAAAAAGCCTTGCGGGGAGAGAGTAGGAGGGGAGAAGGGTGTTGTGTTGGGCAGGTTCCCTTCCGACTGATATTTCTGGTCTAAATTAGGCCATGAATATCCATTTTACTTCTAATTTCTGATTAAACACATAACTAATTTAACTTACCTCTTCCTGAACAAGTTTAACTGGTTGTATTCTTTTTTTGACTAAGTAAGATTGCCTAGCATCTGGTAGAGTAATTATATAGTGAATTAATGTGCTTTAGTTATTGGCTGTGAATGGGTCAATTGCCATGGATATTATCTTTATATCCTAAAATTACATCCACTAATTACCATTTATGATAGAATTTTCCCAAATTAAAGCACACATTTTCATGTGGTAACAGTTCAGTTTGAACTTTCAAATGTGTTCGCTTTTTTGGGTTGTGTATTCAGTATTCTTGCACCCTGTGTTTGGAGGAGGAAATTGAACTTCCAGACGAGATCTTAAGACTTGTAGAAGCTACTCCCCCTCTCCGCAATATTTTCACTACCCCTGAAGTCGTGGTAAAATGTCGAAGCCTTCTTGAAAATGATATGAAAATCCCTCCAACCAACTTGTCCAGTTTAAGAGTCGGTGAAGACTTTATTATTAAATTATATTGATATTCGAAATAACGATTATTAACCGGGCCTCATCGTCCCAAAGCAGCATTGACTTTGCTAACCCTTGCAAACCAACTTTTGTCTTTAGGCTGACAAGAAACAGGTGAAATTCTCCCAGCTCAGACCGCTAACCCAGAAAGAATTACTGGCCGAGGCAGAAGCCACGGAACAGATTAACATCGCCTCGCTCAAAGCATACCAACAGATGGAAGAGACGAAAAAGAAAGCCAAGAACCTAAAACCCGTTCGAAAAGAACCCATGATCCGCTACCTGTCCTTGTCAATGCCGGTTGTCGAGGTCAGCGAGGAAATAAAAGTAGACGATGACGTCGTGACTGGCGTTGACCAATCAGAAACGCCGATGGAGAAGGATTCCGACCCAATCCCCGAATCGAAATGCTCCAGGAATTTTATCATATTCACAGATCCGAAAACGTTTCCCGGAAATTACTTTGCTGAGAACAAAGCCTCGATACCGCAGAAGGCATATTGCCCGGTGACGGGGCTGCCAGCGAAGTATAAAGATCCTGTCACGGGTATGCCCTATGCCACTGCACAAGCTTTCCGATATATTAGAGAACATTATGCCAAGCAGGCAGCTGAAGAAAAGACGAACGAGGGAAGATTGTGAGTGCACTGGATTATCAACAACGACCACGTTTTAGTTGGAATTTCTATTTTTGTCACTGGTATAGGAGGACTACATAGTACCCTCTACTCCAAAATGTATCCCCCGTTTTTATGTAACACCTAATATTCCCCACATGCACCTAAAAACCAAAATAACAATAAGATATGAATCTGATATTCAACAAACTTGTTCAGTTAAGTTTGTGCAGAAACAAGATATTCACCATCATTTCACTTATCCGAAAGTATTTTAACAATGCTTGATATCTTTTTCAGGCGCTCCTCGTCAAGACTAGCGCAGCACACTGTGGTGGAGGCGACGTGACGTGTACAAAAATAAAGACTCTCTATTATAATCTATTCTTCTTTTATTTATACCTTTTTCAATACCAATATCTACTTATTGTAATTAACCATGTTGCTTTGAAATAAGTTACATCAAGATTATACTTTGAAGGCTCGAATCTATGTTTGAATAGAGTGTACGTGTGCATTGTACTTATTGCCGGATAATGATTCCAGGGTTTACCCCTAGGCAACCATAAACCTGATCCTAACCTAATCGCATGGATTATATTCGTGTATTTAGCATTAACTGAATGTGGAAACATGACCAGAAACGGTACTAGGAATGTTTGCAAAAATGGTGTCTCGTCTAGGAATAGATATAACCCCAAAATCTTATAATTTATTACCCCATATTATTGTCTGCTCTAACCATTTTTGTTGTCTATGCTACTGCAGTACTAAATAATTAGAGATCAGTAAGGTCAATTTTATCGCGACTATTTTTTTCCTCGACTTTCCAGACCCCTTTTTTCGGGCAAAATCAGACAGTTTAACTTTGAAAATGACAGGTTATTAACCATTTTAAAAACTCCAAGATTTCGGCAAAACCGGCGCGGACGCCCTTAGTGACATTTTCATTTTTTTACTGGAGCGAAATTTTTACCTATTTTATGTCGGTGTTTCTTTGAACCATGTTACGCTTTAACTTTTAAATAACATCTTTGTGTGTATTTCACAGAAAGAATCTACCACAATGCCAAATTTCAAGTTTATGACTTGTTTATATCATAACACAAAGATATTCTTTATTAAAATTGGTCCAATTTGACCATAAAGTTGAATCAATTTTCGATTTAATGGTGTCAAAATATTCCTGGGAGATATTCCCTTGGATAGAGAAACAGTATATTTCATAGAACTGGTGTGACCATTGCAAATTATCTAACGTTTTTGTACATTGTTATTGAGAAAAGACCCGCAATGCTCTTGAGATAGTGATAAAAGAATACAGGATTACCGATTAAGTTAAATAAAATCTACTTTCTACAATACAATCGTATACGCATCTTGATATCGATATTTGGGTATCTGTAATTACAATACGATGTGGTAACATTTCCTTCATTCCTCTTCCAGCCTTTTCCGTTCTTTGCGGGCTAAAATATGAACGAGAACGTTTCAGCAATTCACCTCCTTGTCTCATTAGTTATTTATATAGTTGACTGTCCAGTTGTATCTCGCGGTCTGTGATACGCGCACCACAGACTGCAATATGAACTGGACACAAATAAATCACAGTTTGCAATATGAACTGAACTGGACACAAATAAAACACAGACTGCAATATGAACTGGAAACACAAATAAAACACAGACTGCAATATGAACTGGAAACACAAATAAATTACAGACTGCAATATGATCTGGACACAAATAATTATAGGATGTGGCATTTTGTGTGGCAATAGGTCTACATCACCTACCTATTTCGTTATTTCGGAGTATGTATTGGTCAACCAGCACTTGGGGACCTCTTGAGTCAAATGAGCATCCTAACTTGAGCAATGTTTTGTTTTCTTTCAAAACTATTGCAATTTCATCTTCTGCCTGACTGCCAGCCATTTGAGACTGGTTGGCAATGCGAAGTTCCTTTATCACTGCGTTATCTTTTAAGACTTGAACTATGCACTGTATAAAAACATACAAAATTTATATCACATTCAAAACAAGAACTAATACTTAAAGCTAATGTGGAAACATACTGTATATGACCTTTATCATCAAATATCAAAATCTTTAATTATGCCTATTTTGATTGTTCGTTCTTACCTTTATCCCAACACCAGTGATATAGTTTGATTCAACATTTAATGATTCTAGTGTTGAATTTTTCCTTAATGCTTCGGCTAAATCCTACAGCAATTGAGAAGTATAAGATTGACAATATTGAGCATTTTAAACACATTAATTCATACATGATACTTTATACATTA
Source organism: Dendronephthya gigantea (assembly GCF_004324835.1). NCBI lineage: Eukaryota > Metazoa > Cnidaria > Anthozoa > Malacalcyonacea > Nephtheidae > Dendronephthya > Dendronephthya gigantea. The sequence continues at coordinate 1,302,775 of NW_021163034.1, read as the reverse complement.
TGACCAGCAAAAAAAACAAAAAATGAATTTAGAGAGAAGTATTTATAAAATCACTTAAAGGAAAATACCATCTCTTACCTTGGCATGTCGATCCTGCATATGCGTGTTCGCCATACATAGAACCTTCAAGTGCGTATTGTTTTGTAAACAATCGATTATCGTTTCAATTGCATTCAGCTCGTTAATGTCTTTATGATTATTTACATTAAGATTTGTTAAATTTGCATCATTTGATTTTAATTTTTCTAATGCGTCAGCCAGATCTAATTCGTTCACAGCATTCAGACTGTTATCCTTCTTCTGTTTTATACCAGTTACAAATTCTAAAAAGTTATTTGTAAAATTACACAGTGTCATATACTATGGCATGCAGTAGGCTAATGCAGTAATTTATAAAGTCACCAGACAAGATAATTTTGAGACACATATTCATACATTCATCTTCTGCATTACTGACTTCTTAAGCGATTGTTTTCATGGTATGTGAATAAAGACATCTGAATAGAAACCCACAATTAACAAATGCAACCTACTGGGTTTTGCTTTCCTCAATCCACTTCCACGCAAAGACTTTCCAATCATATCAACGTCTCCAAATGCACTTTGTTCTTGTGTGAGAAGACCATGAAGGCCAAGCACAGCTAATAATGAAAAAATGCTCTTTATGGCAAGGGTACATTTCAAATATATTTGCAGCTACTATACTTTGAACAATAGATATTGAAAGTAAGGCTAAAATATTCATGTTCCAATACATGCCACTAGACATATTATCTATATACAGTATTTGGCTTGATTACATAATTTAAAATAAATAATAACTTGACATATGTGCAATGAAATACAGAACCATACTACGCACCAGCAAGCTCCGCTATTTCATCGACTGAAGCTCCATCCAGTGCCTCACTAAGGTCATCAGGAAGAATCGTTGCAGGTGCTTGGCGTCTCGGTTTTGGTTTCCAAACCTTCCCCCGGGTTTCTTTCTTGAAGGGTAGATAATTTTCGCCAACTTTTGACTCGAGAGCTTCTTTCTCCATATGCTTCAGGAGATGTTCCCTCTGGTAGGGCCCAGTATCCTCTTTATCCGTTTGGTTAGGTTGCCGCTCAGCAGCGGGCAACAGCTCATTCTATTTTATCAAATATATTTACAGTTAATTAATGCACCTTGTTGCATGTACATCATGTTATCAGTGGCAAATAATTAGCATTTGCAAATAACAATCCTTATGGAGAATTTATAATTTATGTATTACAAGGACGCAGACTGTCAATATCACAAGTCAATCATCTCAAACATCACGAATGTCAAGGCTGTGGGTTTTTGGAGCTTTACTGTAAATATTTAATTTAGAAAGGCTGTTTACACATGAATGCACTATCTTATTTATTCAACCCTCTGGAAAGGCCAGACAAATAAATTTTGTTAATTTTAGAAAGAAAACGTTTTGCCAGACTAATATGAACAGCAAGTGCTCATATCACAAGTAAATTATTTGGCATTCGGATGAATAAAATACTAAGGGTTCATTGTGAGAGTTTAGAGGAATTAAATTCTAAAGCATCTTCTAAAATTCTAATTTTTGTAAAAAAGTTTCTTTTAAAGAAGGCTTGTCCACTACGTCCTGAATTAACACACGGTAGAAGACAATATGATGATTGATTTTTACGAATTGCTTAGTTACAAAGTGACGCATCCTTACTGGGTCTTTTACCCTTTGACATTACTCTAAACCAATATAAAAACACTTCAAAATTCGCTTTCAAAATATCGTAAAAGAAATAAAATTTAAAACGGTGTTCCGATCTGGCATTATTCCCAAAGATATGAGCAAATCCAAAACACTTCAAAGCATATTATTCAGCGATAAATAATTTATTTGTTTCGCATTTTTGACAGAGGAATATGCGCTGTCGAGTGTCGCCTGAACTTTATGGAGAAAGTTTCAAATATAAACGGTCAAATTTCTCTAAAATGATATTTGTTTTGCATCGTATGAATAAACAGAAATTTCTACATAGAAACACACAGATGGAAACTTTTATGCTCGAAAATTTCCGGGGCAAATAATATGATATGGATCTACAATGTTGAACAAGAGAACCAGCAACATAGCTGATTCTCGTACAGTAATAAAAGAATATCAACTTCATTCTATAAATATCAGTGATATTCAAAAGGTTCTTCGCACCTCTGGGTCAATGGCTTCAGAAAGTTCTTCGATTTCTTGCAAAGAAAGCCCATCCAGCAAATGTAGGTCGTCCAAATCTCCAAAATCGTCCAGTTTCGACATATTATAAACGATTTGCTAAAGAACGACGCCTGTTTACAAAGCAAACGCAGCCAAATTCAAATCCCGATTTTAAGCGATCGGCACTTCCTTCCAGATAAATAATAGGCCTATGCAATGCTTGACAGGTCTATTTTACACAAATATCGTAGTAATCAACGTAAATTCTATCGTAAATGTAATACAAACGTGTTTGAAGATGCTTCAAGACACCTCCTTCGCTCGCTCCTTGCTCAATTTGCCACACGAAGAGTGATCAACAACTGCTCACACCCCCCTGATATATTGTCCCTCCCATATTGCCCCCTGTAGTGCATGCTGGGACATGACGTGCCGGGTATTAATAGAATATTCCGGATCTTCCGGAAAATGACGAGTAAAACGCGATGGCACGCGTTCGCCCATTGTTTAACCATCTAGAACACATGTAACGATTAAATACTAACTTTTGCTATAGCAGAGGCATACGAACTTGGCATTAGGAGGAAAATAATCGATAATTTTAACACGACTTACATAGTCATAGATAAAATTATCAATAAAACAGTGATAGGCGGTAGGCAACGCCTTGACACAAAGGGCTGAAAAATATGTTTGTTCATCTGGATTTAAAAACCAATACCGGCCGACAATTCCGGAAATATGATATAGAACGTAATCCGAAGATTAATCTTAAAACCAAAAATATGAACTGTAGCAACGCAAAAATGATATTTTAACCAAATTCTGTGATGACCAGTGGTGATGATGTTGCTTATTTTTTATATTATATTTATCGGAATTTTCTTCAGTAATTAACCCAACAGTTTTCCAGCTCATTCACGCTAAAAATATGCGATATTTGTGGATCGTTATAATTAAACCTTTGACTGATACAAAGACCACTGTATAACTCCACTTCAGACGGAAAGCGTTCATTTCTTTTGTATTTCGCGGTGTTTGCGCGTGTTGTGTATAAAACATGTGGGCATGTTGGCACGTTGCTATGTCCGAATTCCGTCCTCATCTTCTCGTTAAAGAATACTGCAGTATCAACTATCACGGGACAAACTATCGGCGGCAACAGAACTTACGTAATCTAAAAAGGTTTGCGCAAAAATGTTCGCGTTCTAAAGTTGACGAGAAAAAAATCATGTATTTTGTATCGTTTACTCGCTAACATATACAGGACCGTATGTGAGGCTATTCCCCTTAAATATTTTTTTTCGAGTCACATGTTTGTTTGTATATAGAGTCTTTCAAATAAAGCTTTTTCTTTATCGGAATTATTATTACTTCTGCAGCAGCGTTTGACGGGAAAATTCAACTCAAAAGAATGTGACAGACGGGCGTTCGAGGTCACACACAGGTCTTCGACAGGCTCTTCAGCACATTTTTGTCGCATGGCTGTTGGATAATTAACAAATTGTTAATAAAACCATATACAGCCCAGAACTAGCTCCTTTACCCATTTTATATTAAAATTGATATTTGTTTCCCCTTACTTTTACTTGCGCGAGTGCCACTCGCGCGTGTGTCGCGCTCACTTTGTAGTTTGTGCCACTGAGCTATATTAGTACAGGTCAGTGGTTTGGGCATTTCACGAAAATTTTGTGTAAATTTGATTTCCGAGAATGTACACCAAATTGATGTCCTTTGTTCACCAAATTGACGCAAATTTGAAGAAATTTTTATAAAGGTTATTTGGAAAACTAAACCCCAGCTAAAACTAATAATTACAACTAATCATTCATTTTCATGCAATTAAGCATCTAGTATTACATTGATGACATAAAACAAATACTTTAATACTTTATTTTGATTTCTTTTGATTACCCTGCTAAAAATATGCTGCCATAGTGCCATACCAATCACGGAATCAATTATGCAAAGAAAGTGGATTGAAAATTAAAAATTCAGATTTCTTGATTACTAAAGCGCGGATTAAATAACTATTGTGCAGTGTAAAGAGCTACGATAAAATGTCCAATAAAATCTAAACTAAACAATTCGTTCCCAGTCTCACAGAATGACGCAACCACAACAGCACTGCTGGGGGTAATCCGGGGCGAAGACCTGTCGGGGCTCCTTACCGTATACCCAGAAACGGTACGAGTCGCCCTTCCAAACGTAGGACACTTCGGCAACCGGAATCGCACGAAGAATGTGGTTCTTAGAAAAAAACAAAAGAGCTTTGTTCACGGGCAAAGGCTTGATTTTGCTTGGAAAAAGCCCAGGCAAAAACCCTGGAAACCTCAAAATTTTATCGGTTTTTGAAAAGAAAGAAAAAAGGTTCATTCAGCCGATAGGCGCTAGTCCCAGGCGTCTTCCTAAGCCTTTGGCTTGCCTAAGGTTTCGAATTTTGGATTAAGTTCACTGGGTTGGTTCAGCTGATAGTTATATTTCTCAGGTAGACAATCTTAATAGACTAGCCCAAGAGATCTATTTAAACCTAGCAAAAATACCTGCATAAGAATTCTCTCTTGGGGCCAGGAAGTTGCATGTTCGTTCACAAATTGTTGGGATGCGCTGTTGATTTCATTATCGAAGAACGTTGTTATTGGCCAGACCTACATTCGAAAAATACCGTTAAATGTGTCCGACTTTGAATTCTAAAAGCATTTTTTCTGGCGTCATAATTATAAATGTCCCAAAGAGCCCTAATCTCGCATTTTGGATCGAACATGACTTACTCGGGGCAACTGTTGATGGAATATTTGTAAGCCTGTGGCATCTTTCACTTTCTCCTTCGGGCCACCCTGAGTTCTTTCAATTGTTTTCTCTGAATCATGATTTTTCCTGCATTAAAACAGTTAAAAAATAACATTATAGGCATGTACACGGTCGCACAAATACATACACTTGGCCTTACCATGTAACTGTAAGCTGAATGAAAGTCTTCAGTCTGCTATGACCTTGGCAAACTTCACACTTGATTCTTCCCCCACCATTGCACGGGGAGCACCTTGAGTAAAGTGGAGGACAGATGTATTATGTATCGCAGGCAGATATAAACTGGGGATGGGGGTGTGCATTTCCAAAGTAATTTCAGTACAAACCCAAAATAACGAATAGTACACCATCACAGAGAAGATGTCGATATATTTAACAACTATTCGCCATAGGCGTAGGCGAGGTGAATAACTGAATACAAATGACTTCGTCGCGGTCTATATTCAGCGATATCCACCGGGTCCGAGGTGAATAATTGTTAATAATTATAAAGACAATGTTTTTGGAAAAACAAATTTGTTGACGTTGTAGAGAATACATGTTTTACAAACGTACACAAATATCTCGACACAGCGATTCAAAGAAAACAAGATTTTCACAAAATGATGATAAAAATAGCGTTCTACAACGCAGTTTTTTAACTCGAAATAATTTTAGGCCTATTCTTTTCACTTTTGTGCTTTTAGGTAAAGTATTTTCGGTAAAATAAGCTAAATATCGTATTTCTTCATCTGTCACTTTGACAAAAAAATACCTGAACTGAAACCGCCATTTTGAAAAATCCTTTCGTATTATTATCGCATAATAATTGAGTCACTCGACCAATCAGAGGCCAGAATTTCAAATATTAAAAAACACCTATTCTTACCCGAAGCTAAATTGCTAAAAATAGTAGTAATAATAATTTGACTATTTGAGTTGAGTTTCGAACTCAACTGAAATACGGGTATTATTACTTGATCCCAAACGTAGTTCTGTTCATAACTTCCCCCTACCTTCCCTCTCCAGCCCCTGAGCAAAAGGTGCATTGCTTCTCCTCGCCAAAGTTATCTTTAACATGGCCATGACCGTTGCACGTGTTGCACTTGCTCTACACAAATAAGTGGCCGTCGTAGTCGTGGAGAAACGAAAATTAGGCGTTTCAGGATTTGAACATTGTCAAGTAGTTATTGTTTGTTTGGTTGTGTGTAATGCAACACTAAAGTTCACTGCACTTACCCAACCTCTTCCCAAGCAAGTTTTACACTGTTTATATCCTCCACCATAACACTCATGACATTGCTAAAAAAGGGATTTATACATTGATTTATATGACCAGTGCCGATTGAGAAAATGAATTGAAGTTTGGGAATGCATGCAATTCAATATTGTGGTGCTGATCTGCTCCAATTCACCAGTGGCCTCTCTTTTCAATATACCCCATAACCCCACCTTCACTGAAGCAGTATGGGGAACTTCAACTTTAGTGCTTGTTGGTGAGAACATTTTTGATGGTTGAACATTAATATTCCATGGACCAGGGGCTGGACCATTGTGGGGGCCATCCACCACTTGACCTGTCATAACAATAGAAAACTTGTAAAATTTGTGGCAGTTAAAATCTTAGCCTACACTTTACCTCACATATGTTTAAATTGCTGTATATAACTTGCATATAACAATCATCAAAGTTAAAAATAGAGTGTATAAATAACAATGCCAATGACCTTATGCATGGCATGTGTGCAATTTGCAAAGTTTGGAAAGAAATAGAAAGATAGATGAACATCAGATAAGACATACCTGTAAATGGTTCATATTGCCAGGCAGTTTGCCTTGATTCTGTGAATGTTGTTAACTTATACTAGAAATTAGAGTACATAAATTAATTCCTTCTGGATTGTCTATGGTTATACACTCAAGTAGAATCCACAATGGAATTATGGAACATGTCTCTAAGATCTGCAACTAATCTGAATAGTTCATTTTTATAACGTCACCATTACACTCTTAATTTGGAGTTCTCTTACATGATAAGCACTGGTAGGTGTAATATCTTGAATCACCATTTCCTTTGCAGGGCTTGAACCATAACAACACTGTGATGCTACAAAATTTTCCATTGCTTCCTGTGCCTCTTCTGATGTGATTGCTGCACCACTACACAACACAACATGATTTAATTTTACATTAACAAATCTATTACAATGTATGTACCATTTCAATTAGATATACAACACAGAGACTCTAAGTAACTATATGTTTGGTTATGTATGACACTCAAAATACTGACAATAGACACTGACAACTACAGTAAAGCTCATCTTGACACATGTTAACCTATTACAAGTTCATCGCAGCACAGTATATATCCAGCTTATTGGCTGACATTAATTCCAAATATAATTCTGTGGTTAGGATGCATTCAATTACCTAACAAATTCTTCATCTGGACGTGACTGCTCAGGCATAGGAGGGGCAGTAGGTGGGGGAGGAGCATAACCTGACAAATGAGACAAAATAAATTAGTTCTGTACTTTTTAATTTTGATATTCCTTACAGCTCATATATGCAGGGGGATGTCATCCCTGGTCTAATAAAGCAAGGGTATGTGGTCTAATAGGTGGTCCCACATAACTATAATTTTGTACTATTACTTTCGCTGCATTCAACATGATCCAATTTCTCATCTTACCCTGACCGAAAACAGTTTTCTCATAACCTGCCACAGCTTCAAATAAGGTAGCTGGAGGGCCACCAGGTGCTAAAATAGAGCAAGGAAATGAGATTAAAATGATTTGATGTTAAATAACAATAAAAACAATGTTCTACAGACCTCCAGCTTGTGGTGGATATCCACCTGCACCTTGTGGAGGGTATCCACCTGCACCTTGTGGAGGGTATCCACCTGCACCTTGTGGTGGGTAACCTAAACCATAAAATCAAATAAAAGTTATAAACATGCCAACCATTGGTAATTCTAGCAAGAATGGTACATTAATCACCTGGGTTTTGTGAATACATCTCAATTGAATATTATGATCCTGATTAGGTGAAGCTAGACAGTATATTGAATAAACCCTAACAAGAAAACGTCACCAGTTAGACTTTATCATGAAACAAAACTGAAAGCTTTGAATACAGTCAATATGAGTCACATGGATTAAGGCAACTCCTTTCCATAATTAATCAATGGGGAACTAACTTGGCATAATTTAAATACTTCCTATGCCAATGAAAACAGGAAGACTATTGAACTCGATTACTCAAACTTTGACTGTAATATTATATACTTCTGCTATTATAAAATGTTTATTACAGCTTCATTTGCAAAATCCAATAATACACAGTAAATGAAAAGATGATGTAGTAGTGTCTAGGAAGAACATTTTAAAACCAAGTGTATATACTAAAAGCCTGCTTAAACCATGCCATACATTCTTGTTCAGACAGCGGGTGAAATGTTGCAATAATGTTAATGTATGTTTTTGGATAAACAGTTACAAAAGTGAACTAACGGGCGTTCTGTAAATGATTTAGTTGAGGAAATATTGACACTAATTTATTCAGTCGAAGGCTTTCTTAGTTTCAGATGTTTATATTACCCGGTAGGTAATCATCTATAGAATGCGCACGTGCTTTCAAAATATTAGAAATAAAAGGTTGCTTTTAGTCCGAATTTATCGAGCCAGATATAGATCTCTTGTAGCATATAATCGTATTAAACGGATAATATTAGAATTCGGCTACTTCGGCAGGCAAATATCTCACATTCGAAGACTTTCTTCCTGGCCACAAGAGCCTCGCAAAGAGCATTCATGTACACCGCTTCATGGTCGTACAATTTGCGTGCAAAAACACGAAATTTTCCTTAGTGTATGGAGAAAAACATGTAAGAAAACTTACCGAATGCGACGTCTTTTCAAACAAGAAGTGAATGCACATTAAATATACAAACAAAAAAAAAGTCGATCCACTTCGCTGATATGGGACCAATGACAGAGTGCTCACAAGTTGGGAACGTCAATACTCACAGCTTGACATCTTGGCCTTGGTCATGCCTTCGTAGTCATGGAAACGGCACACGATTGAAAAAAGATTTAATTCAAAAGAATGTTACTGTTAGCCTGCAACGCAGACTATATATTGGGGTACATACCAATATATAGTCTGCGTTGCAGGCTAAAAGAACGTTTGATCATGGCAGTCATGAAGAGGGGGCAAAAGTGATGTGCAATTTTAAGTTTATATTTTTTGCTTTCCCAAAATCAACTTTGAAATTTTGTCTATAGACCATAGACCACATTGCATGGTCTTTAGAAAGTCCACGATTCTATCCTGCTTGTATTTTCTGTGAGGGGCTTATTTACTAATAAGCAAACTCAACAAATTTATTAGAAAAGGCTACTTATCAATCAATCTCCTATCACACTGTCAAATATACCAATATTATTACCACATGTAAGTCAGTGATTAATGTTTTATTATTACAATATCAACATCACATATTTTTGACTATTTTACTGTTGTTTTCTCCTGAAAGAACAGCCTATAAAAAGTAATTGATAAAATAGGAATTAATTCTTGGAAAATAACAGAAACCAAAAACAGTTTTGGGAATCCTGTAAGGAAATGTTGGAAGATAATGTTGGAAAAGTTTGATCAAGTTGGAAAGTTATAAGTAGTGTGTTCCATAAACATGGATATCTTCATAATTGTGTATTGGGTATGCATTTAATATCATGAAACAACAGGCCATTGCATGTACATGTTCAAACAACAAACTCATAGACACACAAAAAACCACTCAATGCAGATGTCATGAATATTGAGATGTTCACTTTGCTACTTACCCTCTGTCAATCGTGCCCTACCACCTGTTGGCTGGCATAAAACAGTTGAACAGCTGACACACAGGACAACCGTCTGAGCATGACTAAATACTGTAGTTATTTTGTAACATCCTGAAAAAAATTTGCACATTAGCTTCTAGAATTGTGGCTTATCAATATTTGAAACCATTCACAAGTGCAATCTAGTTCATAAACTGTGTTGAATTACAAATATATAATGCAAAAAAAAATCATACATCATAGGTACCTGGACACTTTACATCCATGAAATACGAGTTAGGTGACTGTACCAGCCTTTTTAATTTGTGTTTTCTTTTCTCTTCCTCAGCACTTGGATGAAGTAAATCTTTATACAACTATAAAATATATTAAACTTCAGTATGGTGCCAAATCCTTTAGATTTGTGATTACCAACAATCCTTGTCTTTTTATACTCCAAAGTCAGTTTTCACCTCTTAAATACATAATTTGTGATATTATTGTTACCCTTTATTCAATCTGACTTAAGGTATATTTTTCAATTAAATAACCAGTAAGTTCAACTGTCAGACCTTTACAGCATAAAAATGGCAAGAATTACAACAAAGCATAGATTTAGTTAAAGGATTTATATAGCTACAGCCAAAGTAGTGTTCTTTTGCAATTTCTTGATTTGCAAGCTGCTCAAACAATTTGAGATGGAAGCAAGTGTATTAGAGACTGAACTTCACTGCCAAATTTGCAAATGAAGTTTTAATTGAACATTTGAAAAGAAACCAAAGACTTGCTTCAAAACTTCTGTAAACAACCTGCAAATCAAGATTTCTGGAGAAATATGTTTCATTTTGGCACTAGCATGTCTTTGACAAAGGTTTTCTGTTCCGCCAGAGACAAGATAATTTCCAGAATTTAGATTATGGTGGAAAGTTGTGAGTAGGCTTAATTTTTTAGCTCTTTTCCCATGGATGAAAGCCTTTGAAATCTCTGATGTATTTGAATTATGGGATTACAATTGTTGGCATGCACATTCATAAATGTTGATAAATTAGTGGTATTGAGTTTTATATATGGAATGCAGTAATGTACCCTGGTTTGTTGAGTCAAGTAAAATACCACGAAATAAGAAAGGTATTATGTACATATAAAATAAAAATCAAAGGTATGAACTAACTTAAATTAATAATACAAGTTTAAAAAATGATAGAAATAAGATAAAATCGAAAATAACTGGGTCATCATATTTTGAGATCGCATGCATAGTGCTGGTCATTTTCGTACTGTTTACCATGTGATCGTATTTTGTGTTGAAACGTGTTCGGGCAAAATTATAGCAACTGAAAAACCATAATTACAATACGAAATCCGTCTAATTTTTACGCAATACGATAGATAATAACAAGACGCGTTCGGATTATTCAAAACTACGACAGGAAATTGTCACAGAATAGAATAAAATAAAATTTTTTCAAGCAACTCACAGGCATCTTGCGACCTGATCTCGTCGTCTTCAGCAAAAGAAAGAACGCACCACGCACGCGCAATGAAATGCAATGCGGGGAGCACACGTTACTTTTAAGGGGGACAATTGCACCATCATCCCGCAAGATTTTTACCGGTAAAAAAGTTCGAAGACTTCGAATACCGTCGTTTCATAATTTCGTTTCATAGAAATAAGTGAAAATGTGAAATAAACATAGCATGTTTTAAATTCGACTTCTACTGGGTAAAAACTCCATTTTCAGTTATTTCAGTAAATCGTAAACATTTACGAATTAATCCTTGAGTGTAGGTAAGGATTAGGATTAAACCATAAATCTAATTAAGACCTGATCCTAAGGTCCTAACCATTATCCTAAGTCCTAACCTCATCTGAAGGATTAAATTCGTGTATTTAGGATTTACTTGGCATGAAATTTTTACCCACTACTTCTTCCATTGAGAGAAAATGTACAAATCAAACATGATAACACTGCTAGCCATCCAATCATCTATAACTCCCTAATATACGTCAATGAGAGCCAACCAATGAAAGCGTACTACCCAGGTTTGGGAACATGAAACCTAGCGCTAATTCGCTGACGTTCTCTTACGCATACTTTATTTACGTCTGCGCGCAACCTGGCGCAAGCTAACTCGTCTAAAAGGTCAAGTTTATGTATATATACGGTCACTGTATTATTTATATATATGAATATATGAGTCATTTTATAGGGTCAAAGGTCGACGTTACCGGTCTGATCTACTTCCGGTAGTGACGTATGCCAATTAATTATCTCGTTACTAGCCAATCAGCGTGCTGCAAGCTCCAAAAAATTTTATTTTTATTTTTCGAAGTTTGGCTTGACGACAAAAACAAACCTGTGTTGTATAGAGGAGCGACGGGGGAAAAGTTGTGTATTTTGACATGATATTCTGGATTGCGAGTCGTAATTTTGCCATGAGTCATATTCATAGCAAGAGGGTGTAAAGAAGAAAGCGTCTGTGGCCTGCAGTCCGTTGAAGATGAAACCAAACGAAGGTACATAAAAATATATCGATTGCCTATCCAGTCGACTGAGTGATCAAAACAGAGGCAGCATCATACTGTTATTTTGTAATATTTTAGTCTGTCCCTATCTTTCATGCCCTAAATAGTTAACCATGGCTATCCCTGCCTACAAATATGTTGAATTCAGCTAAATAAGCTGGGAAAACGGTTTCACACAAAGTGTGTGTCACCGTCACAGATATTGAAGCCTCATTGATATATGATTTAAGCTGATGAAATATTTTAGAGAGCTGTTGTATTGTTTATATTAGTATGAAATGATTGCTTTCGACCCTAATCAACGATTCCACTCAAGTGAATTTTCTGTCTGACCGTTTTGGGAATTTCTTGATTCAAGCTGAAATAACATTTTTATGTGACATCCTAGTCAAATTATATTTGCCTGTCTCTGAAAGTCCTTTTTTTAAATTTCCTGTGGTAATTATATTTTATTGTAACATCATTCGTTATCACGTTTAAAATTATGTAACATCCCCTGTTATGCAAATGATAACAAGCAATTAATATTTTAGTCAGGTTATAGGCAAAACATTAAGGTGATTGGGACCCTACATTTATGTCAATAATATGATAATATCTATGATGTAGGGGTGGGTAATATCATGTCTGTCTATCTGGCCACAGGGGCCCAAGAATTTGATTGTGGGGAGATGACTGAAGCCTTTGTTGGCTCTAACCTTGTTGTTTTTTAGGTTATGAGATTGGTGAAGAAGACTTGGTTGCCCAACTAGGGATGCTTATCCTAGATGGTCGAACTCCTCAGGATTCTAAAAGCAATATAACAGGCTGTGTGAAGTGTGATGATGGCCTCTCTGGCCCAAGAAAGGTTCGAGCATGAAATTATGTATTACTACAATGAGATATCATGTATCCCAATGATCATAAAGTTCCACAATCATAATGTGTGCATGCTGCATGGTGTACCTATTTTTATAGATTTTCTAAATGCTTAGGTACACAGTGATGTTATTATTTATTAGACTGCAAATTCAGGCTTGAAAATAACAATATTGCATCAAGAGTTCAGCGTTGGTATTGGAAGGGGAGCTGGCCAATATTTGGCATATAGTTCAAAATTCAATTGCCTAAAATATTAATTAATTCTATATTGCATTTTCTTGAAACAATCATTTTCTTTGCATTCCATATTTGTATTGGTAGAATAATTCTACCAATAGCTAATAGGACCTTGCTAAGAGCCCTTTGCACTATTCTACAAGTGGTCTTTCAAGTCAGCTCCCAAACCCATTCTATAGTAAAGACACTGTGTAAAAAGACTTATTTTCCCATCAGAAACAGAAAGATTTCATTACACAATGGACATTGTGTGATTCACTGTGCATCGAAGTCTGGCTGTATCGTCAAGAACAGTTTAACAAAAGGGAGGCGATGAATGGTCATGGTAGTTACCTGTTAATTGAACAATGGGAAATCAAACTTAAGCTTAGCAGGTTATAAAATATGTTTTCAAAATTTTAAACTCTCGAAAATGGAACTAATTGCAATTTCAAAACTATGCTATTTAAAACAGGAAGTTTTGTTAATTTCCCTACCGACTATACGTAAGGAAAATATTGCAATCAACATCTTTTATTACCGGGTATAAACACTTGTTTTTATTCGTGTTCTTTAAAAGCACCGCGTATCTAGCTAGCTTAACAAATAGGTTCGTCATAATACTGACAATTATCAGTTATCACAGAAATATTCACAAAAATGTCTCACAATCATTCAAAAACATTCGGTGTTTGATGTCACCTGTCATGACCTCCATGTGAAATAAGATTAGTTCCACCTGTTTACTTTTCTCCTTAAAAGCATTTTTTCCGTTTAATAAACTTACTTCCTTTGTCTCCTTCCGTTTTTTCCGATGGATATAGAAATCCTGACCTTGGTTTTTACTGCACCGAAAAGATGTTGACTCAAGCAATAAGATCAAAGTTGTATTTCTCTCAACTAAGTGCTTGGCTTAGTCTCACGAAAGGAGAGTTCCCGCGCTATATGTATTTTAGGTAGGTTGAATCAGGTTGAAATGATGTAAGTTTGTCTACCGGATAACATTTGTAGAGTAGGTGATTTTAAAGTGAAAACTGAAATTAATACTAATAGTCTTTACAAAACTGAGGCCAAGAATAACAACGTCATTAATACAATAACGAAGTCGAAGTAAATTTATCATTATATGATTTTAAAAAAGCTTTCGCTTCCCAAATTTAATCCATGTCTTTTTTCAGTTTTCACTTTCAGTTTTATTTACGGGTATACTTTATTATCTCAAGACTATTCATTCCATAGAAACAACTTTTCAGTCCAAAATTGAACTGGAACCATATAAATAGATGTCAGAGCGGAAGTCAGCGGCCGCCTGTTGAGAGAATTGACCAATCAGAAACGCGCATTTCTAAGAATTTCCGCTAAGCTAACTACGATTTAACTACGCGTGAAATCAAGTTACCAGTTTTCTACAAGGCCCCTGAACACTTCAAAAAATCCTAATTTATCCGTTTTACTCCCCCAGGCTTTGTTCAACAAAAGAAAAAACACCATTAGAAAGATTTATTCGAGCACCCGATTTTCACCAGTTTCCTCAAGTGAACATTAATTCCACCAAAGAGCTCATAGTCTCTCTTCATTCTCTTCCTCATTCCGACCTACTGAGGGACTACCCCATGTTTTCGTGGGTATTGAATGACCTTCCCTCTGAGACACCGCCAAGAAAATTGGGAGAAAAAATACCGGAAAATTTCGATGCTTCACTAGAGGGAAATGACTGCTTTTACGGCAGTACTAACCAGAAGAAAGATCTCTCCAATAGTCGAGGAAACGTTGTGCGAAAATTAGAGTTTAAAAATTTCAGTTCTGTTGGAGAAAAAACATCGAACATGACAAAGATAACGAGTTGTGTAGTAAAAGAATTGAGTACAGTATCCGTGCAGAATGTAAATAGGACAAGCGTTGAGCGTTTTTCAAAACTGGGTTCCTCTAAGCATGTTAAGAGGGAAACGGATTGTAAATACTCAACCGAAGAGGAGCAGAATTTGATATCAGACAATGAAAGGCCACAACCGCAAAAGGGCGAGTTTTTTTGCGAAGAAGCAAAAGGACATTTCTCAAAACAGGAAGCGACGGGATTTTCGAACAAGCACTCAGAACCGTTACACGCTTCCCCGAAATTGTTCGCTTCAAATCGTGCTACTGAAAATAATTCGCTAGCGCAGGGAGCTTCAGGAGACTTCAAGGAATTAATATGTGATGAAGAAGGTTCACCCGCTGATAAAATAACAGAAAGACATTCATCTTTGTCATCGCAAGGATATCTTAAGAAAATTACACCAATAGAAAAACAGTGCTTTGGGAAAAGCCTCGATTCTGAAAATTTTGGAACCAACTTGAAATGTCGCAAACAAGAAATTTCTAAGAAATCACTGTTGACATGTGATATGGCTGCCCGCGATTGCAGGAATTCAATATTAAATTTAGATAAATTGCAGAGTTCGCAAAAGACGAAAATTTCAAATAGCAAGATTTGCGATGGTTTGAACTGTGAAGGAAGCGGAAATTTACAGGAGACAATGAGAATATCTTGGAGTAGGAGCATTGACGAATGCGGGAATGTTTTGCATCGTGATGAAAACGGGATTGGAAACATTATTTCTGATGTGAGACATGTGATGGATAAAGAGTACGAGAAGACCTTGCACGAGAGAATAGGCAAATGTTGTTTAGCAAGTGAAGGATACCGCGGAAAAAACCGTGAGGATAGCACGAAAAAGACGATGGAAGCTGATAAAACAGAAGACAATAACAAGGTGAGTAAGTAATGGTCCCTTTTGATCGTTTAATCGGTTCGCTGTAACCATTGCCGTTGGATGGTAAGCGATGGTAAATGGATCTTCAAACTTTAAAACGACAATAGAATATTTCTCATATTGCCAAATTTAAAACGAGACACTTTGTCAGGTATGGTAAGTTAAGTGCGTTAGGCTTCATTTGCAAGTGAAACTGGTTGTTTTGTTTCTCTAAAAACAGGAAGTGATGTTTCCGCAAGGCCAATTAGTCTATATTTACTTTCTTTCCACACCAAACAAATGAGCGTACCAAAATCTTGTCAAATGCGGAAACCCGTTCACCGATATTTGCCTGACCAAGAATGGACTATGTGCATTACACTGACAGCTGGACTAACACCGCGTTACTCGTCTTCTTTAGGATAATGTTTTTAGAAACACCACATGTACCACAATACCTCATGCTCGTATCTCAAGATATCACTTCAGACATGCTTCAACTGGCACTCTCGCTGTCTTTCATCCCAGGACTGGGCTACCTATGTCATCTAGTCCGGTAAAACACTCGAGCTTCATTGATTAAAAAAATCGCATGTTTATTCAATGCTCGCAACACAAGCTTTATCAAAACCAAATTGTTTTCTTTGAAAATACTTAACTAGAAAAACAAACCGTGATTACACATGATTACACATGCACTGTACGGAGAAGGCTAACTGTTGATTAACCGTTTTCATAAAAGGCTAATTGTTTGAGTATAAAGAATTGACCGTCTACAATTCTACCTTTAAACCAAATGGATGAAATTTCAATTGTTTACATATCCATATCCTGTATAATGTTAACAACCAAACTTCACCCTTTTTGCAAAGTGCCTTTCCATTTAATGTTGTATTTTCCGCTCTTCACATTGAACTTATGATGAATTTACGTTTGTTCTTAAACATATTGATTATACCAGTTGTCTTCATACACAGGCTCCGTTTAGAAAAACGTCACAAAAGAAAACTGTGGATGATATTTGCAGGTGATTTCCAGCAATACAAGTTTATTAGTTTATAAATTAGGCCTCGGAAGCTATGAATCCAAAAAAATATAAAAAAAACACCTCAAGAATATTTTAAGTTATAATCTAATTTGTGTTTATATTTTCCTATTACAGTCCGCCCCGTGAACCGTCTAGTCTTTCAGACCAGTGCGGTAATCTTAGTAAAAGTGCACCGACTTTAACCACGCAAAGTTTGCTGGTTAATTTTGAGGTGAGCAACAGCTATAGCTATATAATACTATATGAATCGCTTTATATTTTAGTTTAATATACAATATAGTTATTCACTGTATACACGAGCTATTCTGCAATCTGATTGGTCGAGATACCCACCGTATATCTGTAGCAAAAACAAAATGTGCGAAAAATTCTTTTTAAAACTGCAGTTCTCAGAGATTCAAAACAATATGAATAAAATATGAGATAAAAATATTTACAGCAAAAAAAAGTTTTTGTTCATGAAGACGGGCTTCTAAATTTAATTTCACGTGTATGCATTTAGCAAAAACATTGACTGATTTATGCAATTTATCCTGTTTATTTATTTATTTAATGTATATTTCAGCTATATTATAAAATAATTTTCGCTCTCGTCGTTGCATGCGTCACATATTGATTTCCTTTTTATAACCTAAACCATGCCAACTCATCAATGAAAGAAGCGATAATTTTAGCTGTGCAAACATTTTTTTCAAAATAGCCTCTTTAACTTTTTAGGAATCGGTTTTAAACGATCGTCTTCTCCCCGACGGTGTCGTCGAGGTAGGATGAACCCGCCTGTTTTGTTTTCGATTTTTTAGCCTAATGCACGAAGGATGCAGAACGTTGCAGGAGGTTTATTAGGCCTGTTTCAGACGTCGAACTTTTCATGTGTTGAACCTGATTTTAATGAGCTAAAGTCTTTGTTTAAGTTCATTTGCATTCGATTCGATCGGCACATGAAAAGTTGACGCCTGAAACGGGCCTTACTAAGCAAAATTTAAATATGATCGTGCTTTTTGGTAACCTGCGATACTTTTTAGTATACATGCAATATTTCTATGTTGTTAATTGCTTTCAAATTATCCTGTTTTAGGGGTTTACGGCAGAGCTCAGTGCAAGTGGTTCGAAAAAATGTCTTGCACACGTGACGCTTCCAGTTCAAGCATACTTCTTTAAACTATCTGACGACAATGCACCATCCCCTTATATGGTACTTTTATACTCTCTTTGTAGATTTCCGTTATGTTCTTGAACTCTTGAGATATTTTCGAACGAATTTGTCGCCATCTTGAATATCCACCATGCATGCATTAAAAACAAGATAGTGGTTTAGAGTTGCCTTAATTTATTAATATAATTAAGATATTTTAAAAAATGAGAAAGTCAATCTAATTCTTTTTTATCAACAATCCCTTTAAATACGAAGCGGTAAAGTCTTCAATACAAACACATTTTGTAATATAGTTTGCGAGTATCCCTTCATTTTAAAATGGTGAAACTTTTCCGAAATGCTACAAATACTTTAAAAATAGTATAATGTTCGTGAAAGCTTCCAAACAGACCGCAACATATTTTACTGTTTTCAGGGTTACATTTCATTAGATGTACCTGGATTGCCAAAGAAAGGCTACCATGTCCCCAAGAATGGTACTATTCAGTTGGTACGACGCTCGAATGCAAAATATGTTCAATATTCTAATATTAATTTTGTTTTAAATATAGATGCGATTGCTTTGCACCATTACATATATGATTTATTTTGCACCATGTATGTTCTTTTTTAGACTCTCTTCAATCCAAACCAGACTGTGGTTAAAGTATTTGTGGTGCTGTACGATTTCACTGATATGCAGCCGAACTTTCAAACATTTCTTCGGCAAAAGACGACGTCGTTGGTCAAGTCAGAGGGACTTGTCGATAGAGTATGTTGTATATTGTTTGGAGAATTCACCGCTTTGCAAAATATTTTCTCAATTAGCCTACAACGAATTGTCTTTTCCTGTATAATAATTCCATATTTTTTCCCTTTAATTTCAGATTCACGATAATTTACACTATCTTATTCACCTCAGGTATGTAAATTGATTAAAAAATATTACTAGGTTTATGACGTTACCATTACAGTTGCCGTTACCTTTGCAGTTCGTGTTAGACACCAGCCTCCTACCTTGCATTTCTATTCTGTTTTGCCACCACCCTCTCTCCTTTGACCCCCCCCCCTACCCACTTCCTTCCAACCTCCAACCGTAAAAAACTTGTTTATATATAGATTCGCTTCTTCGAAGTCTGGTCGAATTTACCTCCACACAGACATCCGTGTGATATTCGCCCGGCACCCCCCTGACCAAGTTCATCTCAGTACCACCACAAACGGGCCAACGAATCCGAAGTATGTCCCAAGACAGGAAACCCGGGAGGCATGTTAGGTTGTTGCAATTTTGAACTTGGTCGGTATTCGATATATATATTTAGACCTCGTATTTCAACCGCGTACAATAGTTATATCAATATTTAAAAATGTACTCATCAGAATATACGTTGTGTTACATTACTGCATGAAACAGAAAGTAAAAGTAAAATACTAGTCAGTTGTCATTTGCCTAAACACGGTAGTGAGTTTTTAAGAATACCGGAGAATAGTTGGAACATGAAAGTCAGTTATACACTTAATTCGGCTTAGATATATGCACATCAATTTGTATCATTTTACTTTTAGAAGAAAGGAATATTTGGCTAATTATCTATATGAACTGATTTTGCGATAGGTTAGTTTCAAAAATTAATGGAATCATCTCCCTAAATGAAGAAACCATATATAAACACTGAACCTTTTGATGAAGAATATCAATCACAAAACATCCCTTTTAGGCCTAGAAAACTAGGTCTATATACAGTGGCGTAGCCAGAACGATAATTGGGGGGGCCATATTCATATATTCGTGATACGCAGGTTTAATTTCTTTTCAAATCAATTGTCTTTACAGTCTGTTAACATGAATATATGAATATGCCCCACCCCCCCAATTATCGATGCTGGCTACGCCACTGTCTATATATAGCTATATATATCTATATAGTATATTTGGCCTTTGTAATCCTGTTTTAACTTGTCCGGCGTCTGGCTGGGCCAGTGAGCGAAACGCCCCAACAAGGGAAACGAACCATGTGCATATTTTCTTCAGTTCATTTATATATATTCATAAATTATTTTTAGTATGATTAATATTATTTAATTCATTATATATAGCGCGTTATTTATTTTATAATATAGCAGCATTACGTTGATAAAAAGATACAATCAAGTTTAGTATATATGTAGTTAGCATTATTTATGAAATTATTTATCTATACATGCGTTTTCAATTATAAGTTTGATATCTTTTCACGTGTTATGCAATAAAAGATCGATCAATCACACTGATTCATGGAAAAAAACGTGCAGTGCATGTTTTACGGAATTTGATGACGTAAACGATAGAACGATTATTATCTCTATATTGTAACTGGATTTACACCTCATCAGTACTGCGTATTCCTCATCATATTCCGTCATTCCCCTCATGATAAAAAAATTTGGAAAAACAATGTTGTCTTAAAATCCACTATTTGAATTAAAAATTGATTAAAAACAAACGTTCGAAATTGTTTGGTTTTTTACTATCTTTCTGAAGATGACTTTGAAATCTAGTCGAAAGTTTGCAGCTGAAATATTTGTCTTGCATTAGTTCAATGCTTGATTTTCGTGATGAGTTGCATGTTTTTCGGATTTTGCCTTTTTCTATATACTTCCTTAATAATTGTGTGGTTATCCGTGGTTTTTGAACGAATGTTTTTCAGAAATATCGCACTTGATGCAAAAGCGACCATTTTTCATAGTACAAATCTTCAGAACGCGGTTACATTGTACTGAGTTTTAATCGAGTTTCTATTCGTCCATTGTGTATAAGATTTGAAGATAAATTGTTTGCAGTGTTTAGCTAGTTGCACTACGTACAAAAGAATTAAAATTACATGTAAAAATTAGTTCTTGAAAATACAGAAGCGAAAATTTGAATATTTTGAAATTCATATTTTTGTGTTCATATTTTTGTTTGTATGTATATATTTTTTGAATTCAAAATCATGTAACTTAAATTAATATATCAATAAATTCAAATTTTCATTAAAGTTTAGATGTTGTTTAATATTATTAATTCTATACTGAAATCTCTCGATACATAAAATACGAATTCTATATCGTAAATTTCTGTAAATATCTGTAATTTTTTCTTAAGTTGTTCATCTTGTTTCAAATATGCAAACATTATAATGTGACATCGTGTGACATAAAAAATTGATAAAAGTTTCAAAAAAGATAGAGGGCTCGTAGTTATACACGTATTAAGTTTTGTGTAGTCGGTTATAAAACTCATACATTTTGTGTATAGTTAAATCATTAACTCAAAAATTTTGATTCTGATATTGGCCAATTCTTTCACTAACTATATAGTTAACAGTTAACTAACCTTTTACATACAAACAGTCCCTGGTTATTAACTGGTTGTAAAATTGTCTTATGGCTGAGGTTATTGTTTTCAAAATATCATTATATGGGAAGTGATGTTATGTAGCATGATATTTGCATATAAAATAGAGTCGATCGATGTATTAATTGCAAAGTGCAAAAATTACCAAAATCCTCTCAAAAAAAGTTATTTTAGTCGTTTGAAGTAATCGCCAAGACACAACCATAAAGGTTTAGATGTACTTTTGTGTCATAGGCTGACTTTACGATCAATATGAAGGAAAGATTTGTGAACAATAGGAATTTATGCGAGATGATTTAGAGACAATTATTCCCGTAAAAATATTCGCCTAGCATGATTTGGTCATGGTAAGCCCACGTACCGGATGCATGATGACTATATGATGGCAATGTTACAAATAAATTGCAAATCTTAAAGACTGGCTTATAGAGACTATACTGATTCTCGGGATCCGGAGGAAACAGATATTTATATATAGTCGTTTCCTACAAACCAACCAATTCACAATGACTTTCTTTCTTTAACGGAATGTTTTTTTAAGTCCTCCGCATGAAATAAACCCTTATTTAACACTCGCACAATTGAAAAATAACGCAGATCACTAATGATCACATTTGTTTTTTGAAAGTCTAACACCACCCGAGCTTAAGTCATAGCTGTCGCTTACTTTTGTGGCTAACTATTAGCTAAGAGTTACAAAGCTTGCAAGTCCATTATTCCTATTTATATATGAACGACACGTTCAACTTGTCCAACTTGAAATCTCTGCGTGTTAGACATAGTTTCATTGTGGTAGACCTATCAGTTTGTCTGTCATTGACTCAATCAATTCAAATTTATGCATAAGCAAACGTCGCCAGCTTGTGAATGCACCTTTTCCACTCCTGACTACGACAATGACGATGACTTGATTACTTATTTTGAAACCACCACCTTGAAAGAACCTGCTTTTTACCTGCCCGGTATACAAAATTCGCCACTGGCACTATTACACGAAAACTTCATTCGCCGCCAAAGAAAATTGCAAGGAAAAAAGCCGTTCCAGCCCACTCGGCTGTTCCAACCGTTTTTTGTTTGTTGAAGAAAATGTAAACCATGACTCGAGCGAGACCTATTCCTACGTATCGGCCGAAACAGCTATAGGAGTAGCCAGTTTCGTGTCCCCGAGAGGTTTAATCTATACTCATGCAAAGTACATAATATATACAAATTGAACGTGAATTACACAATAGCGAGAGGTTGCGATTGGTCGGTTCTGTTATGCAAATCAACGCATGCTCGCCTGTAATTGTTTGGACCATGTGGTGTGTCGGGTCGTGTAATTGCTATCAGTTATGCGATGGGTCATTGTCGCAACCTTGGCATCACAAATTCTGTTACACTATCGCCGGGTTGGCATAGCCGAGGTAGACGCGAGACCTTTAGAAATACGACATGGCTTCACGCGACTGTTTAAAGAGATAGGTACTTGTATATGGTTCATCGGTTGCCTAAAGGAAGTCGACATCACTCTGTTAATACCCCAAACACTTTAACAATCCTCTAAAATTTTACTCCCGAGAACCCGAGTATAGCGCCCAAACATCTCCACGAAGCTATCTAAATGATTTCGAACGAAGGCGATCTACCCAACCGAACCCAAGACAGCGAGGATAATGCCGACGAAAATCCGAAATCGATCGAGGAGTCGCTTCTTCGCACCGTAAGGTAAGACCAGAGTTTACATTGAGTTCATTTTACAAATACCAATAAAATCCCGGGCTATTTATAGCATTTTTCGGCAGCCTTGAATATCAGGATTCTCGCCAGCCAGCGCTGGCCCATTACAGTGGTGCACGGTAAAAGGTTGCCTCTTACATAGTTTACCTAATTGTATCCAAAAGATGCATTAAATAAATAAAATAGCGAAAAATAATAAACTCCTGTAATTGGATGCCTGACTTGCACACACATCTAATATATACGGTGCCCAAATACTAATCTATCATAAAGCAATTCCGGTGTAAATATGTCACCTTACTTTAATGCAAGGGAATAAAAATTTCTATAATGACTTTTATTTTACCATTGCTAATTTCGACCTATAAGCGAGGAGCATCGGTATCAAGTGTGATGTGTATAGAGTACAATTTCATACATCGATTATTTGATCTTTCATGCACTCAATTGGATTGACTTTTTGCTTTGGAGATGCGGTGCTCCACGCTTTTGTCTGTAATATTTTAATTCCTATTTATTTGCTAGGAAATATCAGAAAATGTGCAAACCATATTAGACTTATTTCCTCGCCAAGTGTTTTTTTTATCAAAAATCAGATTGCGATATTGAATCTAGCATCAATCCACACAATAAATTACTAGATTGAAATCTGAAATCTACCTGTAAAGTTTATAATAAATCACACGTAACCGTCTATCGCCATTAACAGATATAGAAATCTACAAGAGATGTTTACGTATGTGGCTCTATACCGACTCGGAAAGATCGATTTCGCGAGGCGTCAATATTTGCTGGTTGTCTCATGGATAAACTTTGACCTGCATTTCCGATGATTTTCCGCTACCCCGCTCGCGCTGCACCTTCGTTAAATATGTAACTTAAACCCCAATTCCGCATTGATCGAATGACATGGTGTATATTCGAAAGTTCAAAAATTTACTTTGTACAATTTTTGCATCTTTTACATGCCTGTTGA
Organism: Dendronephthya gigantea; assembly: GCF_004324835.1. Classification (NCBI taxonomy): domain Eukaryota; kingdom Metazoa; phylum Cnidaria; class Anthozoa; order Malacalcyonacea; family Nephtheidae; genus Dendronephthya; species Dendronephthya gigantea. The sequence goes on along the minus strand of NW_021163034.1, from coordinate 1,278,374 downwards.
TCTAAACAGGGTGGTCTAATTTAAAACAACTGTGCATTTAGGATAATCACGCGTTTAGCCGTAAATGTTATCGTCTCGATATGATATGAAAATCACTGTTTGCTTTCCTATATTGCTGTTGCTTGGAAGCAGTTGGCAGCAGTGGTACATTAATCATGAATTTCAGCTACCTATATAACATTGGACAATGTTTCCGATCTATTACAGTATAGACATATGCATGTCAGTAAAAAAATTCATAGGCACATCCGCTGCATTATTACTATCTTGTGTTCGGGAAAAAATTTTCAATCAACAATTTACATGCTCTAGTAGCTCGCGAAGTCGCCACATGTGTGTATATACCTAGTTCTTTTCTTCCCCTTGGCTACCGGAGAGAATTAGATTTAGTGCGGAAAACCTTTGCGTTACAAAATTTCCAGAATTCTAGAACCTTTTGCAAACGTTCCAAACGTCTTCAAATTAGTATTCTAAATGTTACAAATTCTTGTATAATGTTACAATTTTCCAATTTTCGAAGCAGTACGATTTATCTTCTGCTTTGCACATTTCCCCCCATCTACAGTTTGTGTGGGAGTTAACATGTGCACATAATTCATTTAGGTCTAATTTATTCATTTAATAAAACAAGTGCACGCATTGCATGCAATCACAATAAAATAGTCCTCGACAAATTTCCTTTAGTCTTAAGTTTCTATTCAACTCAATGTCGTTGGACACGCGACATTTATTTAAAAGCTGTTCCTAACAACGAAATAACACGTCACAAATTAATACGTTATGTCAGTTATGAGAGAGCCAGTTATGTTATATCAATGAAATAATAATACTAAGTACTTTCATATATATGCTTTTTCTCTGTGATTTTGTTTTGCTCCATTCAGACGTTAATTTTAAACATAAATAAATCCTGTCAATTTCGACTAATAAATGACTGGCTCGTCATTTTATCGGCGTTCAATCTTTATTAAAGTTTCGTTGGATTTGCCAAACTATTCTCGACGATTGTTTAATTCTCTGATACAGACAGTTTGCTGTTTTAAATGTACAGTTTTTAATATATCAAATGTTGAATGTCATGCACACAAGCGCAGCATGTTATTCAGTTTCCAATGTTGTCAGAGTAATTGCAACGCGTTCGCTCAATTTGCAGTTATCATCACAGATGCTATGCCTTTTGTGTAAAAACTCATTTACCCTGAAGTGTTTGTCTTTCATTCTGCATCAAACGAGTCCCTCATTGTCCAGCCATGTGTTCACCTTCTGCCGTATGGTAATTTATGCGTGGGAAATTGCAATAATTTAGTTCGCCTTTTAAATATGCTCCCAAGAGACAAAGCGTTTCCTCGGCAAAACTTTAAATTAACTGCCGTTTTATACCGAAAAAAGTTAATTTCACTCTCGCCTTTTATCTTTCTTTCAACAAGCTGAATGACATGTCATAAGTGAGTTTGTTTCTTCCACAGTTTACGATTAATTTTGTGCGTTCAAATCCTTGGAAGCCTTCGGGCTGTATATTAAGAGCTGTTTTGAGATATTTCTTTTCTTTCTGGGCTTGTATTACGAAAAATGATAGTTCTGTCCTCTCTGGGCTTGTATTACGAATTAAATGTAATGATAAATAATATTTTAAAACGTTTTGAAAAATCTACTTAAATATTATACATAATTTATACTGTATGATATACGGCATTATCGTTAATTTATATATAAGAAAATGATTAAATTTTTCTGTCATTTATGTAGTTGCTTAAATTATGTTGGCCCGTTTAATAAGATTGTTATTTGAAAACAAAAATACAAAATCCTCTCCATATCATATAAAGTTTGTCTGTTTCTTCGTGCATGAAACACACAGCATGAAACCAGAATATTATATATATTTTTTAATCGCATTGATTTCTTATTAATTTTATCTTTCATATTGTAATGATACGATCTTTAAATTTTCGCCCCCAAACCTCACGATTTTAGAGCAACTTTGATAAATGTATTATTCGGCATGTCTTGCGAAACTGTTTATAAAAGTGCTTTCAGAATGTTATACGAATTAACTTTGAGTCCAAGGGCATTAAATAGCAATAATTCTTTGGTAAAATAAAAGAACAACATATGTATACGTATATGAATGTTACATTGCAAAAGAATAAAATAGGAAACTAGAGATGTTACAGTACTCGCTGTTCTGGACTTCGGGGTATAAGGTAGCTTTTACACTGAATGAAATTCATTTATGTTTGTGTATTTTTTCATTCAAACCTTTTTGGAGGTTTTGATTCAAACAAAATTTGTATCAATATGAACATGTAAACACGTGAAATATAAAAATGTTGAACGCCAATGGGGGTGTCTTAACATCTCTACTACAAAGCCAACTGGGATCATCGCCAAACGGTTTAAATTGGCAAAGAGGAATTATTAGTTTCGCATTCTGATTTCTGACTAATCGTTCCATTCCGCACGCTTTTCGTCTATATACTCTGGGAAAATCGTCCAGCTAAAATTTCAATAGTTGAAGCTCTTGGTCATGAAGTTCGCGAAAAAATCAAATGAAAAATAATTGATGAGTTCTAGAATTGTTTCACTATTATTTTTTAGCTTCCAATATAAGCAGGGAGCAGCGTGGCAGCGTCTTCAAACAACTTAGCATCAAATGTGGTATAACAACTGCCTAAAATAGACAAAACACTTCTCGACGTTTCGACCTGAGGGCCTTCGTGAGGAGAGTTAGTATGATAACTCTCTGATAACTGATCATACCAAATCTCCTGACGAAGGCCCTCAGGTCGAAACGTCGAGAAGTGTTTTGTCTATTTTAGGCAGTTGTTATACCACATTTGATGCTAAGTTTATTAATTTTTAAGTGGAATTCCTAGGAAATCTGTGCTTTAACCTCAGAAATTAGAAATTTTACTGAGAAATTTGGCGCAAGCATGCTGGCGTGCGATATCAAATTAGGTTTAGCACAGTTCTTAGGTTCTAACCACAACACAAAATTTCACGTTTCGACTTGCAACGAAACGCGACGATTTTCATTTAGATGCGTGGACGACAATGAAAATCCATGCACCCAAATTTTCCATAGTTCCTTATAGTTTGGTCGAAAGTTGCAAACTAGATCTCACGGTATAAAATATTACAACAAATGCGCGTGACGTGCATGTGAAATGCGGGTGCATGAATGAGATTTGTGTATATACTTTGTGTACACTCAGTTCCCATGGCAATGAGAACTTCGAATAGGATTTTTCTTTGAAGGACGGGTCTGGGAAACGTCTCACATCTCTTCAAGTTAATATTACTTGACATTTTCAAGTTCTCTTCTCCCTTTAATTGGGAAAAGAACTCAAAGAGTTGTCTTTAAACAAGATTTCTGCGGTGATATAGCCAGTCTTAGCGTCACGAGTGCAAGAAAGATCTCTAAACAGATCTCAGCTTTTCCTGTAAGCTCGCCTGGTTAGTTTCTCGGCTTTTGAGTTACAAATAATGGATTTGAAACCGTAAAATGAATGGTGAAGATCGGTCACGTCTGTTGTACGCACATCATTTTTTTAAACTATCATATAATTTGATTGAGATTAACAGCGCAGTAATTTCTATGCATAATGTCATTTCTGAATAAGATATCTTTCGACCATTTAAAATCACCGGAATATATAAAATATTATTTATATTGCATCATACCGAATACACGCATTTGGAGATTGAAGAAACTGATAGCAAAAAACATCAGTCCTCTTCTTTCTTTCGATAAAATTGTCCAGTCTGAGTGCATGTACGTAAGTAAATAGAGCAGAGGGGGTAGTTTGCTTCACGCCCCAACCTTCGTGGAGGGGTGGGGGAGAACTACAGCGATATGGTATAATAGTTAGAGGAGTATAGAGTGCCACTGAGCTATATAATATATCTCAGTAATGGAGTGCCAAACTTGCTCTCCATCTTGGATTTCGGCCTAGGCCACAAATCGCTTTTGATCGGTTTTGGGTGGTCGTTGACAGTCCAGTAATAAAGCTTAGTTTAGCGTCGAAAACCGGTTAGATCTTTGGTTATCGGTATTCCGACAGTCTTTTATACAGACTTAATATTGAGTACTTTTTGTTGGGAATATATATATATATTTGGGTAAATATTTTGAACTGAATTTAGCTTAGCGAGTGCGTTGCCCTCTAGCCGACTGCTAAAACAAACTGATTATTCATCAAATTCAAAACTAAAACCAGCAATTAGAAAGCGGAGAAACTACGGTGGAAACCGAATGTAAACACACTGAACGTTTTGCTCGATTAGTTTTTATTCAAAATTTACATATCAATTAGGACTCCACCTTCAAAACAACCTCGCAGCTAGCAGGCCAATATCATCAATTACTTCATTTTCGTGGGTTTGATGTTATTCAAATCAATTTATTATTGTTTGCGGACTTTTATACAGAAGCAAGCTGAACCAATATAACTTTAATCAATTCAAATTAGTGCATGATTAACCGCTGTGATAGAAAGATAATTACATATATAAATATTCGCTTATGCGTGTGTTGACCAATTTTAGTTGTTGTTGTTGTAGAGCAAGCCTTGTGTCGGCCATCTGTTTCATTATAGCCGGGCACTTGTATGGCCACCTTAATTGAGATTAACGATATGGTAAAACACGACGACAATTTGCATCCTGCATGATCCTTGCTATTTGGGGGCTAGGGAGTTTGGATGAGATCCATTCACCTCGGCCTTTTGACGCCATGCGCACTAGCCTTTTCATCGCCGGAGACTGCCCTGTCACCTGTGGTCAGACACGTGGCAAATAGCCTTCTCGCGGTGCATTTTGGGATCGTTCGAAGGAACAAAAAATACGATTACAGATATGAAATATACGAAAGATTATAGGTCTCTGCTATCAGTACAAAACCATTTACATGATAAGAAAAAAGACGGTGGAATTTCTCCACTTTACATTAAAAATAAATTGAATGAGTACGCCATATTTTTTGCTCATTGAAAAGTAGAAATTGGCGTTACAAAACAGTTTAGAAATCGGCTAACTACCTTGAAATATACTTTTGAAGCGATAAAATCGAGCCATGAAACTCAGCTGAAATCTTAACTTCAAGTGAGGATGATTCGAACTCCCTTCAATTACTTGCTTTCGAAAAACTAGATGATAGCGCGTACTCCATGGAACCAACCTATGGTTAGCCTAGAAGCAACAAAGTAGAACCATGCATAGCTACAGTTCTTTCATAAATACTTTTATGCATTTGCCGACAGATATCACAGGTCAACCATTTTTTTCACAGATTAACCAGACGTTAGCCAGACTTTAATATTGTTATTTTATTAAACCGCAAACCGACGGTTTGCCCGAAGACGCGTGCTGCATGATTGAAGTTATTTTGTTATTTGATTGTCTGGAATGAAAGAATATATTATACATGCTAAGAGAAACATTTGGCATTTCGGGTTAACCGAGTCATGTCTGATCCTAACCGCCCCGGACTGTTCAGCGGCGTAAATGAATATTGAAGAAAAATAGATAGCGATTAATGTAAGATGCACCTGTGTCAGTAAATTGCCAAAATCCTGTCCGTAAGTGGCGCTTCATTCATTGTGGAAAATGTTGGAAAATGTACAACGGTACAACCTCGATTAGGATCTGTGTTTCCACTTAATAAGACGCGACCTTGTGAAGTTTAGCTAATGTTTATACAAGTGTTCCAACATCTCATAAAAGCGTGTCTTGATTCTAATGGCCTGCTAAATTGTTGTATTTTGTCTAATATTTTTATTTTTACTTCATTGTTTTATAGAGAGGATATTAAGAAAAAAATTGAAAAGATTTTGGTACGTTTTTCTCATAAATTCCGTATCCCAGTAACATGTGTATAATTATGATTAATGATTAAAGAATAGCTACTTTCATATGGCCAATCAGCTTTCAGTATTTCCACGCGCTTTATCCCATTGTGTTTGAAATTCATCAAATTCAATTGAATTATCAGTGATTTACTAAATTCATTAACAACAATTATCCCTAATGGATTTAGTCTGTGTTGAAAGTAGCTATTCTCTTGGACGGGTAGAGCGTGATTACGCATGCTCTATAGGATATAGAGTTCCTCGAATGAGATAAGGATGGCCCTTCGTGACCCCTATAGTAGGGGATTCTACATCTTATTCTCGAAACCTTCCTCAAACTCCTCCTGTGAATTGATTATCGTACTACTGCATGTATTATTGAATAAGCAGGTTATGAGTAGTTTCACAATGAATGAAGTGAGGTCTTATCAAATGCTCTTTCTCTAGGAGGATGTCCAACTATGGTCTGATACGGAGAAGTTACTTCTTTATCTGAAGTTGCCGGGAAGTACACATCGAGACAAGAGCAAAGATGAAAAAGAGTGAGTCGCAATTATCTTGACTTTGAGTTTTGTGTGCATGGTTTCACTGTTACACGGCGCAATTTTTCGTGCAGTGAATCATGAGTAGACGGGTTACATCCAGCGTTGCACGAAGTAGAATTGACTTCTGCTTTGGCAACGCTTGATGCGACTTGTTTTGCAACATCATTGCATGGAAAATTGCAACAGCATTTTTAGAAGCATTTCAATATGGATTGTGCTCGTTGGAAAAAAATGAATCAACAGAAAGTAGAAGTTAGTTATTTTTTTTTTGCAGTCCTCACGCCATACCCTTGTCGACGACCAGAGCTGAACAAACCCAAGCTTTCCATTGGTAAGTATGTGGTTGTGAATGGGAGGACTGTGGTAGAAAGAGTAGAATAGGAGAACGAAAGGAACAAAGGAAAGAGGAAAGAAGGATTGATACAAAGGAATGCTAGGGATAAAAGGGATTGCAAGGGAAGAGGTGAAGGACGGAGTGAAACTATCTTCGTGTAAATAACGTTATATTTGCCTAGGATTCGTTGTCATTTGGAAGAATGTGAAAACAATTCAACTTTACCGAAGCACGAAGTCTATGACGAGTACAGAGCCCACTGCGAGAGCGTGAATGCAGTGCGCGTGCTCAGTGCTCCAGATTTTGGCAAGATCATCAAATGTGTTTTTCCTAACGTGAAAGCGAGGCGCCTTGGAACGAGAGGGAACTCAAAGTATCCTTTCCAAAATTCTATCGTGAGCATTGTAAAATATTGGCAAGTATTGGAAACATGTAAAATATTGGCAAGCATTTTACTTGCACTTTTTCTTAACTTACGGATAGATATTGTTATAGTGGAATTCAGAAGAAGAGAATTGTGAAGTCACCACAATTGCCAAACCTTGTCGCACCAGTACCAGGAGACAAGAGTATGGTAAGACACGATCACCACAAAAATTATATAAAATTATTTCCTGTAAACTTAACCATCATTACTAAAGCACACGGCCTCTCTTCCTCCAATCACAAGCGCGATAGTTCAGCGAAAAATATAGCCGTGGTAGTAGTGCATGGAAGTCAAATCTGAACCTCGCCATGCATTAAACGACTCGTGGAAATATTACATTCATGTATTATTACAAAATTTCTATTTTGCAAATCTCTAGGGTAATGGTGGCACCTCGTGCCCTAATGGTGAAAAGATAGGCGATGATCAAACACTAGTAGCTGCTTGCGACTTGGTATGCGAATGGGCCAACAAGCTGTTGGGTCGTGTATTCAACACTCTCGTAGAACTGGGCAGGTTCCTGGTTGGAGGGAGTTACGTATCCAGCAAGTCAATGGCTGCCTTCGTCGTCATGTCTAGCAATGAACCTTTAGGATCTTACAAAAAGTAAGATACGAATGAATTCATTTTTTATATCAGATATCTGATAATCCAATTTTTTTATACGAAGAAAGGTAACATACCAAAAATACCATCAGAATTTATCCTGTGTAAGATGCTGATGGTAAGTTAACCATTTTTTCAAACCTTTTCTAATTTCAGGTTGACACTAAGCAATCGCAAATGTAACCCCGACGAGCAATCTTTAATAAGCCAGAAACGTAAACAAACGCAACAACAGCTACAGCGAAAGATTCAGCAAAGACAACAGCATAAACAACAACAAGCACATCAACTGAATCTACTGCTTCATCCTTCGACACCCACGGGAAAGCAATTCACGCCAATTTTACCTCAAACTCAAAAGGTAAATATAAATAAATCATGGAATGAATGGGTTCAATTTAGAGATATTCAGCATATAGTTTTAAATCATTATAGTGGGGAACGTCTGGCATCTTGACGTACGACATGATTTCTGAAATCTGAAATTTCTCATAGACAACCTTGCCTTAACGTTTTGTTAACCCATGAATTTTTTAGAGAGTAAAATCATCGTTTTTCTCTTAGGGAACCCACCTCGCACTCGCCAATGGGCTCCTCATTCAATCCAAACCTCAACTTCAACTTTCTCCTAAACTTACGATAGTTCCCAACCTCCAGAACCCACCGATGCCAAGTACTCCAGTTATTTATAATCAAACCCCTCAAAAAAGCTTAGGTCATCTCCCCCCGTCGACCACCTTGAGCCCAGTCACGCCGTCTTTAGCCAGCCCAGGTTTGCTCTCTCCCTACAACACGAAGTCCCCAAAACGTAGTGCCCCTCACCCCCCCCGTAGTGGAACCATCACCCCAAGTCCTATCAGCACAACCCCTCGACACACTCCGAACGGAGAGGTGACCCGCTTTGTTTTCACTCCTATTACGAATGGGACTGCGGATAATAAAGTCTCATTGCCGGGGGGTGAAGCTAGTCCACCTATGCTGAAAAGACCCACAGCAACTCATCCGGGATTGAGCAGTGAATGGAATAATCATCAAAATAAATCGACTGTTTGTCTGAGTACAACACCAGTAAAAGGTACGTGCACTTGGTTCTCGATTATGAATCAGTTTTTCATACAATATTTTTTTAAAGCTAGGTTACGGTCAGTCTCGCGGTCGCTAATGTAAACAAACGCTTTGTTTACATATTGCATTACTGTATCTCTTAAAATATTCTGTCCTGTCGAAATCTCGAATATCGGAATATTTTATTTCACTTCATTTCTAAATGAATAAGAGATTGAGTTTATTTTCCATGAAATTCAAAACACCCGAAATTTGGAAAATTTCTAAATCATGGGGTTCCCCAATGTTATGGGCAGAACCGACGCGCAGAAACCGCTGTAACCTGTCTCTCATCATGTAAATCATCTCATGAAACAAACAAGACGAACAAATGAAGATCTTCTCTTTCATTTTAGATACGCCCGGTTCGCCCTGCAAGCAGCCACGTATCGCTTTGAAAGATCCACCGTCGAATACGTCCGACCATCAAACGAATTCATTTTCTCAACCAATGATATCTCCTCGTGTAAATAAACGTCCCGGTAAGTTATGAATTACACTGATTGAAAATTACTGCATTAGCTCTTATGCGGGTTCTTCCTTGTGCTATTGTCTTCACCACTCCACTCTGGTGTAAAAAGAATATATCGCATTAAAGTAAGTCTTGATGGTAAAGATAATAGCATTGGTAAAAACGTACATACTTGTTTTTGTGTATAACATACTCTCTCTCTGTATACATGCAATGACGGTGATAATGTAATCGCTTTTTTCCGTTTAGCTTTAAATCCGGCATCGTCAATGCCAGTCTTGACCCAAAATTCCAATCAAGCAAGAGTACCCATATCTCCTCGCGCCCCAAGATCAAACACGTCTAGACAACCCGTAGCCAGGCAACAATCTTTACCGTCGTCATGTTCCGTCAGTTTCCAACCTCAATCTATTATCACGCAGGCTCTCTCGCACCAACCGCGCGATTTGACATCGTTTCCTTTCGGGTAAGAATCGCTGTTTGGTATCTTAGAATTGTATTTTTTAGGATATCGCTATAAAATGCCATTTTGGAGTATGCCATCGTTATTTGTATATCAAACTAAATTGAATGTCTTAAAGAGTAGGAGAGCTAAAATAATTCTATCAAAGATGATACATAGCTTAATGCCAGCTCAGACGGTTTTTGCTACGATTTTTTGCCCGACTTTTCGATCTTTCAATAGATGTGATCGAGTCAATAAGTAACGGATTTTCAAATCTAGACATTTGCATCTGTCAAGGTGTGATAAGTGTGAACCGACATAGACGGTAATCATTTTTACAATCTTTTTAGCAACACGTCGACCTCCGATTGTCGTTTCCAGCAAACTACAGCAACTATGACGTCAACACATGATCAATCAACCCCACAGAACTTTCTTGAGCATCTGCCGACAGAACAAGAGTTGGCAGCGCTGTGTAACCAGTTAAGCAACGGCGCAGCTGGTGTACAAAATAACAATCGCAGTCATTCAGTACCACCATTACCTCAAAACCTTCTACCGCGCATGAACACGAGCAGCATTCAGCCGCTGACACCACAGACGGACGGACGCCACCAATTCGTGGCACCGCGCATGGCAAACGCAAACATGACAAATACCAGCGGTCCTGTAGACGGGCTCAAGCAGCTTAGGAACCGCGTCCTCCACGGAGATTCAAACAATAACAGCGGAGCCCGCAATGGTGCGAACGCAAACGCGTTAGCGGGTTTCGCTGCGAAGCGAAATTTAATGGTTGAACTTGAGAATGTTTCCACTTGGGGGACATCCACTTCATGTACATTTCAGCAAAACAAGCCACAAATATTAGCAGAACTTTCTGGTGATCCGTTGGCAGGTTTGAATTTAGACGAAATCGCGATAGAGGCCTCCAGCGGTGACTTCGATATACTTGTGGATGAATCGGCTTTATTTGGCGACTCGAACACATATACAACTCCGTGGAATGCGTCTGCGCAACCCGTAACGTTGGATAGCTGCCTGTGAAAAATGTCGAGTAGCATGAAGTAACACAGTGCAAAGCCGCGGTACACCATTCTGTCCAACCTAGCTTGCCGCTCTTAAGAACGGATCTCCCTTTCAGGCCAATCTAAGCATGATTTGACTTACAGATTCCATGTGTCGTATTAAATTCACCAGAGATGTCTATCATCAATGTGTATGAGCCCGTTTGATAAAGAGGGCATTATGGGTATTCAGGGTAGAGTTGAAAAGAAATACTTGATCTCTTTGAGAATCACGACACAAGCTGTCCAGAGACATCCCTGATGATGAGTAGACATTTAATCCTATTACGAAGTTTCCCGACATTCTCTAACATCAGACACCAGCAGATTGCTTTGCAAGTCAGCAAGTGTATTTTGCGCCGGGCAAAGCATCGTGAAAATCGTAACGGGATAAGATCTATCATGACATTTGGAACAATGTCAAAATAACGGTTTAGGAAACTGTATTTACGCTAATTTTGCAAATATCAATAGTTGCAAAGCTTAGTAACTAAGGATAGTATCCATTTGGTCGTTATCTGTTGCTCCCCAAAGTGGTAATTGGTAGATGGAAAATCGTCTATAAAGTTTAGCTTTTCTTTTGTGTGGGTTAGGTAAATTAGTCTTCTACACTGATCGCAGAGATATGAAACTCCTTCTCATCCACCACTTGTCGTTCGGGTAGCGACAAGCAACGACGAAATGGGATCTAAGCCTTCCCGAGTCCTCTATACCCTTGACGTGTAATATCTTTTGTAAATGCGTAACTAATTTATGGATCTTCATAGATCTTTCATTTAGAAGCTCTTGTGTGGAGCCATCAGATTTTTGTACAGACATGAAAGTAACCCTTTATAATAAAGATTTATCTATTTAAAGTTTTGTTGCATTTTGGAAAGCAGACTGGTAGCCCCACCTTTTCCTCCCACAAAAAAATTTTACTATCGCAAAATATAGCCTGCATAACCTGTCAAAATGCTACACAATGCGCCTGACCGATTGAGGGTGTAGCAATGCTTAATAACGAAGTAACATGAAGTATATCGTCTGTAATAATCTCTAAAACGTTTCAAGATGGCGACTGCAGAGGACTTGAAAGACGGTAAATGATTGATCGTTTGTATCTTTTTTCTATTTTATGCTAAAATGGAATACCACTATACCAGGTCTAGATAAATGAATCTCTATGTCCCAATATTATTTTATGTTAGTGTGCAATTTATTTATTTCAAATCGCTTTAGTGGAGTACAATTCAAGTAGGTAGAGGTAGACATTACTCACATTAGCGACCAATTGCGCTTTGGCCTTTTCTGTATTTTTGACGTTCACATGTTAATAGTTTTAAAGGAGACTCTCGAACATCGTGGTGTTCTTGGTCAAATAAAAGCTAGAATCAGGGCAGAAGTCTTCAATGCTTTGGATGACCAGGCAAGTTTTTACCAGATAAAATGCTGGCATTTCGTGTTAAGTGTGAATGCGAATACTGTGTTAATATTGTAGAGATAAATGTATTATACTCTATTGGTAGCCTTGCTTATCCAGTGCTTATCACCATTTTCCTGTAAATGTAAATGTAACCGAAGTTGGTCGATTAAAGACCATACGTTATAACTATATAAACATTGTAGCTCATTTTCGAAAGGAAAGCTATTTTTTCTTGAAATTTATTCAGAACGAAGAGAAGCCCAGTCTTTCAAACGAGAACATGTTAATGAATGAATTAATCCGCGAGTACTTAGAGTTCAACAAATATAAATACACATTGTCAGTTTTGATGACAGGTGAGAGACAAGGTGTATATGTGCTTGCTTTAGAAGTTTCACTTTTTGGCCATTACAAAATTATTTTTTTAAACAAAGAAAGTGGACAGCCAAAAGAACCGCTGGATCATCAATTTCTCGCAAAAGAACTAAATATAACCGAAGATAATGGGACTACTTCAGTGTAAGTTGTAGAGAATTATAGTTGTTGCACAGACAATTCCCACGTCTAAAAATTTACCAAGCTCTTCTTCGTCCTACTCTAATTAAAAGCTATCGCGAAGTCGTGCATTATCGCTTAGCATTTTCTATATAGCGAACTCAGCTCTTTCACTTTGCCGGTGTTTCTTTCCGCAGGCCTTTGTTGTACGGAATGTTGGCTCATTTCATGAAGGGAAATCGCTCGAGAAACGAGTTTCAACCAACAGCTCGGGTTAACCATAGCGACGACATTTACCCCAAATCAGATTGTAAGTATAAAATATTTACAAATGACCAAAAACTATAAGCAGTTTTAGGATTGTAAAAGTTTGCAAAATTTGCAAGTCCCATCCTAACTCAGAACTTTAGTCTGCTGGGGCGATATTCACATCGTTTTTCGTAGATCAAACTGTAAATTGTATGTACTTTCTGAATATACTTTATCGACTCGATAAAGGACATTCAATGATTCATCGTTTATTATCGCGTTTCGCTCTGCAGCAATAGTGAAATTTTTTGTGATAGTTGTTCGATTTCGCATGGTTTGGTATAAAACAGAGCTGGCTTACTTCTTTGCGTCTCGACAACAAAGATGTGTGTCTTTCATCAAAGACTATATGTTTGGAGCAGTTAAATCATGCTCGACTGATGATAATTTGAACAAAATTTAAATGGTGAAAATACCTGCAACACGGCCACGTTCTTTGCATTTTGTGTTGATGAAAAACAAGAATTATAGTAAAGCTCTTGTGAAGTCTTCATTCACAAAGTTATGTTTCGTCTCGTTCGAGATAATTCCTTCATGACCTTGTTGAGCAATGCGATTATCTCAGCCGTCGATTTACCTTTTCTTGTTCTACCTCGATATATATTAAATTCAGATGGCGTGTATCGATTCCTGGTATGTAATCCATCTCACCTGCATCGACTTTTGTTCGCTTATTGCAATAGAAAAACGAATTCGATGCCTCTTTGGCTGTTTATTGCTCTACATGATGTTACTGTCTACGCTCGAACAACTTTTAGCAGAAGTCATTAAGCTTCCAGCTTCGCTATGAAAGCGAGATTTGCATAAACACAGAAGAAAAGCTTTCTCTGGGGCTTTGAAGACGTCTTTTGTCTCCGTTTAGTTTATGCATGATAGGGCATCTCCCAAGAGGCTACCGTGCGCAATTATTTCCATTGTTCTGATTTGAAAGGCTCTGCACTGTGCATATTTCAGTGCGCAAACAACAGTGCGTAAAATTGAATTTTTAGTATTAGGCGCATGAAATCTTGTGCTCAACATCAATTTCATTTCAGAAGTCAGCTTTCCTCGGGTCAACTGGTTTGCCTATTTTAGGCAGTTGTTATATACCACATTCGACAAAAGGTTTTATCATTTTTAGATAACGAAGACCATCACCCTCGTAAACCAGCTTCGATCAGTATAACCAGTGGAAAAAGGTGACATGATCCGTTCGAGTGGCATAGACCTTGTAAGCCTGGACCAATATAACATGCTTAGGAAAATATTCACAATTTGTCGTGCTCGAAATCCGTCAAAAACGAAGCAAAGCTTTGCATGTAATGAAAAATTGATGTGAATCTGGTATATCCCCACTGTATTTATTCAACTGTGCAAAATATATTTAGATAAATAAATTACTCATCCACCGTATTTTAATGCATATTAAAACAAATTGCTTAAGACTGGCAAAATAGAAAGTGTGTAGAAATGTTTGTTAAACATGCGTAAATCTGGGGGAAATGGTGGAGCCTGGACAAGGGTATGAACATGTAAAGCTGTGATATCGGGTGCAAAACGCTGATCTCTATGCATAGTCCAGTTGCCCAGCGCCATGTTAGCTCATGGTGTTCCTCGATTTTCAATACCTACGGTTGCGGAGTTTCTACCCTCTCCAAGAGCCGGTTTAAAACTGTTAAGAACTATCAGGCGATTCTGATCTGATGCTAGACATAAAAGCTCACTATACCTTTTTATACAACTGGGCTAATAGGTAGCTGGGCTCTGCAAACTATCTTCCTTTCACTACCAAAAACAACACAAAAAGAGTTTTTAATGTTTTATTTTGCTTCTATGATATCAGTTTATATCTTGTACTCGAGAAGAACTCGAAATGAATAAGTTCTTATAAAATATCGCTCAGTTTCAATTTTTACTTATTTTCATTGTACACACTACAATATACTCAAAATTACTATTTCTAAGTGAGTGGCTATGACGTAATACAGGCGATTTCAATTTCGATCGATTTTTTGCAACGGTTCTTTTGAAACAGGTAGTCAGTCCGCTGATCTTAAAATTACACTGGATAAAGCTTCTTTTTCTTGGACTTTGCGATGAATTAATTCTCTTCAATTTGTCTCCAGGAATTCATTACTTTTATGGCTATCGTTGCCGTATCCAGGTAATTTTAGATCAGTAAAATCAATCACATTTAATTATGCATTAGTTTCATTTAATTTAACCCATTTCAAAAACCGGAAAAAACCGATCGAAGATAATTTGCACTAAAATGGAAACCGCATTTATATAATGCTTTGAATTACTTTTAACAGGTTTTGTTGCATACAGAAAAAACTATTTTTATTTCATGTCAAAATTACCAAAAATTACCTATGCTCTTTAGCTTTGAACGAAAGATGATATATTTCGACACTTTTCAATTGGAAAATAAAAGCTAAGAATAATGTCATACCGAATTGAATAGCGAAAAGGGAGAAAATACGGAAATACAATAGGGAATATACGATCTTGCTACATGCACAATATCCTAATATCAGGATATTGTATTAACGATACTAAGCCAGTCGCTGTAAGAAAACTTTAACCGCTTTGAGTGAATAAATCAATAATTGGGAATTGTCTATCAAAAATTAGATAAACATTAAATGGAGTATTGCAACTTAGCGTATCTTGTTTGGTCAGGAATATTATTAATAACAGGCAATTCTGAGGTTTTGTTAATTTTTTTTAAACGCGAAAACTACAATTTTTTGAAACTGTAATATCCCACTTTTTTCTGTTCCCACGGCGGAAATACAATCGAATATCGTTTTGAGATGCTCCATGATTACTCTAATAACATGCACTCAACTTCGATGAATTTTCGACTTGATAATAATCAACTTCTACCATCATGGCCACTCACTCAAGTTAATATATTAGTTAATAACAATAAATTATTCAGACTCTAAATAGAAATATAAATAACAATGTTCAAATCTTTAAAAGTCACGCGTAATCTTTAAAACACTATATAATATCAGAGTTTTTTTAGAATATTTTTTCCAGGTTTTTTTTCACATCAAAACATGCTTGTCAAAAGATAGCAGTAAGTGAATATAGTATAAAAAATTACAAACTATTTAACAAAACTCTCGAACGACAGACAAGGTTCTGTCATTCCATGCAAAACTGCTAAAAATGGGACGCTATATTTGTATTATATGACGTCCCACACGCGGAAGATATATCACGCACAAATATAATTTAATTATTAGGAAAGTTAAAAAGAAAATGAAAAGTCTTGCTAACTTTAAGAAAACTATAATATTCACCAAAATAAACAAAGACGGCTTCCAAACTTTGGAAACGGTCGAGATCCCACAAAAAAGGATACAAAAATAGAACTAAAAATATATCAAATTGCATTGCGTGTTCTTCAGATTGCGTCATTTCTCGGAAGAGAAAAATTGAAAAGCGTGCATATTTCAAAACGTTTCAGTTTTAAATTTTGCAAATGATTGCTCGTATGTAAAATAAGTTCAGCCAAATACGATCTTTAGCCAGAAGAAAATAGTAGAATTAACATGTGTTGGTACGAGTCACGTGTTTTAACGATGGGCAATACAGCCCGCACAGCCCGCACGCAAAATCAAACGGTCACGCACGCTTCACGACGAAAAGTGACACACGTAAATAAAAACACGTCAAAGCAATCAGTAATAATGCACTCAATCAAGACGATGGGATATCTAAGAACATTTACGGTTGATATTCACATACATCAGGGGATAATCAGGAGTGTTGCCGGGAAATCACAGACCCACCTTTTCAGAATGGTCGAGTACACGAGGGTACACATCTGTCGTCTTCTTCAGCCGGACACAAGTTCAGAATCCAAACAGGCCAATCGTAGTGCTCGACGCGGTTTTACTGGTACGAGTCTTGGGTTTGTGATGACGTAATCCTTCGATAGAATGATGCCATTGCCAACATGAGCGGCAATAGTATTTGAAGCAAGACAGCTCGCGACAAAAATATGGGCCTGGGTTCGTGTGACAGGTACCGCATATTGAATCTTCTAGATAAGGATCGACTTGAACCTGCGAGATTAAGAATAAGCGCTTCGTTAGATGTCCATTCAGCAGAAGCATAAAGATCAGAGGCTGGTTGTATAAAAATGTAATTAGAATGGTGATAGAATGGGCCAATCAGAATCTTGTATTTCCGAGTCAACAATGCCTTAGGCACGCAAAATGTGCTCAATAGGATTTTGGTAAAACTATTATTTTAAAGCACTTGCGATATTTAAAGACTCAATTTTTTGGTCTTTGCCATAATTGTGAACGGCAAGTTCTAAGTAACAAATTCCAAGATTATATTGTAACCCAACAATAGCTGACGCCAATGACGTTTTTACGTGATAAAAATAATTGATAGCCCGAAGTGTTGAGACGTTAAAACAAATACACACCAAAATTCTTCCCTTCATCCACAAATCCTAGCCTAGCGGGCGAGAGTTTAATATTATTATTTAAAATATTATTTAAGGCATTTCCGTGCATGCTAAGCGACTGTAAGAGACAAAATACCCGAGGCTCCATTCGCCTCATTATTAATCTTATATATTAATTAAGGTTGAAAGGATTTTAGTTCATTGCAATTCCTTACTTTCTTTGTGAATTTCGGCGTCTTTAACTCTATGAAGCCAGCACAAACAGCTTTCATGTAACTTTTGTGATTGTTAAACGTCACACGACCTGAACCTAAATGAGAATAAAAGCTATGAATTCGCGCGTCGAATAAAATTGCAGGATTTAAGCCCGTGTTTCACTAGGCAAATTTATTCGCGCGACGCGAAGCGATATCTGAAATCCGGTGATGTGATTGGTTTGCGAAAGAATTCGCCGCGAAAAAAGTGGGATCGCTTCCTACTTTTCATCTGT
This sequence comes from Dendronephthya gigantea, assembly GCF_004324835.1. Classification (NCBI taxonomy): domain Eukaryota; kingdom Metazoa; phylum Cnidaria; class Anthozoa; order Malacalcyonacea; family Nephtheidae; genus Dendronephthya; species Dendronephthya gigantea. The sequence goes on along the minus strand of NW_021163034.1, from coordinate 1,260,412 downwards.
TCGCGCCAATAAATTCGCCAGTGTAAACCGGCTTTAGATTGATTCCCTCAAGACTCGTGTCCTTGAAGAAAGCGAGGAAGAACGCGTTTGGCAGAAGGAAAAGCATTTATAGCAGAATTGAATCTCAGGTTTTTCCGATAAACATTCAAATTAAAAATGTTAAAAGCGTTCGCAGATATAAAGTGTTCTCAATTCGTAGATGGATCAATTTGCAGGGTTCTCGTTAAATGTTGGCACAATTTAAACTAGCACAGACACAATGCAACTAAATTTTGAAAAACAAAAAAATAGCCTCAAGGAGCATTGGTAATCTTCACTACACATTCACAAGGAATTTTTAAACGCCCCCTTGAATTCACAAACACCAAACACTTTTTTATAAGATTTACGCTGATGTATTTAAAATGATTTGTCTCGTTTCTGACCCCATATTCTTTCATTTTTAACTTTTCGAAATGTTGAACATTCTAACTTGCTGCTGCCTTGTATATTTGAGTGAATTTACGCAGAATTAATTATCAGGTTTAAACGGAAAAGACCGTAGCGACTAGTTCCCTTTAGCCCCTAATAACATGTTATTTATGACAAGGCAAGATAAAGAAAGATATTCCTATGTTTTCCTAGCCGAGTGGCCCTAGTTTGTTACTTGCAAAAATCCTAATCCCGAATGGGGTGATTTTCAACCGTATTGAGCACGAAACACGAGTTAGTGTTTCACATAAAAACGAGGTAATTTTGTGGAAAGTGGATTTACGTAAGATCTAGAATCGATTTCGTTCCATGCTCATGCACGGATACCACAAAGACTAAGACAGAAAACGGTAAATACATCCGGGTGGAATTCACCACGATAAAAAAGGTCACAACATGTGTGACGATTTGAATTTTTTCCAAAGTTATTGGCGAGTTCTTCTTTATATGCAAAGTCATAATCAGAGCTATGACGGCAAGAAAATTTCACATGTTATGAGAAAACTTCACCTTGCTGACACAAAAGTTCGTCGGGTGAATATAGTCAATTTATACTCCATTAATGCTACATGAAAATACATTTTTTTATTGCTATCAAAACCGATTCCCAAAGAATTATATTTTTGATCGACACAAGGCGAGCTTTTTCAATATGGTCAACAGCACCTACCTATTGGATACTTATGTTTATCTGTATCAATTCCCGCGTACACGACACCGCCAAAGAGATCTTGCATGATGTGGGCGAGACCCTCGGCATTAAGCATTCCATGTAAGCCTCCAACAAACACAGTCTTACTTGGATCAAGCTTCTGGTAACGGCCGCAAACGTAATTGCTGTCGACCAACACCCACGGGATCACCTGAACCTTAACACGATGGACGAAAAAAAACAAACTCGACAATTAAAGTCCGTTCACCCTTGTATTTTTTGTGCAGCAATTTTTAGTGCGATTTTGTAACAGATGGAAACGAGGGAATAGTTATATGAAAGTTCTGTCCATAAGTGCCCTTATTTGAACGTCCGTAACTTATCCACTCGATCACATCTGTCAGAAATCGCACCTTAAATCACAGCGAAAATCGCTCGTGTGAATCGTAGTATTAGGTGGGGGCGATTTCGCCTCACAATTTCATGTAGAGCTTTGGTCTTTTGACGACCGGTCCCTGGTCGCTTTTAAGCGAGGACATACGAAAGTTTTTCCCGAACGAAACTGTTTCATTGTACGAAACTAGCGACTTAGTTTCTTCCGTATGAGTGCCGTACAAGTCGATGTTTACATCTGGGGTAATTTTTTTAAATCTCAAATAGCGCGCTAAGCCTGGTTTATATTTTATTATATTTTGTTGATGAATATTTATGGTGGTTGCTCTGTTCGATAATTCGGAAAATGAAATCTCTTTTGAACCTGGGGAAGAATTTCTGGAACAATCTACTCAACTTAATATACTAATAAACTGATGGAAAGTTTGAGTTGTGGATTAGCAGTGATCCAGCAGGGTCAAGCCGCCGACCGGCTTTTGAACAACCGGCCGTTAGACGATAATCCTAATATGGATGATCCTATTATTGAACAAGACCGAGATAACGTTGATGTACAAATCTTGCTGTATAGGGGTGGGGGAGGGGATTGTAATGTAACATTCTCTGTTGTTAACTCAAAAGCAAGAAGGTTGGAGCGTTGGTAAAAACATGGACTTTTGAGCCTCAATATCAGTGAGCTGTAATAAAACCTGGAACGCTAACTTGGCCGCCATCTTTGAAGCCAAACTTGAAGGTAGTTTTTTAAGATTTTAAACGTTTGAGACAGATGTAGAGAGTGATTACCTACGTAGAACTATGTAAAATACAATCATTTGCTAATTTTTATAAAAATCGAACGAGAAACAGAGTCAACAACTCAGTTTTTGCTGCCTCAATTTTTGGCTTCAGCCTAATATCACGCTGAACCATAGGAGTTAGCGTTCCAGGTTTTATTACAGTTCACTGCTGAAAATCGAGAATGAGTGCAGGAAATGTAAGTAGACATGATGGAGCACTTACTTCCTTGCATCGGATGCGCCTGCTAGACAATTGAAAGTACCAATCGCCTCCATTACTGCAATCTTGGGTACAAGACGAGAGTAACGCTTTGATGGATTTTTCAGAGTCGAACACCAGATACACGTAACCTATAAATCGTGTAGAACAATGAACATTTCAGCATAAGATGTACCAGGATAAAAAGAATAGGTCACCCCATTGGTTTGGCCTTTAGGGAATTTATATTATATAAAGGAAACGCAAAGGACAGGCACGTGATTATGAGTGGCCGAACTCGTGAAGTAAATTCACTACGTAAAGGAATTTTTTGATCGAAAGATGATTTTCGCCACATTTTCTTTTCAATTGTGCCCGGTCAAGGCAATCCGCTGGACTGGCAAAAAATCTGTGGGCACACGGGTATCACCCGTAACGTTTACTTTAAATGAGGTTTGCGAGAAAGGTTCAAAGCCGAATGTTCACTCGAATTAATCACATGCATGTATATTATGTACCAAAAAACCATGCAATATTACATAACGCTGCTTGGCACCTGACGTCATTTTGAGGAAAGTTTTCAAAACTTGAAATCCTACCCGGAGGAACGTTGAACTCGGTTTGCAACTCTGCAAAACCCGCTACTGACGGATTGAAGAGAAAATGAAGCGAAAATTTTCGTTCGTTAAAAAAGTTCCGTCTAGTGGAAACCGCCCTCGGTCGATGAATGCTTCATGAAGTATAAAAGCCGTGAAATGTGTGCTACAAATTTCCATAAACGAGAATAGAAATATCTGAGGATAAGTTGCTCATCATTTTGCAGCTTCTACGACTACGTTCTCAAGCATGCCTTCTTCGAAGTCAATTCACGAGAAATTATAAATGTTTTTAACCGATTTCCTATTATTTAAAACTTAACTAAACAAATAAGGACTAAAATGTATACAAAAACAATCTCTTCACATGTTTCTTTTCAAAGGCAACATATATACAAACGTGTTTAGACAACTCGGAGACAGGGCGAGAGTAAAGCACCACAGCAATGTAAATTCTCCTGAGTCATCATAGCTACACACGATCATTTTGTATTTTGACATGTTCAAGAAGGCAAAACTGGTGGCAACTACTTAGGACAATGAGTTCGGCTAATTTATTATACACAACTTACGCAAGACGGTTTACTTTCATCGATAGGTTTGCGTTTCTTTAAATATTTACAGTTTTGACGTTGATTTGAGACGGTGTTTACGTGGGCCAAAAAAGGAAAAGCCGTATTTGAATTATTTATCTGGCGCCAGGATGTGACGCCGCATCCATCGTGTCAGTGCCAGTGGCATAAGAATTATTGAGATCAGGGGAAAAAGGAATCGTTCGGCCTACATGCATGCAACTTCATGGAATACACGAGAGAATTTATTCACCTTTGGGAGGGTTAACAGCATGTCTTCCTTCTTTTCCCGGCCATTCAATGCGGACATTGCCAAATGGTTTGAACGACTGAATAAGAGTACCTAAAAAACACACAATATCAAGTCTATAGCGTCAGCAATCCGAGAGACATGGGCAAAGCCAGCGCCGAATTTAATACGCTGGGTTTGCAGTAAATTATAGAATTTGGCCATGAGTCGAAAAGATCTTTTTCGCCGCATAACATTATGATAATTTAATGTTTAATGTCAGTTAATTGTTCACTAAAAGAACTGCTTACTGCTACTCTCACGTAAAATATTTTCCTCAACTTTTTTTGCTTAAGCACTCAGTGCAGACTACTTTAAACGCTGCGAGATGAAACGATGCTGGGTAACATGCAAGATATAATTTTCAGGCGATTGATTTCCTTTCACTGACACTATCAATTTACGACGGAGGTCTGAGCTGAAATAATATATTTGCTAGAGAAATTTCTCCTAGGATCATGGGAACAAGCAGTCAAAACAATACAAGATAAAGACTTTTTTGAAACACGCTTGAATATGGAGTTTGTGGGCACACGTTTACCTTGGTTTATAGTGGTTTTTATAGTTTAAACAACAAATTTCTGCATATTAGTTTAACTGACTTGACTGTGCTGACTTACATTTTAGGGTTTTAAACACGGCTTTATAATTTCTATTAATGTACACTATCATTAATTTGTTATAACTTATTTCGTAGCCTAGTAATACATACTTTCTGTTATATCCCAAGGAACACCTCCTAGAAACACCTTTGTAGAGTATGTTGGGTTCTTGTAGTGACGAGGAGGAAGCTGTCCACTCCAGGTGTATGTCACTTCGTTGCTGGTTGCTGAAGCATAAATGGTTGGCTTGTCAGTGGTTTAAACTGCAGGTGTATACCATCATAAAATGCAAGCAGTTGGGGAAACAAAACTGCTATATAGCAGGGCTTTTTTCTGGGAGTTTTTTAGATAAGATGTTCTGGTAGAATAAGGTTACCTTCTAGTTTACCCACACCCCAAGGTAACCCCACACCCCAAGGTACCCACATTCCAAGGTACACACACCCCAAGGTACCCACATTCCAAGGTACACACACTCCAAGGTACCCACATTCCAAGCTACACACACCCCAAGGTACCCACATTCCAAGGTACACACACCACAAGAACCCACATTCCAAAGTACACACACCCCAAGGTACCCACATTCCAAGGTACCCACACCCAAAGGCACCCACATTCCAAGACACCCAAACCCCAAGGCACCCAAACCCCAAGGCACCCAAACCCCAAGGTACTTGTACAACAAGTTAATTTTAAAAACAAACTTACAAGCAGCAGCCTGTTGGAGAATGGCTTGTCTTATATCCTGCTGCATTGGAGAAATTCCTGTGTTAGAGTTTGGTGTGAACCCCCATCGTCTGTCCATCAGCAGGTTTGCAGTAGACATTGGAGACAATGGACCATTCTCGGGGCTGCCCAACGACTGCTGCTGTTCCTCAAGGTGTTGGCATTGGTGGGTGGAAGGCATCACAGTGTGACGAGGAATGAACGAGCCGGGAAAGCCGAACACCATGGAGTGGTCCAACTCTGCAGAGGCCGGTGAGAGTGGGGAGAAGGTGGGTGGTGTTGGAGGTAAGCTGCCAGGAGGGGTAATCCATCCACCCATGGATTGACATGCTGTCGGGCAATTCATCCTGGATATTAGATTTCTACCCTGTGAAAAAAAATGAGATGAGAAGACTTCAACTAAACTATCCTCTATCTATAGTGAAGTAGGGATAAGTATTCTAGGAAATATAAAGGGGTGTAAGAAGTCTCCACCTTTAAAAAACTAGCATAGCAGCTGTTAAAAAATACTTTTTTCCAGATAAAAATTTATCCAGATTTGTTCAGATTTATTAATCTGATTGGGTTAAAAAAATTGTGACCTCAAAATCCGTCACTGAATCCAGTGAATAGGCTCAGATCAGGGTCACCCCCTCCGATAAATGGGAAGTGGGGGTGTCTAAACACAAGTGCATAATATATAATTAGAGGTGGGGATGTCTAAACACAAGTGTATAATATATAATGAGAGAGTGTTTACGGAAATGAGAGACATAACACAAATAAAGGCATTCAGACAGTCTGTAATGGCACACAAAAAAGGCCATAATGACCTTCATTGGCAGATTAACGCGGTCCGGTCAACGAACTAACACTGATATCTTATTATAAATGTACGGAAAAAAGCTTGGCGATTTGCTTAAAGATACAATTTTTTGTTCACCAAGACCCCACTTCATCTGTTTAGCATACGTAGAAAAGGCCAATATTAACTAAAAATTTAGCGAAGCGTTGAAAAATGTGGAATATTTACCCCAAACACATCGTCTTGACCGTATCGCGTCATTGCGATCGCTTTCACTTTTTTACTGTCGAAAAGCCGGCCGAATGCTCCACAACAAAAATATTGTTCTTATAGTTGCTGTTAAACCTCGATAAAACGCACAGGGGTAAACTTTATATTTTCAATCTAAACCGAACAGTCAACAAGACTATATTTGTATTTATTTATTATTCATTTATTCAACACTAGCGATATTGGTGTACTTGAACCAACATTTATACACAAAACATACTTCGTATTTAAAACCTTTTCAGAAATTCTACTCTTTTTTAATAAGTTGCTGCAATCTTTCGAAAAACCATCTTTTGACAGAGAGCAAAATACATTAAAGGGAAAAAAAAGAAGCGACTTCCTTTATAAAAACAAGGGGAAGGAAGTTTTGCATTTGTACGCGCAGTGGAAAATTAATAACAAAGGTAAATTAGTTACATGCAAGTTTTCATTGTTCTCGGCTATTAGCGACTATTATAATTATTTACAAAATATACACAGGCAAAATATGAATCAAACATACCATGATAGCTTCGAGACGAAGCTCGTCTTCAACAGGACTGCAAGATCTCGAACTGGTCGGCGTCGGAGGAAACGATGACCAGCCATTACTTGGTTGAGGACTTGAAAACGAACCCGGAGCAAAGGGGCTCGAAAATCCACAGTTTGCATTTAGAATATCTAAAAGAGCGTTAATTGCGAGGTTAAAAGGTCACAAGGTGTTCCGGACAAGCCGAAGCAAAACTTTTTTATGTACTTTTCTCTCCTGCGTTAAAAATGCATTATAAGCATCATTTCATCGAACTAAAAATCGTCCTACATACCTGGTCTCTTGGACGTTTCGGATCCTTGTTCGAGAAGCGCATTTATGTTCGTGAACATGTCCACACCTGAATCATCAGAGTCGGTCTAAAACGAAGACCACCCGTAGATAATAAAATATAAACAAAGTGAACGGAAAATTTGAAAGAAAATTAAAGCGGAACAAAACGAAAATTATCCATATTTTCGCTTTATGGACTCTTTCGGTTTGCTTTTGGCAATGCGACAAAGACGTTTGTTTCAATAGGAATTAATTGTTAATATATCTAAAAATACGACATGACATTTCATTGTAAATCTCGTTCTTCAGAACTTACACAGTGCTACTTCAGCAAACGGATAATTGATTGCATGCTTTAAATCGTCCGTAAATGTATACAGAATATATATTATTTGCTTAGACCAAACATTTCAAACAGACGCAGACTTGAAAGAACCCTTAAAGCTATATTTCTTGTCATTCTAAAACCTACGAATTGCGGTTCTGTTAAATGTCATCAACAATACAATAAAATTTGACAGTGAAAAAGCGAATATAATTGTACAAACGAACATGCAAAGACCCTCTATGGACAGGATATTACGTGTGACGATTCTTGTTCGTTTATTTATAACGAGCGCCGTAAAGTCCCTTCAAAGCGACAAACAAGCCTGTAGAAATGGCTTGTATAGCGTAAAGATTATGTACTCAGAGCTAAAGTAATCCACAACAATTCTTAAACGAGTTATCCAGACAAACAGTGCAAGTAAACACAGTATATAAATCACGGTCACGAGTGACTCACCTTAATAAATGCCATGATGGTATAGGAAGTTTAACCTTTACTAATGCCGAGCCAAGATAAGTGTAAATTATCGAAGTTGTTTCAATGTACCTCGTCTCTGAGCCTTGTTTGAATCCAAGGCTTTCTCATGATTTAAGCCACGATATTCCTCACACTTTATATAACACCACCAGCTTAGCAAGTAAACCAGTCTGGCGATAAATCCCACGTGTGAAAAAATCTACTTTGTTTTGGCAAGATAAGTGCGTGTCATTGGTCAATATTCAAGAACTTTGTTCGCGAAAGCCAATCACCGATGTCGATATGACTAACAGGAAGTGAGGAGGTAGGTCAATTCCAAATTCGTACTCTTACTGCAAAATGTAAATTTCAATTTTTGGTATCGTTTCCCTGCTCTCCAATCAAACAATGGGTGCTCTCAAATTGCCGAAACTACAACAGAAAACGAAAATTGGACATTGTACGTTAAATACACACACTGGCCATTACCTGCAATGTTTATTTTTGCATCAAACGCGCAAAAGTAAAAATATCAGCAGCTGTTTTGGCCAAATGCGCAACACGTACGCGCGAGCTAATTCGGGCAACGTTTATGTCAACAATCTTCCGGTACAATTTTTAAAATGCGATATTCAAAATTGATCATCAGTGCAAAACAAGGCGCACTCGTATATACCTGTTTAGCTTGCGTCAGACGCACTTCGGTCGAAATAACTTTCTAAGAATACCCACAGAAATGCAGGTAAGTCAGATTAAAGAGTCGGGTATATTTGATAGCGCAGTTTTTATATGTTCGTACACAAGTAACATGTAAAATCCTGTTCCGTGGAACACACATGACGTGTATTGTGGGGCGCCAGCTTAATTCGGTAGCAATCAAGGCTTGAAAGACACGTGCATGAATGATTGTCTATTAGAACTTTCACGTATTTCGGCGTACCGAATGTTTCTGTGAAAGAGATATGACCTCTTGAGATAAACCAGTTTAGAGCGAGGCGGAGAATTGCGGTTGAATTATTACGTATATTTTTTTAAGATTTAAAGTGTATTTAGCATTTTCAGTCGGTTGGAATTTTATCCCCGTCTTTGCAAATAGCATCGTTTTCGGTGCGCGAGTTTGTTGACGATGAGCAAGTGGTTCGCTGTGCATGTTTGCTTGTTCCTGTCACATCGAAAGTACCAATTCATCATTCTCAAAGCATTAACAATTCACGGGAAAAGCACAAAGGTAATCACCATCGTATTATCGTGAAAATCCCAAAATAAAAACAAGCCATATTAAATCAAATCAATTTCGATGTCGAGTTTCCCTTATAAGACACTGTTTTCCTACAAGCCATATGCGCAAAGTTGTTTACTATTCGATAATTTCGATTTTACTATTCTTAACCTCGGATGATTTTGCAAACTTTACCATAACAAGAACAGCACATTGAAACAATAAAATTTTCAGAGACGAAGTATGTTGGTTTTGTTTTTCAAGATTTACGACGCGCTGAGCGACGTACGATGAAGCCATACCAGATTTTCATTTTTCATTGACAACTGCGATGGGATCAGAAATACCGAAATGGGCTTGCTCTTAACTTAAGGCTGCTTTCCACTTACACATTTTTTATACGCACGAAAACGTACGGAACATTTTAAATGCTTTTAAATTCTTATTCATTACAAGGTGAGAGAACTGACCGCCGAATTCTTATCGATTACAGACACCGGCCCGTTTTGGATGCGCGAGAATGATGCTTAAAGAAGTCTTCTTAAGAAGTCAGAGTGGTGTTACACGTTTAAGGCTGGTTTACACGAGGAAATAAGCACATACACACAAATATATAAACAGAAGAAAATTCACGTGTGAACCAGAGTGATATAAGCGAGGATATAAGCACAAGCATAAGTATAACAAAAACGGAAATTTTCAAATGTTTGTGCTTATTTGACCGTGAGAACCGAAAATGAACATAATTATCGAAATGCGCATGCGTATGTTCCTTGTGCGTCTGCTCATTTCATCCGGTGCATTTGAACCAGATATAGGATTCACATTTCTTTCAGAATTTACAATATGGTAAAGTAGTAAGCTTCTTTGCTGATATCGCGAAATGAAAATAATACTTATACTTTCATAATGCTAATCAGCTATTTTACATAATATCACGGATTAGCCAAAATTTACTGAGGTCGGTTGTACGAAGGCTGGTAGTGATGCTATCCAATGGATAGTGATTTTACAACTGTTTTAAAACTGCCGTTTTGTACAACAGGCCAGTGTTCATTAAAGTTGGCGTATTCTACAATGGCCTATATTTGCACTTACCTCGTTTACAATAAACTTTCCCTACCTATAATACCATTAACCTGAGAGGAACTGCTGTTAAATTTGCACAATAATACAATACTGCTATTCATCTATATAATATATATATTTCGTTAATAAAAAAAATTATTTATCTTAGCTGTTTTTATTTTCATTGTCTTTAGAGGTGGCGAGCTTGCAGTGTTTCTTGTGGGTGAACCAATGGAGTTTTTGACAAATCGTATTGCAATACGTGACCTGGAAATAGGGAAAAATTCATATATTTGGCCTTGAAACGGACTGATTCTTCTTTGTTTGCCAAATAAATAACAACCATCTGCGTACGCATAAAGAATGTCGAATTCAGAGAAAATGCATGCACAAGCAAGTTGTTTTGTAGATAAGCGAAATACGTTGATTGATGAAAGGCAAAATTTCACGAGATTTTGTTTGCTATAGCCTTGGTTATATTTTGTTGTTAAAGCGATGAGTATCCTAGTTTGAAGTGGCTTTTCTGGTATTATACGCCATTCAAGCCGACAAGACGGAAGAGGAAGACAGACAAGAACCTCTGCTTGACTATATGGCAGAATTCCAATAAAGCCAACTTCACTTCCAAAAAAAGCGGCCTAAAAATATCAAGGTCAAGGAGCAGCGCGCATGACAATATAATCGCGGATAACTTCTCGTTAAATGGGCTTGGTATAAAAACAGCCTAAAATAGACACGAAAGACCTTCCGAAAACTGGAGTTACGAAGTCGAGACATCTATAGTTAGATATCTCCAGCAGTTTCCATGCCTATATTAGGCAGTTTGGGCACATTTAAAAGACGTTACAACTAAGTCTATTTGTCTATTTTTACTCGTATTTGAATCAAATTGCCGACTGAGATGCCGAAATGAAGAGTTTACGGCGAATTCACACGGGCGATTATTGCTGTGATCTTAAGTGCGATTTTCTTCTTTCGATAGATGTGATCGAGTGGATAAGTTCCGATGTTCAAATATGGGCACCTACATGTGTACATACATAGAGCATTCATAACTATTCGCTCGTTTGCATATACAATGCTCATTGTAGTCATGCAATGCCCAGACTGACAATGTCAGTCAAAAGTCCAAGTTGTCTAATACCACAACATCTGCAAAGACCTTACCGACTGACACGTAGAGCACACCCCCCCCCTCCTACACACACACACACACAAAATCAGGCTGGATCCATCCCTAAGTTAAACTTTAGCATTCATTCTTTACCGTTTTGCAAGCTGAGCATCGTTTTTCAGCGTTTGGTTGAGAGCAAGTCCCACATATATTGGTATGTTGGATACTGTCAGAGTGGAAAGTGAAATTTGCAATCAGAGCACAGAAAATATCTAACTATATACGGACTGTTGTGAATAATAAAACCCCAGCAAATTTCGCACCTTTGAATGCCATTAATAACTTGGGTTAAACACGTCAAAGCTGTTGGTTGATCACCCTGGGTTAGAAATAAAATGATAAAATAGCAGACGAGGAGATAAAAAAATGATGAGTTAGAAATGAAATAATAAAATAGCAGACGAGGAGATAAAAAAATTGATGAGTTAGAAATGAAATAATAAAATAGCAGACGAGGAGATTTTCAAGAGTCTGGTGATTCCGGTTATTACCTTATTAACAGGGGCTATCGATGTGACCAGCTGTCGTAATATGGTTGTTTCTGGAAAACTATACTCGCGAATTGCCTGCCTGATAAAATCTTCCGTTCCCAATGGAAAACCATCACTGGGACGACCTTTGATTAAACTGCAAAAAAGGAAAGGTGGAATTGACGAGAATAGCACATCATTCGAATGATTTTTACCGCCAAAATCTGCAACTTATAGAAACACTTATGTTAAAGACGCTTTAGGAGTAAGACATAGACATCAGCGAGTTTTAAGATACACGAAATCTACGACGCGGACGTGAAATGAAAACTGCTAGCAGTGTTAGGAAACCAGTATTACTTTGTTTTACATACAGCTCTGACGTCGTTTATCAAAGAGTCTGTAATTTTCATCGGAAAATTGGGAAACTGTGGAAATTAGAGTAGTATTGAAGTTAATGAGTTCACGGCAACCAGGTATATAATCCATAATGACAAATATATAGTGAGTTTAAGATGCACCAAATCTACGACGCGTAATCCTGTTTAAGTAATACTGCTCTATCGTAATTATCGCTACTCTGGTTTTAATGAATGAAAGTAATCACCACACAAAGATTAACTTTCACGACCCTAATCTTTGTGTTGTGATTACTTTTATTTATTAAAACCACAGTAGCGATAATTACAATAGAGCAGTATTACTTAAACAGTATTACGCGTCGTAGATTTGGTGCATCTTAAACTCACTATAATCTGTCATTACGTACACAGATGACACAGATCATGTAGTCTTGGAATTTTGCTGCCAGGAAAGAATATAGCTAGATTGTAAAGGTGTGCATGAGCCATTGATGATTGTATATTATAGCCCTGACATTTGTAAAACCTCAGCGTCTGTAATACGTACTACTTCAAAAATCCATCAATTCCATTCTGTCCCTGAATGCCAAGATGCCATCTCCCGGAATGTTGCAAGACACAGCCGAGATAGTGCAACTTCATCGACATAACTTCACTCGACTTATCAGGATCTTTTAAAGACGACTCGCATTTTAAATGTAGTATTTTTACGACTGACTTGTACTCCTCGACCAACACCATATTTTCTTTCAGATATAATACTAACTGAGAAATGACAGAGGCGTTGTTAAATGCCAAAAACTGAACTTAAGGAGATGAGATTCATCTCAAAGAAATTATCCATCTCAAAGAAATGATCCATCTCAAAGAAATGATCCATCTCAAAGAAATGATCCATCTCAAAGTACTGATCCATCTCCGAGAGATGATCCATCTCAAAGAAATGATCCATTTCAAAGAGATGATCCATCTCAAAGAAATGATCCATCTCAAAGAAATGATCCATCTCTGAGAGATGATCCATCTCAAAGAAATGATCCATCTCAAAGGGATGATCCATCTCAAAGACATGATCCATCTCAAAGAAATGATACATCTCAAAGAAATTATCCATCTCAAAGAAATTATCCATCTCAAAGAGATGCCTACTCAAAGTTAAAGAAATTCATTGCACACAAGTTTTCTTGTTTACCAGTTATTATCAAAATGTCCAAAACTCAACACAGTACGTCAACTTACCCTAACAGGACTTAAATTGTTGTTAAGGATGTATTTTTGCAGAGGTTCCAACAGTTTAGGATCAAGCTTTGGTGAAGTTTCATTATCTGCATTTAAGGGTGATTTGAGAGAAAAGTTGATGGAAATCGTAAGCAGCAATACTTATTTCATAACTAAAGATCTGTTACAATTTTTTCACATCAAATGAGTATACCTGGAACTTTTGTATAAGATTCTAAATCCGCCATTGATATAAAATTGTTGATTAGGCTAACACATTCATGTCGACCTGACAAGATACAATACAATTCAAATTTTTTTGGTTGAAGTTGGGAACAGTTGAATTTGGATCGTGTAAGCCTTGTTCATACACTTACAATTTTTGCTGCAATTTTATGTGTGATTTTCTTCTTTTGATAGATGTGAACGAGTGAATTAGTTACTGATGTTCAAAAAAGAACTCTAATACATTGGTGCATTCATAACTAATTATCCATAACTAACTCATTCACATCTATTAAAAGAAGAAAATCACACATAAAATCGAAAAGTGTAAATGAGCCTGCCATACAACTAAAAAATTAAGATTGTTTACCCTTTAGAAATGACTTATTGAATGAAATTAAATTTCACATTATACCAAGTCTGTCTCTCTGATAGAGGCACTTTCCTGCTTTAGAGAAAATATCATATAAAAAATTACCTGTAAATGCTCCTAATTGAGATGCTGTTCTGTTTATGTTATTCTGTGCTGTTTTATCTGCCCCAGCCTCGAGGAGAACCTTTGTTGCTTCCAATGAACCTGAACAAATACACAGCAAAAAATTGATTAGGTTGCTGCATCAGAAGTGAACAAAATATGCAATGCCCTGAAGACTGGGTGGGGGTTGTTGGTTGGGACACGGAGAGTGAGAGGATATCACAGGCAACATCACAGGGTGAGAGAAAAGGTCGATGACAAAGTTGACAAAAGTTGTTATTTCTTATGTAAGCTAAGTACCATACAGTATTGGGCCAACATGGGAATATTCCATTATCCCAGAAACCAGATGGACATAAAATAAAGTCACCATAAAAATTTAGAATGATATTGTGTGAAAACTTCTTGGTAATTTTTTGCAATTATATTTCAGTATTTGCAGATGGTTCTTGTAAAAGAGAAACAATTCAATGATTTCAACTCCAAATCATTTTGTGTTACCTGATAAACAAGCAAACATCAGTGGAGTGTACTAAAAAAATCAAGGATGAAACCCATCAAAATTGAAAACAGAATTTGAGTATCACATCAGGTAAACTTTTTTTAGTTGAAAAAAATACCTTGTGTTCATGTTTTGAACAGTTGACATTTGCTCCTTTATCTATTAGTAATTGACAAATTTCATGTTTTCCTTTGTATGCTGCTTGCATTAGTGGTGTCATGCCATCCTGTTGGGAAAAAAGATAAAAGAACTTTGAAATGTTTGCTATCTCTTGCAAAGGGTTGAAACCACAATTTAACATGCAAGCCCAGCTACCCAGGGCAAACATCCTCATTTCTCGTGATTATTTAGGTCAGAGAAGAGGGAAGCAATGAAACAGGAGTCATAGTTTATGAATTACCCTGGGTGCACATTAAAAACATGGGTGCATGGTCAACTACTGATCTAACTGGCTGTCAAAGAGGCATTTTCATCAGTCGAATTTGAAATTTACTTTACAAATTCTTAATGAAATAAGCAAAAAGAAGAGAAACCCAGAGAAATTAAGACAGGCAAAAAAGTCAGCATTAAATGCCTGACCTCAAAGTCCCAAATGGCTGTGCAAATTACGGTCAATTTCCAACCCAGGAATAGAGTAAGGTGTCAAATGCTCAGAATATGCCTTAGGTGATGTTACCAGAAGTCTGACCAGATTGCTATCGTTGTCATGCGCGCTGAAGATATTCCGCGCATGATTTTAGGGTGAGCAAAAGCAAAGCGTGCGGACGCTGATGTAAAAGCACTATGGTGCTTTTTGGCACTATTGTATTATAAAGCAAAACTATAAAAATTGCTGTATCTAACTTAGTCTGCTTACCTAACTTATCTATCTGGTGTCAGGTCGTTTCGTACTCTTGTCATTTCGTACCCATATCCCTGGTCGTTTCGTACTCTAATTGATGGTCGTTTCGTACCCCGATTTTAGTTGTTTCGTACTCAAACGCTATATGACTGCTTTTATTGCAATCAGTTCAGTTTTTATTAAAAGCGTTGATAATAACCACTTTCTTTGTTGACTTGAAACTCTGTATTGCAACATTTAAGTTCTTCATTCGGCAGTTCAAATTTATCGTTTTGAAAATGGTCCGAAAGTCTACACGCACACTTAAGCGCAAATGGCCATGTGGTACTTGCAGTCTGCAATGCAATGACAATTCGATCTTTTGCGAAGGATGCCGAATGCATGTGGTACCATTCTTGTTGTGAGAACCTGTCTCCGAGAGATTTAAAAATTTTACAAGACCTAACCGAAGATTATCTGTGTTCGTCTTGTACGCGTGTTGGACTGTTGGCGATGTCTTTGATTTCCAAAACGCGCTCCAACGGCTGACAAGTGCGACACGTGTTGGGAGGCTAGAAAGTGCTGCTAAAGTTGAATGTATTTTGGTCGTCGTGGAATACCGTTCTACAGGCTAATTGAGCTATTTCATAAGGAAGCCTTGCTTGTAGAACTTAACATTCAGTTAGTTTCTGAAGGAAAAGTGAGGCGGATCCTTTAATGTAACCCGGTGTACAAAGATCTTTGTGTTAATAGTTAGTGTTCAGTTGTATAAGTAAAAAATAAACGGACAGATCACGGATATATTTTTCGGCAGTTGAAATGAGCTTAAATAAAATATATTCGTCTTCTTGTTTTTGCAAAGCTAGCTCATTAAGTCCCTCCTGTGTAAAGTTCGAAACGACCTTGTCTGGGTACGAAACGACCTTGTCTGGGTACGAAACGACCATGTCTGGGTACGAAACGACCATGTCTGGGTACGAAACGACCATGTCTGGGTACGAAACGACCAGGCCTGGGTACGAAACGGCAGAAGTACGAAATGACAAGAGTACGAAACGACCATAAACCTATCTATCTTACTCTGCCCCCTACAAAAATGCTGAAAGCATATCCCTTGTAAGTCCATAAATCATTGAAATTTTATCCGTAAGACGCGCATTTTTTTCTGGAAAAATAAACCCCGGCGCGCCATTTAGCAAAGATAGCAAAGATAGCAATCTGACAGACAGATGCCACAAAATCTCTTTGACCCATTGACTCATCAATTTTCGTGTTCGGACATGAGTTTAAGAAAATAAAAGAAAGGATAGCGCAATGCATATATTTCTAAGAGTAAATTTATTCATATCATTGGACATACAGATTTATCTGATTTCAACATGCATACAGATACAGTACAGTACCTCGTCCAAACTGTCAACTTTTATCTGCCCGAGATCTAATATACGGCGAACTTCTTCGATATTTCCTACAATTATTCAAATCAAAGCAAAGTTATAAATCTTTTCGTTCGCAAATCTATGGCCTTCATGTAAAATCTAACCTTGGTTGATGTTTTCCAGCAGCTGTTTTCGAACCATTTCATTCAATTCCGCCGCCATTTTCTTTCCTTTTCAAAAACATTCTCTTGCCGAAAGTTGCCGATAACGAAACGACAACTTCCGATTTTTTGTAGCAATTTTGAATTCAACTCGCAAGCTAGGCTCTTGTTAGTGTTGTTACATGTGAACATTTCGTGCGGAACGAGTTCAGAACACGCAAGGTGAGGGAACGAATTGTACAGCATATGACAAAAACATACTTTTGTGTTTTAACTTTTAAATGCAGCCAGTCACACTTTTAATTTCAGTTTGACTTAAGTGAATTTTAGAAGGGACACCTTAACCATCATGGTTGGGGGGGGGCACCTTAACCATGCATTGGGCAGCTTCCCCTACTGGCCCTTTTCTCACACAGGGTAGCAAGTCTGATTGGCCAACACTCATGCACTTAGGTTTGCCCATCCAGATAAGCTACTAGTTCTCAACGCAACCCACCACTCTTAAGACTCACAAATGGATAGTGATGATGATTGTTGGGAAGAGCCAATGAATGATGCCCAAGACGTCAAATGTCTGTTCTGCGATGGTTCTTTTCAAAGTACAAGTGAATTGTGGGAACATTGTAATGTGAACCATCAATTTGATATTGCTCATGTAAAGCAAAAGTTTGGTAAGCTAGCTCACATTTTTTTCTAGAAATGGCTAGATTCTAATCTAACACAAAGTTAATGAGTTAGTTGGCACATGTGGATTTTTGTGAAAGTTAATAGGGTTTTATGATTTCAATGTAGGCTTGGATTTTTATGGTTATGTGAAGATGATAAATTTTGTGAGAACTGAGGTAATGTGCATAAAAATAGTATCAAACGCATTTTTGAAAAGTCATCATGAACAATATTTGTGAAACCTACAGCTGCTATATGGTAACATATGTACAGTACTTTAGAATGTTTCTTTATTAGAAACCAAACCCAAAGAGCTTGTTTGAACATACATCTCCATTTCCATGGGAAGATGACAGATATCTTCAGCCTGTAGTTGTGGATGATCCATTACTGCAATATGGTAAAAATTATTTAACTGTTAGTACCTTCATTAAAGAGGGGTATCATTTCTGCTCATGACAATGGGTAGGCTACTGGATTCAAAATTGCTGAAATTTAGCATGCTTATTTTTTTTTCTGAACATAAACTCCATAGTGTTGTAAACTAAATAGTGTTAATTACTCTGACCTCTCTTGATATTCTAAGAAATATAATTATTTAAAATGTAAACAAAGCGTTTGTTCATATTATGGACTGCACCGCACTTTTAAATCTTTACACTGGCATCTTTATCAGAAGGTAGTACGTATTTAGCAATATAAACCGTTATTTAATATAAAGTTAAAAACATAGTAATGAAACACAAGCGAAAATCTTCCGAGTTAAACAATTTAATAAACCCTTAACCCTTTCTACGGCGCTATTCGACTACATAAATTTCAAATTACATAAGGTGATACTAAAGGCTATTTCAAACGATGATTTAACGATGAAATATATCTCGTTTATTTATTTTCGAACATTTTATTTAATTTTCCTACAAATAAATCGAATCAGTTGTTTTCAAAAAATACGAACTCGTTACCTTTAGTAAAGCATTGAAATATTTTCCGAAGGTTTTCCAAAGAGATCCTATTATATTCTTGCATTGATCTTGGAAAATGTGAGACCTGCCAAGCTCGCGCCGCGCGCCATTTCGTTCCCATTTCCCGCCATAAACTTGCAAAGTCCCAAGTTCCCGCCGAAATCTTCCAAACTTGACCCGCCATACCATGTCCCCCCAAAATCTTGCCAAAATTTTATGTCTATTTTGTAAAAAATCATGTTGAGATCTTCGAAAAATTGTCAGAAATATAAGGTGCAAGTTTTCTCTCAACGTCTGAGAATTGAAATATTAATTAAAGAAAAATTAAAGAACTTTTCTGGTGGTCTTTTGTTTACCGACATATCAACACACTTGTACCCTATACATTTTGTTCCAAGTACAAACATTTTTCAGCTAAACTTCATTAGCACAAACGTCCACTGTATCAGGCTGAGGGGATCTCTTTATTGCCCTATATTTGCACTCAAAATTCAATGTTCTTGTATGAATAAAATGCCGCATAAATTCTCAACTACAAGCCTAAATAGTCTATTATTCTCCCCATGAGAGTACTATTAGTCTTGCAACACTCGCCACATTTGTGTACATTCCGTAACGCTAGAAAATTAATTTCCCTAGCCTGCGAATACAGAATCTATTTATACGCTTATTCCACGGTGCTGTATTCGCAGGCTATAATTTCCCTTGAGACTGAAAGTTAATGAATTTAAAGCGGTGTTAAAGCGACGTGAATTAATTATATTTTAGTATATGAGTCCAAGTTTTCTGCACAGGCGCATTCACCCTTAGTACAACTCATGGGTTCTTCATTTGATTCGAGGTTTATCAAAAAAATTTTTAGATATTGAGGATTTTGATTCTGACGAGGAGGAAGTTGATGAAAAATACCTTCAAAATGGTAAAGTTTAGTGTTTCTAAAGTGGTTAAGTTGACCCTTCAATTCAATATTTTAACTGTTGGCAAAGCTGAAACGTTCATGAAGAACAAAATTGAGATAAATTGTTGGGTGAATCGATAAATTATATTTTTGGGTTTTTTTAGGTAGCTTGGACCATAACAACGAAGTGACAAATAATAGGTTGACATGACAGATTTCATTAGTTTTAAGTACAATTCGAGTCAATTATTTGTCACATTTTGAACTCTTCGCAGCGTTATTATCATTATTATTATTACTATTTTTATTATATAGGTTACAAATAGCACTGGAAAGAGCAAGTATGGCTGAGTCGGCTTTACAACAAGCTCTAGCCGACCTCGAAGCGATGAGGTGATCATCTCTCATCTTCCAGCAAGACCTTTTACACGTATAGTCTTGTACAACTGACCTCTGATCCATTGAACAATCGATCCTGACCCGCGGGGTCTTCACCTCCTTACTATATCATCATTGCTTTCTTCGCTGTTTAGGGCTGGAGTTCATGAACTCGTCCTTGGAAATGAACAGCAAAACCGGTGAGACTGTAGATTTCAATCATATATATATGTTGAATATTACGATGCATTTGAAAACAGCATATTCTATTCTCTGATACCCTGTCTAGCCTGGACGAAGCTGCCCGCAGCAAAGTGGTATTAGATGACGAGGAAGACCCGTACTTCAGTAGCTACTCCCATTATTCCATTCACGAAGAAATGTTGAAGGTTAGATTAATGTGTAGTCGATTATGGTAAAAACAATTTTCCATACGCTTCTGGGAAAAAGGTCAGACTATAGCAGAACACAACCTTTGCCTGCATGTATATCTTCTTTGCTGTACAATCCTGTGGAGGACGACTAAACTAAACTAAACTTGGGTTCCATCTTTTCAGGATAAAGTTCGAACATTAAGTTACAAAAACTTCACGCACAAAAACAGACATTTGTTTGAAGGCAAAGTTGTGTTGGATGTCGGTTGTGGTTCCGGGATATTATCGATATTTGCCGCGCAATCTGGAGCTAGAAAGGTCTTTGGTATTGATAAATCGTCAATTGTGTATCACGCCATGGATATTGTCAGGTATACGAACGTATATATGATTGCTGTGGTAATCTCACCTGTAGATATTGAATCAAGAATTCTTACATCTGTCGGCTTTTGGATTCCAGAAAAGTCATGCCTTGGTTGTGAGATTATATATTACTTCTTCAAGAATCTTTTGAAGTCGTTTCCAATCTTTGTCAGTCTAACAAGAGAGAAATGAAACATTTTAAAACGAGAAGTAAGAACATTTTTGGAATATTTTTTTTATTCATTTAGAGAAAACAAGCTTGACAATATCGTGACATTAAGAAGAGGAAAGGTTGAGGATATAAATTTGGACGTTGAAAAGGTATGAAGGTGCAATGAAGTTATTTTTGTTATGAGTTGAACATACCTGAAAGAGTTAATTAACCAAAATCTTCTTCTTTTGCTAGGTCGACATTATAATATCCGAGTGGATGGTAAGTTTGAAGAAACCACAATTCTTTTCCACTCCCATTTGTTTCCATTGGGACAATCATAATTTTTTGGAACTGATTTATTTCCGCTGTTTCCTGGTCAAAACTCTCTAAAGTTGGCTCCAATTGTAGGGATATTTTCTGTTGTTCGAATCGATGCTGGATACTGTCCTATTCGCAAGGGACAAATGGATGGCTCCCGATGGTAAAGGTAGGAAAAATCGGTGAAACATAAAAGTTTCGGTTTAGGAAGTGTAAAGAGAAAGTTTAACCCAACTCAAAAAGATTATTTCAGTTTAGTAATGATTTATAAGAACCTGGGTCATTGCAGTCAGTCAATAGAAAAATGAGTTCTGGGGCTGGTTGTATCAAGCCCGTCTCGTGTTAGATTATGCAATCAACTTATGCAATCAATCTATGTATTTTATACAATGTTTCCAGTCTATCCTGATATATGTACGATGAGTATTGTTGGTGTCGAGGATAAGAAAAGAATGGAAGATAAAATTACCTTTTGGGAAGACGTTTATGGTAGAAATGAAATTTATTCAACACTCTCTTAGCATCTCTTGTGATAATTTATCTTGTATCACTCAAATCCACGAACCTCGCAACTTCTCGTGACTGAAGTCTTCATTCGTTTCAAAGTGTCCATACTATATAAGACTTGCTTCCTTTACTTTTCTTTGCTATCATTGTTCACCACCTCACATATGATTTGACCCCCGTGTTCTTCATTTTTCATCACATACAGTTTTGTATCGACGATAGTATCGTTCGGTTCATATAGTGAATGACTTCTCATTCTCGCAAATTTTCCAGGTGTGAAGATGTCGTGTATGAAGAATTTAGTTCTCTCAGAACCCGTTGTGGACATTGTTGATCCTAATACAATCGTGACGAGTAACTGTGTCCTAAAAGTTAGTCGTCATGTGCATTTTCTTGCTCAATAACTTATCGATATACTTAATACTTATTAAAACCTATCGTTTTGGTACCAGAAAGTAACCTATTTATCTTATAAAAGTACTGAACTTCTTAAAATTGAATTTCTCTAGGAAATCAATGTAAACAAAGTTACAACCGAATCGTTGGATTTTAAAAGCGATTTTCAGCTACAGGCTCTGAGAGATGGTAATCTAAATGTACGTTTTCTGGAACGTTTTTCTTCATTTTTTACCCGTTCTTCTAGGGCAAAAACCCAATATATAAATAAGATAACTGATTTCGAAGATATCAATTTAACCCGCATGTCTGTAAATCTTTTGCATCCAGGTTTTGTTTTCTAAGTTGCAGAATTTCGCCGCTTTTGATATTCCATAAAACATCCCGCATAAAATATATTGAATTTAATCATTTTTCATAGATAATTGTCGGGTATTTTGATATTATGTTCGAGGAAAATTGCACTGAAAAGGTAAAAAAATACAAGTCAAGATCATTCAAAATTTCTGTACTCCAATCTGTTTGTGGAAATGAATACCTTTACGTTCTAAGAATTGTTGTTCTGTTTCTAGATATCATTTAGTACACATCCAACAAGTCCTCCAACTCACTGGAAACAAACTCTATTTTACTTAGAGAGCCCTTTGGCCCTGCGAAAAGGTATTTAAATGTCTAATTTTTTGCCCATTGCGCCATTTCTTTCCGTATGAGACAGTCCTACCTTATGATTGAACTGAATTTCTCTAGATGAACTCATTGATGGTACTCTTCAGTGTAGAAAGAACAGGAAAGACCCACGAAGCTTAGACATTGTACTAGAAATACGCGATAATATTTCCAAACAACTTATGATCAATAAATATACTTTACAATAACTCTAGATCTCTATCAATGTGTTAGCTTTATTTGTTGAATAGTATGGATCATATTTTCAATCCTAACGAAAGCTCTCATCAAATGGAACTATACTAAGGTTGATAAACTATAGTCATCCGTAGTTATTCCCTGCGTTAGTCTGTGATTGTCATCGTTTAATGAGAGCATATGAAACTTTATAAAACTCGTTATAAAACTACGTTATTGTCCTTTGACATCATGGTTACACTTGGGGAGGAATCGAAATTTCAATATAATTACAAATATCTCTGCCATGCATCTTTAAAACATTGGGAAACAATGTTTTTGACCAAAACATTTTCAGCTTTTATCCGAACTATATTCCTGCTCAGGCACTTGCGGGCACGTTATTGCCCTTTATATTCGCCTGCGGGAGATTAGGCAGCCTTTTCATTGCCTTTTCCCCGTAGCTCTTCCACCATAAAATATAAGTCTTCTCGGCCGAAGTCGCAGCACGATAATAGAACGCTTTCGCTTTGGACAAATCCTTCGACGTGCCTCGGCCACTTTCGTGCATCTTCGCGATACGATACAATCCGATCGTGTAATCGTGATGTTTCGCCACATCACGTGAGTACCCTTTCATCGCCTGCCTGTAATACTGATCAGCAGTGTTGGGATCGTCCATTGCTTCGTGTAACTTTCCCAACTGGTACTGACTTTCTGAGAAGGCGTGTACACTTTCAAGCAAGGCTCTCGCACGTGCCAAATCTTTGGCCACGCCCTTGCCACGTGCATAAAGCTTGCCAAGTTCTAAACAAGCATTGGGGAACTTCCGATTGGCCGATTCGGTAAAATAACCAATTGCTTTGCCCAAATCCGTAGACACCTCGCCCATACCGTAGCGATAGATCCTACCCAAGATACACAACGCTCGGCTGTTGCTGCGCCCGTTGTCAGTGTAATCCACTGTGACAGCAGCTCGCTCCAGACATTCCATTGCCTTGTTGAGGTCAGTTTCTATAACTTCTCCATATAAGTACTGGTGAGCAATGTTGAGCCAGCCTTCGGCACTGCCTTGGTCAGCGGCTTCTTTAAAGTAACGATAAGCTTTCGCTTCAAATTTCTCATTTCCGACGAGACCGGAAGATTTCGTAAGAAAGCGCTTTGCCAACTCAATTTGAGCCATCAGGTGACCGTGGTCAGCACCGATGGTAAGATACTTGACGGCAAGCTGTTCATTTGGCACTAACATCTTTCCCACTCCGTTCAAGTACAACTTTCCAACCGAATACGACGCGTCGTAGCTACCGAGGTCAGCGGCACGTGTGAATAATTCAATGACGTCATCATAATTTTCCCTGCTCGGTTCTAGAAACAATGTCAAGAACGCGAGGTTGCTTAGCAACTCAGCGATAGCGCTCTCCTCAGTTTCCGTAGCCAGTTTGCGCTCAATCTGAGTTCGTTTTGTCTTCAAAAATCCCAACGCGGCATCTTCCTGGTTACACAACAATCTCAACCGAACCACGCCTTGCTTGTGACCTTGTAATGCCGCTCGGAGTAAAAGACTGGTCCGGGATTCGACCCCTACGGTTTTCGTCTCGTCGTCGCTACCTCCGGGAGACAACCGCTGAACAGCATGTTCGGCGAGCACAAAACCGCTGTCGGACGACTTTTGATACCATCGAATGGCTTCCTTGAGATTTTTTGCATACGACCCGAAACCATTTTCGAAGGCCAGGCCAATATAATAAGCTCCGAACGGATCCTTCTGTTCGGCTTTTTCGCGGTAGTAGCCCACGGCCTTTTCGTACAGCGGTTCTAGCATATGTCTAAAAGTGTCGTCGCGTAAACTGTCGTCGGACATTATCGAGCTCGCGGAACTCTCCGAACTTCGTTTCGACGAGAAGTTCAAGTCCAATAACGGAACGTGCTCTTTACCCCGGGCGGAACTTTTCTCCTTTTTATCACGTTTCTCTGACTCAAATGTATAGGCCTCGATAGAGTTGCCGTTGACGATCGTATTTGGCGACTGTTCATCCGGGATGACACTATCGTAGAGCGGCCTGGAACGTTGTTGGCCCATTTTCCTGAGAAGAGACGGCGCGGTTTTTGTTGTCTAAAGACAAACAAATCGATTAACAAATCATAAAATGATTCAAATATGACTAAAAGGGAAACCGTAAAAAAATGGCGACAGCGTGACCACAATAAATACATACAATTTATCATCACAACGCTATAAAAATCATATCAGATTAATTTTGAAGCAATGAGGCGCTACAATTAGTGACAAAACAACTTATCATTGAAATCATTCGCGATGATTCTATGACTTAATTGTTCTAAAGCAGAATCGTCTACATTATACAAATTGCCAAATTTTACCCTTCTTCAATGAAGGAAAAGTCGCTGTATGATATCAGATCTTTATCGATGATAAATTGTGTTGTAGGATGTGACAGCGGAAACCGCATTATTGTACGGGGGTTCGGAGGTTAAAAAGGTGCTAAGTGCACGTTTGCCCGAAGGGTTGTTACAAGTCATTTACAACTATTGCAAGATCGACTGATAACAGTTATCTAAAACGCAACTATTTTGACGAAGCACTTGCAATTTGTTGCAAATTGTAATTTCAAATTTCCCAACTTCTAAACAGCACCGCTATTTTTCAAAAAGTTCTTCTACGACTTCTGAACGATATTAAAGGCTAGAGCCAGCTGGCTACGGTGTGAAAACTCTTTTCTAACGCTAACTGAACGTCAACATCACCAAAGTATCCCCAACATCACTCCATCAGGTATATTGTTTAGTTAGAAAATTAATTACCCGGAAATGGAATCGAAACTGTGTATTTTGTTAACTACGATAAAACCACTCATAATGTGGTTTATAAGACTAAGAGTTTATACAACGGGCCCATGCCTGATTAAAAGGTTTCTGCTATTTAATACTAGTAGACTTTTTACGTCAATATGGGATTATAACCTTAAATTCTTGTCAGTTATTTCACGCATAATTTGAGGTAGTGGCGTCGAGTCGACCGATCCTAGATCGGAAATGTCTGCTATGATCTAAACTGCATGACTTCACAGCGGCGTAATTATACACATTCCAATAAAACTGATTAGCTGCTTTCGCCAAGGGAGCATCGTCAAGGCCAACGCTCGTAAATAGAAATGAAAGGCGATTCCCAAAACCTTCCCGGCCACGGAACAATGACGTCATCGCTCTAAACTATCTGAAAAGTTGCACTCCAGAAGCTGACACATCGAAAAAGGATAGATTCAGTTACAACTCACTTAATGCATTTAATCTCAAGAGGATTGAAGACCTCAAGTATATAAGTAAATAATTTATCATCCTACACTTGTAGCGGTGATAGTTCAGGTCATACTACCGACCGTTATTATCAGTTGGTACTTTTTTCTTTCTTTCGGCCAAGATTTTGCAATTTTCTAACCTGATAAACCTCGGCTAAAATAATTCTGAAATATTTAGGATAGTAAGGATACCAATTCGAAAAATTCACATGCATGAACAAAGTCACGCCCATGAAAAACAACATGAAAAACAGTTTTCTCCAATACTTTATTAAAAAAAGAAGAAAAAATATCAACTGATATTGCTTTTTAAATCACGTATATACGGGACTATAGGAAGTTTTCTCGATACCGCTGCGACTCTATGGCGTCAGCACGATGTCAAAAACACGTCAATATGACGAATCGGGTTGCCGTAGAGGGTGCCGAAGTCAAAGCTCCCTAATATCTTTAAAGTATTCACTGCTTTATCAAGTGTTTTCTATTTTTTCTTACAGAGTATGTTAATTACTAGTCTTTGTTCCCACACTGCCTCCTGAAAGCCTGAAAGTTTCTGGCTGAGTGCTGGCTGTTACTCGGTATCAGCTACTAATGTTACTAATGTATCTAGTTAGGTCTAGCAATTACTGCTTTGCGTTGCTTTCTTTTGTGAGGCCTATCTAACCTTTCACAAACTCATCGTAATGTTGCTATAGGCCCAGCTGAATGCTAACGGTTGCCATTTATACTAGCCTGTCTAGTCTACCTGGAACTTATTGTTTTGCAATGCTCAGCTTTATCCAATATACTGGTATATAAACACTCCTCGACTGTGATATATTAGCTACACACACATCATAGCCTAGCCCTAGCTTCAATAGCAGGAGTCCACGACAACACTATAGCCCATGATGTGACTTAATGTGGGCTAAACGTAACGTGATTTCACTGAATGGTACAGACTACAGATAAGTTCCCAAAATTGGTTCATCTCCACTTTTTTATACTTGATCAGGGCATTTTAACCGTGCAAACTGCATGAGTTTTGCCCGCGCCTTTAAGGCATAATGTTTACAGCAGACATGCATGAAGTGGTGAAATCGAAAAAGAAATAATGCCTTAGTTGCCACCGACCGTTAGTCTTTTGTCGATTTTTTACGGGAAAAGGAACTTGTTGACTCTAACAGGAGCAACGATAAGATGATTCTCAAGACGACTCTCAACCTGGTAGTGCAATATTGTAGTCATGTCTGAATTCTACCCCGACCCTCCTTAACAAAACACGAGAGCAATATTGCTCTAAAAGCGTTGCCTGATAAGCGCTACTTTAGGTATTTCTTGATTTGGGAGGCGGTTCTGTCAGTTTATGGACTATCGATAAGATCTGCTCACGGTGTTCTCTGTGA
Source organism: Dendronephthya gigantea (assembly GCF_004324835.1). Taxonomy (NCBI): domain Eukaryota; kingdom Metazoa; phylum Cnidaria; class Anthozoa; order Malacalcyonacea; family Nephtheidae; genus Dendronephthya; species Dendronephthya gigantea. The sequence goes on along the minus strand of NW_021163034.1, from coordinate 1,232,856 downwards.
TCAACCCATGTCCCATGATCTTCCACTGTGAAATAGTTCACTGAGACCAAAATTCACATCAATGGTGGGGATCAGATGGCGACTAGTGGTCGTGGTCGGGAGGGTGCAATCCCCCGTACCCTTCCATTCCCACGGTAATTTTCAAGCCCTATATAGATGTGCGAGACGTCTGCATATGGGGAAAGGATCAAACATCCCTTTCGCATGAAGACCATCTCTGGTCCTGCGAGAGATTGTTGTGTTGATAAATTCAAGGGAATAATACCAGTTTATCTATGTGGAACCAAGCGATGAGCAGTTGACTAGTCCTACTGACGCCCAATGTCCTTACCAAGAGAGTTACAAGTTAAGTGTCAACTCGATTTAGAAAGATAAGATTTTGGGACATGACCTATACATAGCTCTTTTAGTTCAATGATCACTCTCATACAGTTGTTTTCCAACTTAGGACTAATTAAGTTGGGTTTAAATCAGTGCCAGTATGACTGTATCTATTACTCCCTCTCACTCAGTTCTGGTAAAGGATTGCGTGTCACATTTTGCTGTAAGGCCCTGATCTATACTAAAAACTGAACGGATGTAAATTTTTTCCTCATTCGCGAAAGGCTTGGGCTAGTGCATACGTCATATGAATTTGGCTCGTTGAAGTCGCAGGGGCAAAAACAATTTCCGAACTAACCGAGAAACTCAGACTGGAAAGAATGTTCACTGAAATAGTCAGGAATGTATGTCATCCCAAGGCTTGTCTAAGTTGTCTTTAATATGTGGACAGTCCTCCAATATCGCAATTTCATTTGCAAGTTTCTCTGATTTTTCTGATTTTACTTTTGTCCCCAATCCTTTGATTCTACCGGCGTATTAGTCATTACAGTATCACAATGCATTTTAGAAGGCCGCGTCGTGTCGGCCGGTGTATTCTAGAATTTCTTCAATGTTAATAGTGAATACCTGTGGGTTAGTGATTACCTCCGATGAGGATTACACGTAACTACCGCTTAAATATCATGGATCCAAATTGGATCAAAAAACCGCAACGTTGTAACCGTGAAAAAAACCACGAGTCGTTGATAATCGTGTAATCCTTTTCAACAAAGTCTAAAGATTTAATCTATACTTTAGAGGTAGACGTCCTGAATAATATCTCTTAACTAGATGCAATTTGGAGTGCATATGCTAATGCAACATAATTTTATGTAAACACTTTACTCACGTTAGTTCACGGCTCGATTTTCACTTCAATGTCGGTGGATGGTTTCTCCACGTTCACATTCGTCCAAGTTGAATGTCGCAACTTTTCGCACTAAATGAACAAGCGTTAATTATGTAAACATTACGAGGACAATGTTGCTCAATTAGTTTACGTGTTTTAAATCAGTATCTTGCTTATAACACTTATGACCAATAATATTTTACGTTTACTTAAATCCTTCTTGTAAATTATATAACATAAGTTGGTAAAGAATGTATACCACACTATGTTTCTTTATGTTTTTTTAAGACAACCAAATTACAAAGACGGAGACGAACTCAAATCGCGGTTTATCTTTGAACAATCTAACCTGTATTTAACTATAATGTAAACAATATCTAAGCTTAAAGATTTTGTACAGCACGGAATGTTCGGAAAATAGCATACCAACTTGGGTTACCATTGGCTTTACTCTTTCGATCTTCTTAAAGGATCATGTGCGTGCCGTTTTAAAAATTGCTCAGATATATTGTACATATAAATTTACAAAGGTCCATCACTATTTATAAATTTGCCTTTATAAACAAAATTACTCGCCCGATCGAAGCTTGTGGACATTAAAAAACTTATGCAAACATTTGGCTATTTGGGCAGAAAATTCGACCACGTTCTCTTAACGAAATGTAACATATATACTGACCTGTGGCTCGCAATAATGTTGCTTTTTCTAAAACGACTCTTTATATTGTAAATCGCAAGATCTTTAACATAACACAAATGCTTATTCCACTTGAATGGCTTCAAAACACGCTAAAAATACCTTATTGAAAAGTATTAGCAGCGAACAATGGTGAGATTGAATTAGATTTCAATAGGTAAGTAGGCCTGGCGCCCCTAGAGGTCTGTAATCCGAACAAAATGCCGAAAAGGAAACGTTAAGCTCAATTTGTAACGTTTCACAACACAGATATTATGCAGCGCTACATGGGAGCACAATATACAAAACATTTAGATATTTCCTGCGTTTTTCCTGTAAGGTCCGATAATGTCAAGTGCACATTGAGTGTGAAAGAAGGTAAGGGGGAGACATTCGTTTTCACCGCTCTTTGTGCGATACAAAACTTCCTTGTGAAACAGCTACACAGAAGATTTATCGCCCACTTGGCTTGTGGCTAAAAGCCAGATTTAATTTTCGAGGTAATTTTTGTTGAAACAGTGTGCGCAAAAGAACCGAAATGCCAGTCGCCATTTGCGTGACAGGTCGAAAACTCTCCAGAACCCAACACGGTAGACAATATAATGATTTAGTCAATGTCATATTGATAGAGAAGAGGAGTGTGGAGGAGGTCCGGAAGGGTGGCAGACATGGACAAAAAACATTCTCAGTCTATGCAATAATGCATATTTTGGGGGTTTCTAAAGGGTTGGTTGTAAGTCATGGCAAACCCCTCTTCCATCCCCCTATGAGAAAAGGATCTTATCCCCCCAGAAAGTCCATTGTTTATACAAACAATTAACTAACAAATTTCGAATACAGGGTGTCCCAAAAAAAACGAAAACTATTGAAATCACCCATAACAATGCAATTGTTAGAGTTTGAATGCCTAAGCACTCTGTTGGGACACACAGGTGTATAAATGTTTACCATACTTATTTTTACGCATGCGTATATGTTGCAGTAAAATTTGCCTGTTCGCAAAAATGATATTTATTAACAATATTTACAATTTACAAATATGGATAACAATATTTAAATGTGCATCTCAAGGACCATGACCTTCGACATGTCCCCTTTCTCTAGCAACACAAAGCATTTAGCATTTTATAACTTGCATTAAATCCCCACGGGCTGAAATTCGTGAGCACGGCATTCAAATTTTAACAATGAGTGATTTCAATAGTTTTCGTTTTTTTGGGGGCACCCTGTAGAACATTGAATACGAAGTTCATCAGAGCAATTTATTCATAACCTTGTGCTCTAGGTTCGTCAATCCTTTATGGACTATTCGGGTTAGGTGGTTTGTATAGTTAACAATTTTGACTTTAAATCATTTTTACAAAACGATGCCCCTGCATGCTCTAAGTTTAATGAAATAAACATTCGAGTCTTCCGGCCAGGTTTACAAGGATTTAGGGATATTGTTGAAACTAGACTGCATATCAAACCAATTTAAAGATTCTAGCTTTGATTTACATCAGTAATTAAAAAAGCTCTATACTATATATAGTTCTTCTAGCTATATTATTGACTCATTACAGCATGCATTTTAAGCCTTTTTATGCCATTTTCCGGCGAATATGAGCTGAGATAGTCAACTTATCTGTCGATTTCTTGGCAATTCTTTATTCTTTCTATCGTAACGGTTCTCTTTTCTTTTGATTTGTGTTTCTTTTCATGTAACTTCTTTAATTTCGTTTTTTAAGCAATGATGCTATTCAGGCTAGCGCCCCTTATGAATAATGCATGAATTGTCTATTTGTGCTCAGACTTTTATATGGTTTGCTAGGAGAAGAAACTATAAAACTATGACATATTTCCGCTACGCGATACATAACAGTCTGAATGAACAAGTATAACAGCGTGATGAAGCGAGTAAACAACACCAGATCAGTTCGCCCCAAACCAAGCTATGTCGGTTACGATGTTGATTTGCGGAACGAGGTTTTTCGCAACTTTTATAATATTATAATTACATGATATTACATATCATGTAATACAAGAATTTCTCTTTCCCGAGACAGACTCCTTCCGAGAACAAGGTCTTTTAAACATTGCCGCCTCTCATCATTCTCACCGGAGATATGGCTTCTTGCGAGTGCTGTTTTATGATTATTCTTGGATTAGTAGCTTATAGTGTTGGTGATTGCGTTAGTGATTGGAAACTATATTTTGAAAGAAATAGCCAGGTACGATAACCTCTGTGTATCATGGACTATTTTAGTAGCTATAATGTTCGATCGAAAAATTCTGGAATGGGAGCGGAATAATGAGTAGCATAATTAGCATTAGCATATTTCCTTGAAAGAGTAAAAAATAATAACAACAGGAACTTCAATCATTTAATAAGGGCATGATGCATTCTGGTAAAATGTACATCCGCCATCTGCATCGAATGATAAGGTTATGAGTATGGTCATATGATTACGAAATACATAATTGTTCTTTGTGTAATCTGTTATAAATTATCTTGTTTGTTTAAGACATCTGTAAAGAAGCAAACACGGAAATTCACAGCAGCACGAAACATGCACTCAAAGCTATGTTGGCATTTGCCATATTTGGAACGATACTAGCCAGTTTAGAAATGATAAATTTCTTTCTTGGTTCGTGCAAGCAAAAGATTATGCATCCAGTGTTTTTGTCTATTATTGTTTGTCTCTTCGAAGAGTTGCCATTAGCTGGTCTTCGCTAGAATCTTAAAACGTCGGCTAACAATGAAATGGTAGATATTTGGAGCATTGTGTCCAGCATTGGGACCATGACAGCCCCTTTGCTTGGTCCTATCTATAAGTGTTATAAAATGACAGATTGCTGCAACTCCTTTGACAGTGATGAGGACGACGAAACTCGCAACCTCGTACCCAGGGAAACTTGCTGTGACGAGCTGTGCTCTGGGGAAAGCAGGGGGTTCGGTGCGACTTGCCTCGTCTTGATGGTTGGTGTTGTTGTAATTATCAACATTCTCAACTGGGCAGATGTTGAAGCCCCTGGTGCTGAATTGTGCGTCCAAGCAGTCCAAGAGTAAATGCTTCTTCGTGGACGTTGGAGTATAGGTATAGTTTATGCATCTTTAAAATCATAACTGAAATGGATCAATCATTCAAATAGAAATCTCTCATAGTCTTGCCAGTGAACTTAAGATAAAAAATTCAGTAGAACAATACGTAATTGCATATAGCTACAAATAGACTATTCTTATCTTTGTCATCTATTTTAATGTTAGTAGAATACAGTTTCGATTCGGAAATACAATACTGAAATAATTTTTAACGAATATAAAATTGAATGTAGTGAAAGTTGTGATCGATGTAATGAATGTTTCAAATCCCAGCCCTGTAGGCTTGCAAAATTATGCGTCCATTGACCGAAAGCATACCTTCTGCACGATAAACACGGTACGGAAAACCAAGCTTCAAATTTTTCAGGTATGAATGGTGAATGTATTCAACTTTATATAGTATGGATCAGAATTGCTTGTTTCGAGTTAACTACCATTTAACTACTCAAAATCTCGTTAAAAAGTTTTATACAACCAATGTTTAGTAGTATTTAAAACGGGAGAAGAAGCGTTTTATCATATGTAAAAAGCGAGGCGCTTCCGAGCGTTTTAAATATGATAAAACACTCCTTCGTGTGTTTTAAATATGATAAAACACTCCTTCGTGTGTTTTAAATATGATAAAAATAAAACACTCCTTCGTGTGTTTTAAATATGACAAAACACTCTTTCGTGTGTTTTAAATATGACAAAACACTCCTTCGTGTGTTTTAAATATGATAAAACACTCCTTCGTGTGTTTTAAATATGATAAAACACTCCTTCGTGTGTTTGAAATATGACAAAACACTCCTTCGTGTGTTGCCGTCCGGTCGTAAACGACGCACGCAGATAATTTCGATTTTATCTGCAAGTATTTTATCAAATCAACTAGAAATTGTATTATCTTAAAGCTAAAACATTTATCTATTTGTATAAGTTTAGTTCATTTCAATAGCTTTCCTATAAGCCAAGATATTAATTGCCGATCTTGTACTTTTGAAATTGAATTTTGGAGAAGCGAAAATACGCAAAGCCTTCCAGAAATCTCGCCTAAAAACCTCCAAATGTTTGTAGCTTACATTGTGATCAATATTTCCATCTATTTTGCTTGAAATACAGTCGTTTTGGCGATTTGTAGTGGTATTTCCAACAAACGTGTTTACAAACGGAAAACCCGAAAATTTGCATATAATTATCACCATATTGGCGAAAATTTGACAAAAAATCGGAAAAATTTCGCTCCAAAAAGGCCGAATATATGTCTTCTAGGGACAATTTTACCCCAGAAATCGATTTCCGGGCTTATTTTACCCCTAGGGGGTAGGCATCATTGAGTTTTTGACACCTTTCACCTCACGCGACAACCGCATGTGCGTGCGCTGAGCAACGCGTCTCGCTCAGGTCTCGCTACAAACAATAACAAATCAGAAAAATCGATATTTTTCGAGTTTTTCTGCCCATCCTGACTTAAAAACTATCAGAAAAGATAAATAAAGCATTTCTAGTTTATCTATAACGGTTAAAATACGAAAGGATGAAAAATAACGAAGAAAAAAACGAAATTCCAAAGGCGAGCTATATTTCCGGTTGTCATCACTTTGTAATTTGATATGATTTTGACAGCTGCACGGCGGTGTCAGGTTAACAGAAATATTTATTAATTTCCGGATTATAACAGAAACGATGGGGTTATAGTACTTTTCTCAAGCTATAATTTGGTGGTATTTTTGTGTTTTTTGCTCGCGCATTCGCGGAGTTATTAGACATTAAAAAAGTAGGACTTCTAAGTCCTAAATTAATCAGACCGGATGGGAATGAGTTAAATATGACAAAACACTCCTTCGTGTGTTTTAAATATGATAAAACACTCCTTCGTGTGTTTTAAATATGATAAAACACTCCTTCGTGTGTTTTAAATATGATAAAACACTCCTTCGTGTGTTTTAAATATGATAAAACACTCCTTCGTGTGTTTTAAATATGACAAAACACTCCTTTTTTAAATATGATAAAACACTCCTTCGTGTGTTTTAAATATGATAAAACACTCCTTCGTGTGTTTGAAATATGATAAAACACTCCTTCGTGTGTTTTAAATATGATAAAACACTCCTTCGTGTGTTTTAAATATGATAAAACACTCCTTCGTGTGTTTTAAATATGATAAAACACTCCTCTGTGTGTTTTAAATATGATAAAACACTCCTTCGTGTGTTTTAAATTTTAAAAAACACTCCTTCGTGTGTTTTAAATTACTTCAAATACGCCGTATTGTTGTCGACCAATAAATTTGTTCCATGTATAAAATGCTAATTAGCTTAGTAGGATGAAACATTATATAAAGAATACTAATGTACCTGACATATTATATAATGTGCCATCCTAATTACTATTCATGGTACTTTGCCAGTCCACGTGTAAAGCCATCATATGTGACTTCTTATGGTTGATTTCATAGGCTAAAATGCTGATGAATTAATAATGAATTATTTAAATAAATTTAAATGATGCATGGGGCCCAAGTGTCTGGTTCCTCCATGCACGCACTTATAAGCTGCAAAGCTTTTCTATATCAAAATCGTGAACATGAGTATTGCATAAAATATTTGAATACGACCATCAAATAAACCATTGACATTATTTGAAGAACAAATTAAAAGTACCATTGTGTTTCTACTTTCTGCGCAGACTGATTATATTTTTCGACGTTTTCGCATTTAGTAGCGTAGCCAGCCTGACGATTTGTCCTGCTATGCTAATATTTTTGTGTTCATTGATTGCGAAAACAATAAATTTCTAAAGAAATGAATAGTTATAATAACTCGAAATTTACATAACGGGACAATATTGCGGGGAAAACAATTCTAGGAAGCACGTGGCATCTTTGTTTGTCGCGAAGGCCTTATATGGCAGCCCATGCAGCATCTCCTGCTGCTAAATTAATTCCCGCTTCACTGCGAATTGGAAGCGTAGTTTGTGCATTTAGCAATTGGTGGTTATAGTTTATCACATTTGACCGTCGTCAGCTTCAGCATACTGAATAAGGTAAGCTGTCTCAGCACATTGCCTTCTGTTTTCTACAGTAATTTTATCTGCATGATATTTTTTTGGCGTTATTGTACAACATGGCAAAGTCATAAAGTGAAAAGTCATAATGTGCACGATGAATAAAGGACATCAAAGTTAAAGCAAAAATAAAATAAAGTTGTTCGAATTACTTCCTTAACATTTTTTCAAATATTTCTTTGAGGATTCGAGGATATGCTATTTTCTCCACGGAAATTTATTCTCAATGCAAGGTTCTCGGTCCCGGCGTTAAACCCTATCTTCTCGACTCTCGCCTTTAGTGAAAGAAATTTATATTTGCCAAGAAAATTAATTCTCCAACAAAAAATCAAGCTGCTATATTATTAACTTCTATGTTGTATTTAAAACGCGAGAAGGAGCGACTTATCATATTTCAAACGCGAGGCTCACTTCAAAGGCTACACTGTTGCTAGCCACACTGTTGCCGACGAATTAATTCGCTCGATGTATACAAATGCTAATTAGTATGAAACATTATATAAAGAATCCTAATGAATGTGACAAATTGTATAATGTGCCATCCTAATTCGTATTTATGGTACTTTGCACGTATAAAGCCACCATATGTGACTTATGGTTGATTTCATAAACACCGAAGAAATTTGTGTTTATGAAGTTTTAACCCGAAAATCTGATCACTGGTTCACATTGTGTATTTCTGTATCGCTATTCAATAACTTTAAAAAGTTCGGGGTTTTTTCCGAATACGCATAAATGCAATCTTTTGACAGCTTATCATATACAACTGACAGCTGTGAAATGGCTAAGTCAAACCCGGCAGGCGGTCTTTCGCCGTCGTCACCTTGCCCGAATTTAGGGACCGTCTGCCATGCAGGCTATGAAATGGCCATTTTGAGGCGTAAAGTATACACAAGCTAAGGTTATTAATTCAGATGATTCGTTTTTGCCGTGTGCAAACTTTAAATCTTTTGTGCAAGACATATTTTGTGTAGCATCTATAAATCTTTTTTCTCACCAAGTTTGATGCCTTAGTATTGAGAATTGCGGCAAGGTATTTTTCAATTTTACCAATTTCTGCGGTAACTTCTTATGGTTGATTACATAGGATAAAATGCTTATGTTTTATTATTGAGTTTTTAAAGAAACTACAAAATACTAATTTTATCTTTCACAGTATATCATGGCGTCAGTGAGTTTCTCTTTCCCGAGGCGGACTTCTTCAAAACAAAATCTTTTGAGCGTTACCGACCCTCATCATTCTAACGAAGGTGAGTCGGTGACAACACATCCTGGTTGGAAGTACTCTATTCCAAGGATCGTTTTGTCAGTTGCGCTCGTAGCTTATGGTATTTTTGATTGCGTTAGCGATTGGAAGCTATATTGTGAAAGAGATAGTCAGGTAGGGTAACTTCTCTATATTATGAATTATTTCAGTTGCTATAACGTTCGATCGAAAAATTCTATTATGGAAGGGGAATAATGAATAATACATTTCCTTGAAAGAGTGAAAAATAATGACATTAGGAATGACGTTCACTAACTTCAGTCGTTCAACCGCATGATGCATTCTGGTAAAATGTACATCGCCATCTGAATCGAATGATAAGGTTATGACTTATGAGTATGGTCATGCATATGATATTATGATTACGAAATACATAATTGTTCTTTGTGTAATCTTTTATATCTTGTTAATTTTTAAGATTGAAGACATCTGTAAAGAAGCAAGCACGGAAATTCATAGCAGCACGAAACATGCACTCAAAGCTATGTTGGCATTTGCCATATTTGGAACAATACTAATCAGTTTAGAAACGATAAATTTCTTCCTAGGTTTGTGCAAGCAAAAGATTATGCATCCAGTGTTTCTGTCTATTATTGTTTGTCTCTTCGAAGAGTTGCCATTAGCTGTTCTTCGCTGGAATCTCAAAACGTCGGCTAACAATAAAATGGCAGATGGTTGGGGTATTGCGTCCAGCATTGGGGGTATGACAGCCCCTTTGCTTGGTCCTATCTATAAATGTTGTAAAATGTCTGATTGCTGCAAGTCCAAGTCCTCTTGCTGTTCTGGTGAGAAAGACGAAACTTGCTGTGACGATCTGTGCTCTGGAACAAGCGGGTGGTTCGGTGTGACTTTTCTCGTCTTGATGGTCTTGGTTGTTGTAACTATCAACATTCTCAACTGGGCAAATTTTGAAGCCCCTGGTGCTGAATTGTGCGTCCAAGAGTAAATGCTTCTTCGTAGCCATTAGAGTATATGTATAGTTTATACATCTTCAAAATCATAAAATGGATTAATCATTCGAATAGAAATCTTTCATAGTCTTGTCAGTGAACTTAAGATAAAAAATTCAGTAGAACAATACGTAATTGCATATAGCTACAAATAGACTATTCTTATCTTTGTCATCTATTTTAATGTTAGTAGAATACAGTTTCGATTCGGAAATACAATACTGAAATAATTTTAACCTATATAAAATTTAATATAGTGAAAGTTGTGATCGATGTAATGAATATTTCAAATCCTAACCTTATAGGATTGCAAAACTATGCACCGTCCATTGACCGAAAATGTACCTTCTGCATGATAAACACGGTACGGAAAACCAAGCCTCAAATTTTTGGTATGAATGGTGAGCAGGAATTATTAATCAAATAATTCCTGCTGTCTACAAAAAAAAATCACTTTTTTGTGGTGGTATAGGTTTATTGGATTTATCTGCCGAATTGCTCGATTTCTAGAAATTTTTCTTGGGAATGTTTGATTGTTTGTGGTAGCAACCTACGTACTTATTTGGATTTGAAAGTTAACCCACTAAGCAGGTGTTTTCTGCAGCGGTGAACACAAATATTCACGGTTTAGGTGTATATTACAGATGTCCCATCGCCACAGCTTTGAGTTTGACAGAGTTCGAAGTCGAGACACTGTTGTCCTTTGAGTTTTGAGGTAAAATACTTAACACTGGACGATGTGTTGTATGTGAAATTGAAGCTATTAAAAACCGTTTTGAGACGATTGAGAAATCTGCTTTCTATCTGCTTGTTTTTTTTTTATAAATGTGTTCCCAACTGTGATATTAACTCATTAACTACATGCACATAACAAGCGGTGGGGAGAAAAATCAACTTGTAGCCATTCTAGCCGAAATAAAAATAAAACTGCAACGTAGCCAATGTCCCAAATAAATCGCCTCTAGGAATTTATAGAAATTCCCTATCCGAAATAAGTAAAGAAACTATATGCTAAACTTTGTATGTATAGTATTAGTTACAGGTTTTGCAGTTGCGGACCCCAGGAATATCGTTCTTTACTGGAAGTAAATATGAGAGTTAAATTAGAAACCTAAAATTGTAAATAATAATTATTAATTGTAATTAATTATTGTAAATAATTATTAATTAATAGTTTACCACTGACAGAACACCGCAGGCTCATAGGGATCGGAAGTGCCCACTGAAGTGACGTGCCGATACTTTTTCTTGGAAACAGAAGTCTTGGAAACAGAAGTATGGGATACTTTACTCAGTATCGGTTAGTATATTGGTATCGGCCCATCTCTACCGCAAATTGTGCTGTTACCGACAATATTGACTCGGATTAATCTTGCCAGTCGATCTTATATATAGCTAGCTAAGTGAAAACCGGCAGATACGACCGTTAAACCACAAGACTCAAGCTACGCTTGAAGTGCGTGTATCTAAGACGAAAGGTAAATAAAAAAGCGAAAGGGATTATATTACTCAATACTCAAGCAATCAGTCCGACTTCGCACTCTCAGTTATCTTACGATGGCCTGTTGGGTTAGTATACGTATGTACTTTCTATTAATTCAATCCGTTTTCTGAGCTGTTTTCCGTAGCTCAGAGCCGCGTGCAAACACTGTTCGTCTGTAGTGTAGTGCTTTATTCAATGCCTCTCAGTTTACATAGAATTAATATTCGAATTCAAGTCGCGATTTTGAAAAAATTTTAAACGTCGAACGTTGCTATTTATGAACATGCAAAGTTTTACGCAGTTTAAAAGTAAATTTCATTTTCAATATTTTGGGTTTTTTTCATTATTTTTTGTTTGATAGGAACGCCTAAGCATGCAATTTGAATTACCTGTAACTATATATATTCCAACTACATGCATGTTGTCATATGAATTCGTTCAATACTAGTATACTACAAGTTGTGTTTCAGTGGGAGAGGAACTCTTGTGAAGTATTGTAATAATATGATTGCCTCATTGTCTCGCCGCACAAGAGCAACCAGCTGAGTTGACGAAAAACGAGAGACTGTAGCTCAGCTAAAAGCTCTCGTGTGCGGAGGGCTTAAGGCCCGTTTACGCTATGCCCGGTTAATCCGCTTGTCACGATACCTTCGTTTGCCTTTAAAGGGCAATGGTTAGTAGCAAATGCTTATTAGTTTGATAGATTTGGTATATTTATTTCGATCGCTGACAGTTGATTTTTAAAATTTGACTCACACCGGAAGCAATCTGGAATAGTGTAAACGGGGCATCATATAGTTTTAAATGTTAGACTAAATATCCCACCCACAGTAAAGTCGAACTCGACAAGACCAACCAAGCAGAAATTATGACCTCGTGTTTATCGATCCGAGGTAGTAATAAATGCATGCAACCATGAGATTACACTATATTTATAAAAGGGAAGAAATCGTAGCGTGCCAGCGAAAACCTTGAACAAAGCATCATTATCACAACAATTATAAAGTTTATCTTCTGATTACACCTCTCTTTATAATTTGTAGGTTTTTTGTTGCGAGGATTGTGCATTTCTTATTTCGCTACTTTCATTGATTGGTTTCTTTGACTGCCTTAGCGATTGGATGGTTTATCACGAGAGAGCGAAAAAGGTATGGAATTCCAATCATTCCAAATGCCATTGATTCCTGTGGGGCCAATCAAACTTCGTGCAACATCATGCAGCTAGGCTTTCCACGTTTGACGTCTTTATAACAAAGCTCTTAGAAAGACTGGTTCTCATAGGTTACTGCAGACCGCTGGCGATGGCTGAAGCGACACATTCAGGCCAAAAATGGTAACAATTTTCGTTTATCATGAAAAAGTATACAAATTTGCAAACTTTGCAAGGCTGTATTTTCCACATTTTACAACGTTTCGCGGCCAAACTTCGCATTTCTACTAATTTCAGTACGCTCGTTTCAGCTGTGGTGATTTGATTGCATTTCCTTGCATAGATCAAAAAGTAGTCTATAATGCAAATGGGCTATTCATCGCCGACTGCTGGTGATGAGAACCGGGCTTTTAAACCTTAACCTAAAGGCCCGCGCACACTAGAGCTATATGTGCTTAAAAGTCATGTGATTTTTGGCACGAATGACCAAAGTTGCCGGAAAAGTCGCCCGCACACGAGAGCAACTGGCTTAATGCACGCCAATGGCCACGATGACTTTTCGCTAAGCACGTAGCTCTAGTGTGCGCCGGCCTTAATACTTTATGAAAATAGAAAAAACATTCGTTAATTAATTAGTGGTCACCTGACAGAGGCAACGTGTAAATGTACTCTATATCACCTTTCAAGATTGAAGATATGTGCGAAGAAAAGACGGAAGTTCATGGTGGTACAAAAATGGCGCTCATAGCCATGTTCGTATTTGCCTTTTTTGGAACAATACTATTTCTTATTGAAACGATAAATTCATTGCTGAGTAAGTGCAAAGTGAAGATTTTCCATCCGGTGATTTTGTCGATTGTCGTTTGTATCGTCGAAGAGATGCCATTAGCTGGTCTTCGCTGGAATCTTAGAATATCCGCTGACAAAAAAATAGCAGATGATGGTTGGGGAATTGCAGCCGGAATATTTTCTATCGTAGCTCCCCTTCTGGGTCCAATCTCGAAGTGTTTAAAGATGTCAACTTGCTGTAATTGCTGTAATTGCTGTAATGAAGATGACAAATACTGCTTTAAACTTGAAGGACGTGCATTGGTAGTCGCAGTTATTTTTCTGTTCTTGACGGCAGGTGGTGTTGCAGCTATCAACGCTGTGAATTGGAAAGATTTTAACGCACCAGGGTCGGGGATTAATGTTAATGGTACATTCTGTGCCTAAAGCGTACACCGTGTAAAAAGAATTTTGCACCTTTTAACATTTACGGGGTATTTTATAAGCGCATTTGTATGACAACGCGACAAAAATAGCTAGAATAAAATCCTTCAAATGGTCAAAAAGAAAACTTTGATATTTCCAATCCAGTGATCCCTTCCCCGGATCTTTTCATGTTACGTAAGCAGTTTCTAGATTGATGCGGTGTTCGCTTCACTTATAATAAAATCTTACCCCTCCCCCAAAAAGACACTTCTTTTTGACTCCAAATGCCCCTCCCCCCCGTTTTCCTTTCAATCTGGCGACGCCACTGAATATAAGTTAGACATCCCAGGATGAAAAAACCTTTACTGAACCGAATTTGCACCTATCAAGGCTCTGTCTATCCTAAGGTTATTTGCTTCATCGACTATGCACCGACAATGGATCGTGGAACATCGCCGATAATTTACGACCTACTAGGAAAACCATTAAACCAGGCGCGAGAATTGGCCGCGTTGTATATAATAATAATAGTATAATGATTATGTACAATTGTCAGTGTAAACCTAATTTACCCAAAAAAATGAGAAACAGGCTTTGAGGTTATAAAATATTTGCTTAACAAGCTGTGACACCTGCAGGGAATTCTGGTCTTAGTAGTCACAGCGGGAAATTTTGAAGCTTGAAGATTTCGCCGTGACTACTAAAACCAGAATTCCCTGCAGGCGTCACGGCTTGATACGTCATTATGCATAAGGTTATATCACCATTTTCTACCCGATCAAAAATGTATTCTCGAAAAAATTATTTTAGTATAAATTTCGAGGTGACTTTTGATTTTCTTGCATTCTCATTGGTCAAAATTTTAATTGAATTGATAGTCTCAAATAGGTCTTTGAATTGATATAGTCACTGGTCAGTGACTATAGCTTTTTGTTGCTTTTCCAAATAAATTTAAAGTAATTATAATTTTTTATGAAATTATGTGGATTCTTATTTAAAGACACCCCGAAATATATACTTGCGGTTGCACCCCCGGATTTCATACATTAGGAATTTATATATAGGACGATACACCTTTCTGCAATCTACACGCTGACGTTGCACACGCAAACTCGCGTGAAACGTCCTCTTATATTATTATTACTTGAACGTTTGTTATTATTACATAAAAGTTAGAAACTACTTGTGCATTCGGTGACTAGATTACTGCATGCGACCATTTTCTAGCTTAGAAATATATCGTTCCGAATAGTTCGGATGAAGTACAGTTTTCATTTTTGTAATGTCCGTCTAATGGTATTTGTATTTTATACGCATCAATAAGGGTTGCGTACATACATGATACTGCCAGGAGAGTGATGACGTAAACTAGCAAGTGATATATCCAGTACCTCTTCCAGACTTGGAAAACTGGCAGATTATACAAACGACACAGAACATAGATTTTAACACAACTAAAAAATAATTCTATGGCTAGTCGGACTGCAATCCTGACAAGCGCGTCGATAATGACATCCTGGGGTGAAACCTCACAGTTTGTTATTCGGCACAACGCAACAAAAGCTTGGCTTAGGATGGTCATTACACAGGCAAGCAGCATATCTTGGATTTCAGTGTTTGCCTTGAAGCGTCGTTGATTGAACTCAATTTGCCGTTCAAACGCTCCAGGGTTGAAGAGGTATGTCAAGGCTGGACCGCCAACCACTCCACCCACACCCCGTAACAGAGAATGTACAATTAAAAGCCACATACTCGTGAAATCGGCTTGTAGGATACCATAGAACACCAAGAATATGCCACGGCTCACATGAATGAAGACAAAACTACACTCTTCAGTGGTGTATCTACATGTACTCTTAAAAGCATGGTATGCGCAAAAAGTTGAAGATACAAATCCAGGCAAAAATGGTGCAATCAGTAACACAAACGATCGCACAATTTCTTTGTTCTCTTTGATTTCAATACCTAGCAGAGACAAAGCTGGACGAGCGAGGTAAAATCTGATAACCTGACACAGGCAATAATTCAATGTGAATCTGACTGTAACCAATTGAATGACTTCCAATCGAGAATTACGGAAATAAAGACCATACCTAGCTCTGATAATTAGTATGAAACACCCAACGCAGTAAGTAATGAACCACAAGTAACCTTTAAACGGCCATTCCCACTTCAACCATTCCTCTATATTTTGAAGGGATAAGCTCCGCTCTATAATAAGTATTTTGAAGGCAACCATCAGAACCATGCCGGCTCCCGTAGATGCTGAACTGTTTAGGTTAAAGTATTCTAGTAGGTATAATCCCAACATCAAAACATTCAAATTTGATCTCACTTTTCTTCTTGATGACATTAGAACGAGGCTCACGTCATAACCAACCTGAAGAAAAACTATCGCAAGTAGTCCCAATAGCAACGCTGCACCTTTTATTGCGAAAGCTGTCTGCAAACTTTTCTTCAAAAGTACTTGGCTGTGAAAGGTAGGCATATTATCAATTATAACATATTCGCCGTCAGCTTGGCCATTGTTCTGATCTCTCCGACATCTCAGGCAACTGACCTTCGTTTGGATGTACCCGAGGACACTTATTGCGACAAGAAGTTCAATCGCTTCCCAAAATACCATTATTTTGAAGGTTCTGCCCTTCGCCTGTTCAATTTACTGGCTTTCGAGGGAATATATCACACTGTAGAAACGATTGTTTATGTACTTCCCAATTAATGTGCACTGATAAAACTGATTCACTCGGACCCAAATATTATTCTTCGACTGGTAGCTAACTGTAGAAAAGGCAATGAATTCCAGCAAGCATATGGAAGTAGGCATTGGCTGTGTAAGATTCGACGAAAGTATTCGACCTTTATCTGCCTCATTTGCTTGCGTAACAACAATTTTAGTCATGTTTGGTGTTTCCCTTGTTTGCCCACGCACACTGCATGGGACATGAACTTTACAAAAAAATGTTTTGCAAAGATTTTGAAGACATAACTCGCAAACGTTGTATCGTTTCTAAATATTCGAAAAAGGTAATCCGTGACAAAGTTATCCGTTAGTGAAAACAAAAAAGGGACGAATAATTTGTTGGTGTGTGGGAGACATTACGCAAAAGGCATCATAGCGAGTAGCTGGGATTACAGAACAAAGGTCAATTTCGTTTTAGACTAATCAGCATTTTTTTACATTTTTCTGGCTAAGCCAATCAGAATGCCTAAATCTTGAATACTTCATGTAAAATGCTACATAATGTACCTTTTTACCGGAAGTTGTTACGTTTTGCAACGCAAATTAACCGAGGTTGAAAATTTAACTCTTGATTAGGAATTTTAACCCTGAGACCTGAGTTAACTTAAGCCGATTCTCCATTATGCCCGTTTCGCCCGCGCGGGCACAAAAACATTAATTTCTCAGATTCTCTCAAGCTCTAAAAATACGCAATATTTTCTTTCAGATTTAATTTTCGTGTGTGGCATACAGTTTCTATATGACATGGAGGTAGGAATGTTTTTCATCATCTTAAAATTGTCCTAAGTGAAGTAATATTTTTTCTGAAAAATCCTGACGATGGCCATCTGTACCGTAGACGATTACCCGTGAGCCTCTCCTTCTTTCCCAGCAACCTTTGGAAAAATTAAAAATTCAAGATGCGTTGTATAGATAGATTGATTCGTTTGACTTAGAAATATATCACAGATTTCGAAGTAAAAAACAGTGTGTAAAAAACATCAAAATAGCGGGGCACATGCTTTTATAGTAAGAATAGAAATTAAATCATGTGATAAAATATAAACCAATCATATGCATCAGCTGCCATTTTTTGCTAGCCAATCAAAAACCAGGGCTAAGCTTATTCTTGACCAATACACCAAAACTCCATCTTAAAGATTAAGAACAAGCTAAAACTTACCTGAGCATTATTCTTTGCATGTGAATTTGGTGGAAAAAACTTCGAGGTTATATGTTTACATAAAAAGTCCTATAGTACTTCATCTTACCCTCTTGAAATCACTCATATTTGTAGCTTCCAAGGTTGTGCCAATGAATGAAAGTGAGTTAATTATTGAGGTCTCCTCACCCCCCTGATTGTCTTGTACAAACAGCTAGTGGACATTAAATGGTATTTCGAACTTTTAATATTAGAATACAGACTAGAAAGGCTTTTTCATTAGTCTTTGAAATCTTGTATACTCACAGTGACAGATTGCACATACTGAAATTTGACAAATTTCAAGGGAATTAGTACATCTTCTAAAACATCACCTGAAGCGAGTCTACAAATATAATTGCACAGAAGACTATAAGCATTAGGAATCTATGCAAATTGGTCATCTTTAAAAATATATATGCAAAAGTTTTTAACCAAAGTAATAGTAAAGCAGCGAGGTTCAAGTGTTTCACTTGCCTCAATTCTTGCACTGCAGCAGTTTTTTCAGCCTCGTCAAATCCAAGTGTTCTGGTGAGGTTACTAAATATTTTGATGGTTTTGGGTGCCGTTCCTGTGCATGGTAATTAAATTTACTTACATGACATTAGAAAATGCAAAAATTACATAATAGGCTGACATATATGAGATTAAAAATCTAATGCTATTAAATTTGCATTGTTTGCTTTTATTTAATCATTTTTAATCATTTTCTTTTATTTAATCACTTAATGAATTGCATGTAAAAATTTCAGGCACATACCATCATCTGGGGCATACAGCCTTAAGGAATGAAGTTTCACAGGTTGATTAAATGATATTGAGATCAACATCTAAAATGTTTCACAAAAATGCATTTTTTGTGTGGCATCAATTTGAATAAATCTCATTGGAGAAAGGTATATCAAGATATAGTACCTGCTCATCACAATCACTTTCTAAATATAAACTTTTTCCTTTCTGAAAGATGTTCTTCAAAGTATGATCGTCACTTTCATTCAGACATTCACATTGGGCTTTGTTGATCAAAGATGACAGGTCCATCTATGAGTTGGATAGTTTGTTATTTAGCAAAACCTGATCCATATCTCAAATACAAAATGACAGAAACAAGAGGCCACCAAAACCTACATATCCTTTTGGGACAGTCCCACTGATTTCTTCATAGTCTCCCATCCATTTCTTTATTTTATCCTCTAATGCTTTTGCATCGCTTCCTTGTATCTGATCCAACTTCACTCCAGACCGGAAAAGAATAAAGGTTGGTGTACCTGAGATGCTGTACTGGTTACTTGTTTCCTACATGAAAAAAAACTATAAATCATACATTTTTACATCACATACACAACGCTTAAGGAAGACAATAAAAGAATCACCTTGCAAGCATCTACATCCACTTCAAGAAAAATTGCTGAAGTATATTTTAAACTGAGCTCTTGAAATTTTGGAGCAATCATTTGACATGGACCACACCTTGAAAATGGTTACAGGATGAGTCTACACAGTTATACGTTTTAATATTCTAAAATGCAAAGTCTGCTTAACAACTTAAAGGTGTAAAAGTTAAACATTAAAGTCTTTTAAAGATGGTGCAAATAAAGATAACACTTGCTTTTTTAGAAATTGAGGAATTAATAGTGGGGATATTTTGTCTGAAGGTTTTGTATTTTAGCGTAATTACTCTAACAGACTTATAAAAAATAAAAACTTTTCAAATATGAAATATCAATTGACAACGCAATTCGCAACCATCCGTCTTCCCTCGACGTAACCTAGTAATATTTTAAAGCTAAAACGAAATATACCAACCATGATGCTTTAAAGTTTGCTATTATCAAAGTTCCTTTAGCTCCTGTTAATTCAATACGAAATCTTGAATCACTTTCAATCATCCTAACTCCACCTGAGGACGCCATCTTGAAAAAAGGAAGTTGTCCAGTCGCGGAATTATAGTCGAGCTCAGTGTCACTGGCACAGAACAGTGAACTGGCACAGAACCACTGACAGAAACATCCAACATCTATACCAGAAATCGCTGAAGAGTTAGCCAGAAGGCATTTACATCGGTTCCTTTGATGTCTCCGCAAAAAAACCCAATGCCATCAGGCTGGTACCACCTGCCGAAAATTCTGATATTGGTTGCGATAGCGTACTAGGTACAAAGTGCCGGTTGTACCAGCCAGACACTGTGGCACTGTGGGTGGCACTGAAGGCGTTAAAAATAGCGGTAATTTTTGCGGATGGCCTTGGGAAACAGAATAGAAATCCAATGTCTATTCTGTGCCCGAGCCATTTTTAGAAAATGCTGATTCCCAGCAAAATTTATGCACTGTAAATTAGTCCTGATTGATCTTTTTTATGGACCATACCACTTTTTTTGAAACTGGTTATATATTACATTATCTTCACTGAAATAGTTTCCAAGTGGACATGGATTGTCTGGCATGATTTTGTCAATTTATGGTCATATGGTTTAAAATTCCTACCCCAAAATATTTGAATAATTCAAAGTGTTAGGACAACATGAACTTGATGTTAAATTACATAAATTGTGACACAATGGATCAAGTTTGTCTGACTAAATAATACTGACTGGCAATAACAAAAATCAGTGTTTTTTCTTAGAGTAACATTTTCACCAACAACTTGTCTGCTCTTCATTCATGTGGTGTTTGGATGTGTTTTCTTTTTCGTGGGTGTAGTCAAACTATTTTTGTGTAGAAAAGTCTTGTTTATTTACATATTAAAACTTGTCCAGGCAAGAGCAGATTTGTAACTTCATAATCACTGTTTGATTCATGTTAATCACTTCCCTTCATGTATTCATCCAGCTGTGAGTTCAAAACAGACTTTGTTTTTGACATATATTTATCAAGTTCAGTGTCCAATTGTTCTTTAGTTGGTTGTTTCTTACTCATGCCACCACGGCCACGGCCACCACGACCTCCCCGAGTGCGACCGGCTCCTCGTTGGCTGCTTGCAGGCCTGCCTCTTCCTCTTGTAGATTGTCCTCCACGACCCCCTCGCCCTAAACCACGACCTCGCATTGAACCACGACCTCTTAAGGAACCACTACCTCCTCGTGTGGTTCTGCCTCCTCCACGAGCAACTGAACCGCCTCTTCCTCCTCTGGTCTGGCCACGTCCTCTTGATCCTACACCTCTAACTCCACCTCTTTGCCCCCGCACTTTAACTCCCCCACGTCCACGTACTTGACCTCCTCGCTTTGTACCCAAGCGATTTGCAATGGGTATAGTGAGACGGCTCTTTACAGTTCCTTTTGCCGATGACTGTTCTTCAATTCCCATTCGTTTCGTCATCTGTGCAGCGAGACGTCTGTTTTTTTGGCTGGCAACATTCTCAGCACGTTGTTTATTCCGAACATTTTCCACCACACTTGACTTGGCAATTTCACCAAAACTATAGGAAATATTGAAACAGAAAGCAATGAATCACAGCAGCTTAGAGTTTAATAGCGAAGTTTGATGGAAATTATATTGATTGTGGCTCTACTCACCGGTCACTAAGTGTTTTTGAGGTTGAACTTTTAAGAACAATTTTTCCAGGAACAGCAACATTCATCTTGAATTCCTAATAAATAAATATTTTACTAAGTTTTACGAATATAGTTCATAAATACACTTATGCAGTAAATGTTTACTTAAATGATAGAGTTTTGTGATTATATATAACCACAGTTTATGAGAATTGAGAACCACATGTCGACCAAATTATTTAAATAAACTATTAAACAATACATGCAACAAAATACGAGTGAGATTTTAAAATCAGATGATCAACAATTTTATATTATATCTGCAAGAATCATCGACAATTTGTCGACATTTCTTGACACAAATCACCCTGTGTTCCACACTTGCAATGTACTTGCAATATTCATGTGTAATTCAAACTTTTAATTGGATTCGTCCTCTATTTGTTGCAGTTTACAGGTATTGCATTCAGCTAACAATAGTGCTATGTAAAATGGTTAATAAATTCATGACAGCTTCTTAAGCTAAAATGTCGAGTCTATACACAGTTCATTTAGAAAATAACCCCAGCGATACAATATTATGCTCACCTACTTGCGTTTCTGCAACGTCTTGAGGAGTTTCTGTACTTCTATCAATGCCGATCGATAGAGATTAAAAAAGAAATACAACTAAAATTACAAACGAGCTTTCTTCCCGACCTTCAAAACAGACGCCAAAGTTTACTAGTTACCAGGACGCAGTTTTTTATGGCGCGTCATTAGGTCATTCATTAAGTATATATAGCTCAGTGATTAACCCACTGCATTAGCCCGCGAACGGGAGCAACCGGATCACTGAACACAGCATAAATTATAGCCGGTCGATATAATAACTACTATTCATGACTGGGTTTTACAGACAGGGACGCGCATTAATAGCGGCTACAAAAATGACACCAAAATCAAGATATGTGCACAAAAAAACTACTTTTGGCATGATGGTTTCCGGTTCTAACACTGTCTAAACAGTCGCCATGACAAGACCAGCTGAAGTCCTGGGTAAGAGCACTAGAGCAGATCATGACGTCGAGAACGTCACTGAATACCCTAGCACCCGAGAACTTTGAGATAGCTGAGACAGCCTCGTTCAGCGACGTCCCCTAGGGAAGCTATGAGAAGCTTTAATACCTTCTCCGCTTTGAAATATCGAAACTGAACCGAACATCGGCCCGTCAGATCGGACTGAGATGAAATTGAAATAATGGCTGATCACTAGGACTTATTACTTATAGACTTAGAGGTAAGGCTTATTAATTTGTTCGTAACAAAAGTCGTCCATACATAATGGCTACATTATAATATATATAGCGGCATGTTTGGGTAGACGACTTGCCTGCCATAGCTATAGCTTACTGAGCTATAGCTTAGTAACGATGTATGAAAGGTGTACGAGGTAATAATTGAGGAAGATTGTCCACGTTCACAAACATATCAACGCTGATCGGCTTTAAGTTAATTGCTTTATAAAATTTATAAATTCCCAACAATATATCTATATCGTGCATTAATGGTGTGCACTTTTGCGTCTGATTTTTGCGGTAACTCAGTGACATTGCATGACATTAAAACCATATCGTCAAAACTACTACTTTATTACCTTTGATCACGGCTTCCCGTATTTGTTTTGGCCACCTGTTAAATTACACGCGGATACAAATCAAAATACCGTATCCGGGTCCTATTATTCAAAATCCGGGAATTCTCAGGGTGTTAATCGTATTGAATCCCGGGGAAAAAAGGCCGGGTTTTATGTTAAACAAGACGCCAATTCTGGCGGTTACTGCGTCGCGCCAATCGTTGCATGCAACTGTGCCCCATTTCCTGTCAATATTTATTCCTTTAGAAAAATGTTTCTTTCTTAGGTTTTCTAGTAAATAGAGCACTTCGTTCAGAATATACGGGTAAAACTGCATTATTGGTGCTAGGCATAATGGCATATGTAGCTAACGATATACGTGAATAAGGCTGAGTTTGGAATCATGTACACTGGGAACCAGTTTGTACTGAAATTCAGTAGGATCGGTCTGGCCGTTTTTACCTTTGAAAGGAAAGTGCAGTTTGATTGAAAAATGGCATAGAATGGCATACAAGGCTTTCATAGCATACAAGGCTTTCATGGCATACAAGGCTTTCATGATTCATGTGATCGTTGTCTGTAAACCCGTTTTAGTGTAGGTTTACCATGATCAGTGTGTGCTGGTGTATGCAGAGTGAGCATATTAAACAAGATAAGTCAAGAATCCTGCATTATAATTACCTGAACGTATTTTCTGAATTTTTCTCGAAAGACAGACGTCTAGATTTCCTGCGCTATCGGCCATGCACAGCGACTCGTGTACGTGTTATTTTATATGACGTGTATCGTGCATGCAGCTTCCTGCTTTTGGTTCGCACGACCCGAGTTCGAATCCCGGCGACAACAAACTTTTTCAATTTTTTGTTTCGGTGAAATATTTCTTTTGTGGGAGTTACTAAGCTTAGATTACTATTTGAAGTGTGTTTAGCACGAAAATATTTCGATACGAAATCAAACGAGTTTAAAATACGAGTATCTTAGTTGGCCTGCGCGGCCAGGTAGACCGGGTCGAAAACGTAAAAAACAAAAAAAAAAAAAAAAAACACCGACGGCAATTTAAGACTGCGTTCGCGCAGTGCGCGACGCAGTAAAAACAAACGGTGTTCATATTGAGCCGAGCTGGTTCTTTTTTTCGCTAACTTGTGATTTAAGATTCGCGTGAAATAAAGACAAAAAGGGTTCGGCTTTTGTTTAGGGGCAAACATGCCATAGAGTTGTTCAAAGATGCATGTTCATGAACACTGTCTGTGATCTGAAACGATAACTTGGTCGCCATCTTTTAAGCCAATTTGATTCTGATTATATTAAACTGAAATGGGCACCAGTACATTCTTCAAAAAACAATAGAAAAGTTTGAGAATTTTATTTTTTGTCCTAGTATATCCCGAGACAAAAAATAAAATTCCGTGAATAGTGTTCAAAATGAGAATAGACCTTGATGACCAAATAGCTCTATCAGACAACCGCGCCAGTGATCGTTCCACTCTTTATATGGAGTTCACTGTGCATATGCTATATATGCAGTGATTTCACAAGTATAGTTACTAAGTCTACGTTGACCGGTTTAAAGCCGAACTATTGTAGTCCCAGGAAGATACTACGTTCTCCAAGACAATCTGCCAGAGAACCGCATGAATATTCAAAACAAGCAATTTTTTCGTAGTACACTTTTCCTTGCCGGTTACCAAATTTTGCCGGCTTATACCATTTTTAACATTCTCGGTTTAGATTATGGCTGAAAAACCATCAAACTCTGCTTCCGAACTTGCGGAACTGGTGACGTGTTCAATATGTCTGGAAAATATTAGGGATGCAAGAGCACTGCCGTGTCTCCATACCTTCTGCAAGGAATGTTTACAAAGTCTGGTTACACCTAGAGGAGATTTAACATGCCCACACTGCAGGAAAAAAGTCAAAGTATGTTTGATCTATGATTTCATTATGCTGTAACTATAGGTATTCTCATTTCAAACTCTGCATGAACAATGTCTGATAATGACTAAATGTCTAAAGATGGCCCGGTTTTAACGAATCTTTTCATACGAATTATATGATAGTCAAATTCACTAATTCACTTGACTCTCTTATTGAATGAAGTCTGTTATTGATCAGTAATGCAGTAATGCATTGGCTTGAGTTGATTTGCTGCCCATATACATTGTAACAGACTATAAAACATCCATCAGAACTCAGAAGTGAATTGAATAAAATAGAATTGGATCGGATAAAAAGACCTTCAGATATTTGACCAGGATTCTGTACCGGATTTTGTACTTTTAGGTCCCGAACGGTGATGCTTCCAAACTGAATCCTAATTTCTACGTGAATAACATCATTGATGTGCTAAACTCCAAAAAGGGTGGCGAGGCTCCTGCACCAGCACCTGCAATTGTAGACAGAACCAGCAGGGCTCAACTCTGCACAAATCACCCGGGAAAGGAATGTGAATTATTCTGCCTTTTATGTTTCAAATTTATTTGCCGTGAATGCAACTTGATCTGGTCCGTTTGCAGCTGTTTGCATTTTCATGTACACGTAACCATCGACAAAGCAGCAGCGTATAAGCGAGAACACGTCGAAGAATTACTGCATGAAAAAGAAGAATTGATGTCAGGCGTGAAGAATCATCTGGATACTCTTAAACAGATGAAAGCGATTGAATCAAGAAAAGTCCTTGATGTTTCTCAACAGATAAACGATTCTTTTGCCAAGCATATGAAAAAGTTGAAAAACCGACAAGAAGCATTGCTGAAGCAAGCATCTGACTTGCAGCGAAAAAACGACGATGGCCTTTCATCTGAAGTCAATCAATTTCAATTAAAGCAAGCTAAAATTCAAAGTTCAATTGAATGTTGCCGTAAAACTCTGGAAATAGATAACCCGGTACTATTCCTACAGAGGTACCCTGAGGTTTGTATACTATAATTACCTTGTTCGCACCAATTATAGATCTATAAGTAATAAAACTAGTTAAAAAAAAACACTGTTTTCCCTTAAAAACCGGCAAAGCGGCCTCAAACAACGCATGGGAAAATTTTTATACTGATTCCAGTTGCCTCTAACGTGGTTGCTAGAAGGCATTGATGTAACCAATACGCGCTTGGCTAAGCATCCGGGACTCAATTTTGCCCCCCAATAGCCGCGCTCCCTTTTTCGACTAATGTTTTCGATACCAATCCCCCCTCTAATGTTATTTACAATCTTTATTGACAGGGATCAGTCAGAGATTGCCCTCAGCTCATGCATCCATTCGATAATTACTTCACGTATTCAATCAGTTTCCCCCCATGCATGCATCATTAATAATATTTAATAAGTTTTTACCATATTATATTTAGTTCCAAGCTGACTCCGATGAATTTGAAACGGAAGTTAATTTTGTGACGGAAGTGGAATTGGATAATCTGCTCTACCAAGCGACCGACTCGTGTTTAACCGAAGCCATCTCGAGTTTTGGAAAGGTCGTAACTCGCGACGAATGCGACGATGTCGAGGAAGAAAGTCCGATGGCACCAAAAAAATCACAAAAAAACCGATCCAGACGTCGTGGTAGGAGACAAGGCGGTGGGAACGAGCATGGACCGTTGGGAGCGGATGTGTACATGGGGCATACGAGTGTTAACAGGACTGGTATCTGGTCAGGGACGTTGTATAACAGAGCCAGAGGCAACGCTAGCCCGGTTGTTACATTCGAGAATTGTGGAACAAGCGTGAAAACAACGAGTGAAAGAAATGCAGCAATTATAGGAAAGCCGGGTTTTCTATGGGGGAAACATTCTTGGAAAATCAAAGCTGTTGGGTTTGCGCATGGCATCAGCCTCGGTGTTTGTGTTGGTGAGAATGGTTGTGGTATCGTTGTGACGTATGATTCACAGTTAACACCTTTAAATACGGCACTTGGCATTCGTGTGGAGTTGGATTGTGACGCCAAGCGAGTATCCGTTTCTCACGATGGCAGGGAACAAACACGGGATGTGGTCGGATTCGACAATCCCCATCGCCGCGAAGTGTACCCTTATTTCTATCTACCTCCACCCGGAAAACACCATTTCAGCAAAATTTCCATCCTAAGTATTGATGGCGCTCCCGTCGTGGGCCAACCGCGGGAGAACGAACCGCAGTGCTCCATGCAATGAAAATTGAAAAAAAGTGAAAACCTAAAACTGAATTATCAAAAAACTACTTCGAAGAACCAACGAATTGATCTTAAGAACAAGATAGCAAGTTTCAGTCGGTGATTTTTTACGAAAGCCGGTCGCATGATGCAATAACAAAGTCGTAAACAATGTGACTGTAAGCTTGTTTCAATTCTCGATCTAAATCTCATCTGTAGGGTTTATAGAAGATGTTGTTCTTCTGAGGATTTTTTCTTGTAGTATAGTGTCTGCTAGTAGGTAAAGGTTTTGTATGGACAGTAACAATGGTATATATATTGTACCAGAGAGTGCT
Organism: Dendronephthya gigantea; assembly: GCF_004324835.1. Classification (NCBI taxonomy): domain Eukaryota; kingdom Metazoa; phylum Cnidaria; class Anthozoa; order Malacalcyonacea; family Nephtheidae; genus Dendronephthya; species Dendronephthya gigantea. Next base: position 1,205,316 of record NW_021163034.1, on the reverse strand, counting down.
GGTGTTTGAGTCAAACTATATGTTTATTAAAAGGCCGTGATTTAATTGACACGGCTAGGCCAGCTAAATTGATCGAATTGACACGTGTAAAGGCTGATTTCTGCATTTACTGTTCAAAATGAGGAATTTTTTCATGCATAAAGAAGTGTGCATTAAATCTTTGCACAAAGCTTGTGAGAGTAAAACCTAGTTTCAATATTAATACAGACTTTATTCTAAACGTAACAGCTTAGAAATCATCACTTATACAATCCGTTCATAAAGTAGAAATTAAAGGATTAAATAATTAAAGTTATACTAAACTATTCATTATGTAGTGTACTAACAACAGATTACCACAATATTAAAAAAAGTATTTTCGTTTTCCCGAGACTCGTTAAATTATTGCTCTATACGACTATACCATGCATTTCTTCTTGCGCTGTGTGTCCCTTTTGTGCGTGGCAGTATATACCTTTCCATAATTACGTTGAGCCAGGGAGCCTCGCTCCGGCATGAATCGCCAGCCAATCGCCTTGTGTTTTTTGCTGACTTACGCGTTTGCGTTGCTTTGAGGTATGATTTTGAGCTATGTAAAAATGAAATGGAAACGGTGTCGAATGATACGAGTTTCTGTCCGTCTTAAATCGAAGTCCGCAACTGCAATATGTAAGATGGAAGTTGTTTTAATTTCAAATTTTGTCTCGTGCCTTATATAATTCTATTATAACAAGGCAGCCATCTTTGATTGCGAAATCATTTAAAGACATTTTCGCCATTCCTCGTCTTAGCATCTGAACCCGTGTCTGTCCCATGACGTCATCACGCAATCTGATGTTGAAGTGAGTCAAAAGGTTGGTATGCATGTCCTCAGACAGGTACATTATTGGATCGCTGGATTTGAAGCCTTAACGTCAAAGTAAGAACTTCGTAAATTATTGCAATAGTTAGTTTGTACACTAAGGAAAATACGACAGCGAAAACTTCACATCTGGTGTAAGTTATACCAGCTAATTTGATATCGCAATTCTGTGTATACTTCCGCCTGCGATTGATTATTTACTTAATTGCATACCCATACTGTATCTTTAAAGTCGCACGATGTTCTTTACTGAGCGTCAATGTCACCCTACATCCATACTATTTCTTCACTGGTATTACTTGGCCGACGTGCTTCAAGCAGACTTATTCTATAAACTAAAGTTTATGTTCTTTGTTTCCGGTATATGCAAAACAGTGTTTATATATCGATTGCAGCAATGTCAATTGTCACAACACTCAATAATATATTAATGGCGTCCGCACCTTTTACCTATAATCTTGCGGCTTGCGTTGCGACTAACTACTTACTATATGTTGGATTGTTGAGATTTCAGTTCGGGTTCAAAGTATGAGCTCTATAACTTATTGCATGTACACAGAAATAGGATTATCGATAATCGATATCAATCGAACTGGATAATAAACATTATACTTATAATACTTATAATACTGTTGCATTATTATGCGTACTTCTTGGAAATACTGTATAGGTATATACTCGGTAATTTTTTAAGTTCTTGTAAAAAGTGCATGTATGTTAATATACTAGCCATAACCTGTCCACCAACTTGTCAGTTGTACAAGTTGGTTATATATGTCTAATGCCACACAATGTTTGATGGAAGGGGGTTATGATGATTGCCAAACTGAAAAATTTGTATTGAATTTTGGTTAGATGCATGAAGTGCCTCTCGTTAGAAATCTACTCTGCCTAATGCCACACAATGTTAAAAGTTCGTGGTAAGGTTAATACAATTGTTATGTCAGATGTAAACCCCGCAAATATTTATTGAATTCTAGATCTGGTTAGGCTATATATTATGGCCGTCAGACCATCATCAAGCACTGCCATCGAACTCGATCGGTTAGTAAGATGCCCGGTATGTCTGGAGGACATGGAAGAAGCGAGATCGTTGCCTTGTGGTCATACTTACTGCACGGAATGTTTAAAAAGTCTGGTATCACATCGAGGATGGATGCTCAATTGTCCAACATGCAGGTTGGAAGTACGGGTATGACAAAGGCATCTTTTCTGTCATATTTCACTAAATCATCACATAATGCAAATGGTCTTTGCATTAAAATTTAGCTAAGGCCTCAGTAGATTTAAAATCATGGGAATAATATCGCGTATATAAATACATTAAATATAAAATAAAACCGCATGGGATAATTGAATCATAAATTTAGTCGAAGATATATAATCTCTGTATCAAAATGGATGCATGGATTGCATCCATTCGTAATTTTCACCTTTTCCACAATGAAGTCAATGATACCAACATACAGTCAAATGGAAGTACCGTTTTCAAAATTTTCATTTCAAGGTTCCAAACGGCGATGTTTCCAGGCTGACACGCAACTACCTGGTGGCCGACTTAGTCGAAAATTTAAAAGCGGCTAAAGAAGCGGCTGCGAGCGAGCCAGAACCCGAGTTTGATACAATCTGCAAGAATCACCCAGATAAAGCCTGCGAATTGTTTTGCAAAAAATGCCAGAAGCACATCTGCTCTAAGTGCATTACAAACGCTGGCACATGTACCCAGCATGAGTATGAAAGCATTGGTGGTGCTTTGAAAAGATCTCGCAGAAACGTGAAAAGTCTCCTGGAAAAGAACGAAAAGTTGCTGTTTACTGTAGGACGACGCACTGAGCTTCTTGGTGAACTGAAAGCAAAGCAAACAAGAAACGCTTCGGAAGTTGCCCGACAAATATCACAAATTTTTTCGCAACATATTGAGCATTTGGAGAACAGAAAAATGGCTCTGGAACAAGAAGCGTTTGATATCCAGTGGCAAAATGAGAATAATCTATCTTCTGAGGAAGAACGCGTTCAGTTGGAAAAAAAGAAGATTGAAAATACAATCAAGTTTTGTCGCAAGATCCTTGACATAAAAGACCCCGTTCTTTTTCTGCAAACCGCCTCAGGAATTCAGGACAAGGTAACTTGTGAATTCAGATGTTGAATTACTTGAGGAATAGACACGAAATGACATTTAAAATGGTATAAAAAAATACCACAGGAAGGTGAAAAATTCTCCATTCAATTCAATTTCCACTAGTACTTTTAGCAATCCTAAATTGCACTAGCCATGCGTCGCATGATTACCCATATCTTAATAATGGTAACTCATTAAAATGAGTTATTTTGCTATTCATTACGATCGAGTCTCCAAACTAGTACTTACTGTAGTCAAACAAATCCAATTCAAAAATAAAAAAAACTTCTTATTAATTTTATCACCATTTAAACCCACCAGATTTTTCAAGCAGAACCGCAGGAATTGGCCGACCACATTGAGGTGGGGGTTTGCAATTTCTTGAACGACACGGACTCCCTGTTGGCGGACGTGATTTCAAATTTTGGCAGCGTTCTTTCTTTTGGAGAAGGCTTTGCACTGGGAGAGAAAGAAATGAATGGGGCAGAGAGACCAGAGAGGCAGAGAGAGTCCAACTCTAGAAAACCAGTCTGTCCGGGTCTTTCACATGTACCAGGTCCTTCTCATGAACCAAGCCCTTATGATGAACCATCATCCAGCGTTCTGCGTCCGGCTGTCGGTGAGTGGTCCCTCGATTCACGACTTACACGCAACAAAGATGGTAGAGGCCGTAAAACACAAAGAAACATCGTCAGACCCGCCGTCTGGAAGTTTTACTGCAAAGCTACGCCCGGCCATGACGTTACATTCGAGGATGGTGGATTTAGCGTGAGAACAAGAAGCCTGAAAAATGTAGCAGTTATCGGAAAGCCTGGTTACAGGAGTGGCAAGCGTTCCTGGAAGGTCAGAGTCACTAACTTTCCAGACGGTATAAGTGTTGGTATTTGTCTCGGTCGTTACAGGCGCGGAAATTTGGCTTACACGTACGACTTGGGATTCACAAAACCACGTATGGAGAGAGATGTATTTGTTGAATTGGACTGTGATTCGGGAGAATTGTCAATTTTACCTGATGCTTTGCCCTATCAACTGGAATCAGGCGAACCAGTCCAACGACAACCAGATGTACTCAGATTCGACAATCCTGAAAACTACGAGATTTATCCGTACTTCAATCTACCCTCGCCTGGCAGATATGCCGTCAGTAAAATCACCATTTTAAATATTGATGGAGTTGAAGTTCATCAAGTATAATAATCTACATGAAAAATTACAACTGAATGTATAATAGCTATAACGTTTTGTATATAGGTAGTCTTCCATCTTGGGTGGAAAAACTTTCTTTCTTAACTGATTGCTACAAACCCTAAAAACTTCACGATCCTAATATGTAATATCCGACAAAATATTTCAAAAAAATATATAATGTATGAAAGAAATAACAAAAATAATGTACGAATGTGACAAAAATATACAATTTATTGAAAAGTATATATATAATTCATCTTCTGTACAGAAGTTATTACACGGAGTCATTATCAGTCTTATAAAGTTTATATATAAAGTTTTGTTTGATTTAGGCCTGGTGCACACTAAATCTTAAGAATCTGGATCCATTATATTATTTTTAGAATTTTTAGATAGAAAAAACATGTACAGACTCCTCCTCGTTCCCATAAACCCCCCCACGGCCACCCCCATCCATGTATAAGGGGGGGAACAATCGGTTTTTTACGCTTTCAACCATTTCAACACAAACAAGACGCCTGCTCAAGGCGTTACTCCGCCTGCAGGTGAAGAAACTACAGGTGACAAAAGGTCACAAAATGAGGTGATTTTGCTTTTTGTACTGTTGTCTGTCATACTTTTGGGATTTTTTGTTATACATTTTGTATTCATTAATATGAAATTATTCATTGATTGATGCATCTTTATTCATTGATGTAACTTTATTTTATTATAATGATGTAACTTCATTCAGTTGCTTAACTTTGTTTACAGATGTAACTTCATTAATTAATATAACTTTATTCATTGTAACTTCATTGTTGGCATTCAAAGTTAAGTTGGCATTCAAAGGTGACTTAAATTGGTATTCAAATGTGACTTGGTATACAAATGTGACTTGGTATTCGAATGTGACTTGGTATTCAAATGTGCATTCATGGAATTCACACTCAGGGACATAAATTTTTTTTTGCAACTTCCTGCAAATGAGCACCAAAACCTGGAAATTAGAACAAAAATAGGGTTTTATAAGTTTGGCAAATCAATCCTGTGATAGAAACCCCTTTTAACCCTGTTATCACTCGCTACTCTGGTTTATATAAATGATCACAAAGCCTGGTCAAATTGTAATCAGGACTTAACGTTTCGACAGTCCAGTCTACTGTCTTTATCAGGGGTGATCTGACATCATACCCAAGGGATGATGTCACCTGCCAATAAGATGCATATATTCCTCTGGCAAATGGGCACTGTCGTCCCTATTCAGAGCATGATTACTCATATTCATATGCCACGCTTTTACGCAAAGTCTTCGACCATGTATCAATTGTTAGTGGTAATTACTTTAGAGTTTTCCCATGCAATCTTGTGTTTCATGTCACACAGGTGCTCTGCCAAGGAAAAACTCTAAAGTAATTACCACTAACAATCGATATGGTCAAAGACTTTGCGTAGAAGCGTGGAATATAAAGATGAGTAATCATGCTCTGAATAAGGATGACGGTGGCGATTTGCCAAAGGAATATATGCATCTCATTGGCAGGTGACATCATCCCTTGGTTATTTAAGAAGCTTCAATTCCAGCTTTAGATCACCCCTGATGAAGACAGTAGACTGGACTGTCAAAATTTTGGGTCCTGATTACAATTCGACCAGGCTTTGTAATAATTTATACATTTATATTTGTGATAAAAGAATATCTTGGTGTAATCTGAAGTACGACACAACTTGGCCATTTTTGATTCTGTGAAACCAATTGCAAAGAAACATGTTTCATATAAAAATTCATTGCCGAATTGAGGCATTTTATAAAACAGGCTTTAAAATAGACTCTAGTAAATAGAAATATCGAATTCTTAAACATGCAGGGTCGCTAAACTTGTAGTATGTTAATTTCTGAGAGCAAACAGTACTTTGTATATACCTAGTTTGTATTAAAACACTACGTCAACGTGAATCACTAAATCAACTATAAAACAGAAAATCTTGGGTATACTAATATGCAATTACCGCCACAGCATATGAATACAATCTAAATCTTAATAACTTACCCTTGTAGTTGTTGAACATGGTTCTGAAAGCTCTTTCAATTCGACATTCATATTTTTCAATTTTTCACAACGAAGGAACCTCGATTCAAACACGAGGCACAAGGCCACGAAGAAAAATAAACATTGCACAAAATCAACCCAAAACCTCCCTAAATGCCAACTGATGTACATATTGATGTACATAATTCATCCGTGTAACCCAGGGCTTCTCGGTCAAAATGTTTTGGGTTACCTGTAGAAATGCCAACTTCTGTCGCCCAAAACTACGACTACTACGACTACTAAAAGGAAAAAATAGGTCCGCAATGCGTACATGCGCCCGCTGTTCCGCGAGGAATTCGTTTTCTCGTAAGTAAATGGTTAACATTGTGTGAAGAGTTGATTAGATTTTGGTTGAATTTTGTTGTGAATTGGGCGAGAAATTAATAAGGAAATAAAACGTTTCTCAGTAGTGGGAAGTTATAGGAATGCATAGTGATATTTTAATTATTAAATCACGCGTGCAAAGTCTGTTTTGAATCAGGCATTCACAATGAAAGATTATCTACGGATTTTTCTGTAATTGCGGTGCCCTAGCACCGCATTATAATTGCTCGGTTTTTGTTCGTTCGTTCGTTCGTCCGTCCGTCCGACCAACTTCGATAGGTATTTACCGCTTGCACATGCAAAATTGTATAAGTTACAACGCATCAGACGTCTACCGTGGGCTCGGATTTTGATCAGACCAGTTACCGTGGGCTCGGATTTTGGGGGGAATCTGGAGGATCGTAGATGTACAATAAGAGATAGAGGAAGCACTCGGGGATATGGAATCGTTGCTTTCGTGCTGAAATACATGCTTCTGAACCAGTGCACGTAAACAAACCACTATTTTGGAAAGTTCATTTTTGCGGCCAAAAAAGCTCTGATTTCGCTTATGTGTAATGCAATTAGTTTGTCTTTGGGCAATCAAGTTTTGTACGCCTACAGATTACAGCGATCGGCTGCAGAAGTGTCCATCGGCATCGTGCATTGAACGTCGACAAGCATGATGATGAAAGTGATATTGCTGAAGATTATACAAATAGACAAGTAAATGAAGAATTTCATGCGACAAATTTTTGTTTGTACTAGACTTATAATGTCATTTTAACAATTTCATCCAATATTCTGGTAATGTTTTCTGTTAAACTGTAATAATTTTTTGTTAGAAATAGGAATACATATCATACTGATTCTAATTTAAAATGAATTATTATATACTACTGTATTATCATTATGGTGACACTATACATTCCCAAGAAGTATAAATCCTGATTTAAATACAGTACACAGGTCCTTATTGTAGGAGTTATGAGGCAAAGCACAAACCCCTGCACTTAAACCTCCTAGTATAGCCACAATAGTCACTATAATCATTGTTTTCTCATATAGTAGACTTTAATTTGGGGAATCATATCATCAATTCCTACATGTATTAACCACCTGTGATGCATATCATGTATGCTGTTACTAATAGTCTACTATTGTTTGTACATAGTTCACATTTCACTGACAGTTTTCCTGGCAGTGAGTAAAATCATCTGATGAGGGTAATATTTAATAATAGGTTGATTCTGCCCGTTATTTTCAGCAGTTCATATTACAGGTATTATTTTTTATCAACTATTTTTTTCATTGTAAATAATTACTGCATTCGCACTAATTAAGGACGTGGCTTATAGTAAAGTTGAAATGTGTTTTACTGTATGAAATTAAAATTTTTGCTTCTCATACTCTTGTACTGATCATGTCATCAATACACCAAATTTTATATGCAGTAATATTTAATTATTAAATTCCCAATAGAAAAAGTGACCTTTCCCTTTATTAAATATAAATGATTATTAAACTACAGCAACAGGCATACAGGCAGATGCTCGCAATGCATTCTGGTTAAATGTCGCTATAATTCTGTGCCATAAATATCGCCATCTTTTTCATTTCTTTTTCACAAGTAGAGTATGTATGAACCGTCTATTGGCGATACAGGAAAAACTGACAATTATTAATAGGAAAATTTGATTTTCATGGTGAGCCCATGGTATATGAACGTTCACAACCACATTGTGGGCAACATAGCTGCATATTAAAACTGTAGTGAAGCCATCAGGCAACAGGCCTCAGCAAGGGGCACCGCATTGTACTACTTTGTCTGGTTTATTGTTAAAAGTCAGTTGTACCCTACTCATTTCGGGCTGGATACGTCCCTGCGTAACTAGATCGAATATTTAATGAGAAAGTTCCTCTAGTTTACAATATTTGATGAGGCGTGCAATGTTAGGCTTGTCGAGCTAAAGGTTCTTGGCCTTCTGGTGCTGAGTCCGTTGAGTGTCTATAGATTATAATTTTTTTTCGGATATTCTATTATAATTGTATATTGAGCGAAAAGTGGGACCGTGTAAGGCCGGCCTAATGGATAAGGAGCAGAAGTAGAGTTAATATCAAAGGGATACAATTTCAGACGTTGGGCGCACAACGGAGAGACCTATATAAAGGCAGATTTCCACTAGGCGAAATTTTTCGATCGAAACGAAAATTTCCTTTGTCTCAGAAGCATTCAAGTGGAACTAATTTATGATCTATTGAATTTTGACAATAGAAACCAACTTCGGTCGAAAATTTTCGCCTAGTGGAAATCCTAGTGGAAATATTTGGTTCCACATGAGACGTTTTCGTCACATGCGCGATGATATATTATGGCCCTGAAACATGACCTATTTCCGGCCGCGCGGCCGTGTTAGGACACTGGGACGATTTTTCGCGATTCGGCCTTCGGCTGTTTTTTTTTGCAAATTGCACGTGCTTTATCAACATGGCAGCTAAAAAAGTGGATGTAGAAGGCTTCGTCCATCGGGTTTCCGATCTGGCAATGCCAGCTAAAACTGCTGGAAGGTACTTCCATTTTGTCGTGCAAGAGAGGGACGAAAGCCGACGCGTGGTGTGCTTTTCTCCCGAGAAAAGAAACAACCTCAAACGCAAGGAAGATGACAAGTCGCCAGTGCGGTTAGTACAAGTCAGTCCACAAAAACGAAAGTTTGCAGAGGGAACGGAGTACAAGTTGGAAAAGTATTCGAAAGTCGAAGATGCCAAGAATGTTTCCTTCCCGTGGAAGGACCATAATTCGAAGTTTCTTGACGTTGCGAGTATTTTGGAGGAAGGAAAAGAAGGAGAAGTGGTTTCACTGAAAGCTGTTGTTCTGCACAAGTCAGAAGTGACAACTATTTTCTCGAATGCGTATGGAAAGAAGCTAAGAAAATGCGATCTGGTAGTGGCAGATGCGTCTGGGTCAATTGAATTGACGGTGTGGGAAGATCTTATTGCCCATGTTATCGTGGAAAAAGTGCACAAGTTCAAAGATGTCAAAGTTGCCTTGTATAGAAGCAAATGTCTGAATACTAACACTGGTTCTACCATAGTAGAATTGCCCGATGAAAAGATGAGTATAGAGGAGGAGATCGTGAAGGCAGCAATGGAGCTTGTGCCGAATGAGAAAGAAACCAGTTTATTTGTTGGCAACATTGTGGGCGTAGAAGTTAATAAAGCGTTTTTATGCGTAAATTGTAAAAGTAAGTTGGTTCATTGCAGTGATAAGTTCATAAAGTGTAAATGTTGTAAATTAAGTATGCTTAGCGGAAGTTTGGTGTCAGTTGTTACAGCAAATGTTATTATAGCAGAGGAAGGAGAAATCAAGGGTAGATTTTTCTGTTCTGAAGCAGTCATAGATGAGATGTTTAAGTCAGTCTCTGAGAAAGATGATTACAACGTAAAAGAAAGTGTTAAAAAGTTGTCTGAAGATATGATAACCGAAACCCTGTTGTTAATTGATAGAGTGAAATTCACTGTTTCTGTAGAAGAAAAGGTGGTATTGTCAATGAGGGTAGCCTAGGGTCTTAGATTTGCCTGGCGTAGGGACGGTTTTGTTAATATTATGTAAACACGTTTTTTGTTCATGAAAAAGAGTTGCACCATGGAAAGTAATAATAGGTACTGTAAGTTGTGTTTTCGTTTCTATATTGACTTGGTATGACAATATTACTGTATACAGTATAGGCACAACTTGATTCATCACATGGAATTTGTAGTCACAAATATTAAAATTACTAGTTATTCAATAAGTTTTAGTTAGCTAATAACTTATACTTTGCAATTTGTTAATAGTTATTGTTACATAAAGGTAATGAATGGTTGATATTAAACATTAAATAAAGATGAAAATAATATTTTTTGTTGATGTGTTTCTGTTTGACAGTAGCAAAATGTTTTATGATCTATGGATGCACATAATGATGCAATGAATGCATTGTTTAAGAAAATGAATGCTATGGGATCTATGCATTGTGAATTACTTAAGCTAAAATATTACATGAGTACTATATTAGAGGTAATAAATAATTAGTCTCATGAGTGTCAGTCTGGTGTGTGGTAATATGTCTTGAATTTATACTCTTCGTCCATCTGCTTTGAGAGTCAATGTTTTCCATTTGAAGATATCGATCGAAGATGGATTACACATTTCAAAGTACTATAGCTTCCACACTGTTGCTTGAACATGACTTCATTGACTTGTCCAAAACATCGTGGTGCATGGAGAGTGTTCCAACCAAAGGTGAAAGAGGAGTGATGTTATAAACAGGTGATGTTTCCAGTAGAAGACCATCATCAGATAAATGAAAATAATCAAGTAGAATAAGCCAATGGCATGGTTATCTTCATTATTTTGAAATCCATTCAGAAATAAAATCCCATATTCCAAGTCAAGCTTCCAAGTGCTTATATATATTCAATAAAATGTCCAATGTCATTGTTGTGTGACAATCCAGGCTTTTCCTGTGCTGATTGCTAAAGCTGGTACAATCATTGTTGTTGGAGGTTCAGTTGCATGCACACCAGTGCCCACATACCATGAGTTCCTAGCGTGAAGGAGTTGGGCCAGGGTGCATGAACCAGCAATATACTGCAGACTACAGTAGGTACCAGTTGTAATGATTTTGTGTATTGGTCCACCACACCCATAGTGCATAGCAGTTGATGACTAATCCAGTATAAGTACAGTATAATGATATTGTCAAGCATATAATGTACTTTAGTCTCACCAATGGATAGAATAATCCCTGTAGCATGTCTTTAACAAACTTCTCTCCATGGGACCCATTATTGAATTGTATGTCAGTATAATAATTGATGTTGACTCTCCAGTACAGAAGCTAGTTATACCAGTATGGTCAATTTTGGATGTGCAGTACATGGGTTGTACATATTTTCATTCGACTCTCAGGCAAGATTTCAATGGCCAATGATTTTAATCCTGAAAAAACAACAGAATTACAGATTATTGTTAATAATAGGCATGCTAGATGGAAGAACTACAACATAGTAACAATGAATAATGATGTACTTGGTAAATTAATGCAAGTAATACCATAGGACAGTATACAAACCTTAATTATTTCTTGGAATACATGCAACAACCAGACATGGCAGGAGCTTTTCAGTTATTATTTTGTTACTATTGATATGATCATATAACAGAATTGGGATAGAATTATATTACTAAAATCATTGTTACTGTTAACTCTTGAAAATGACGGGGCATATCAGAGTGTACAATATTTTACATCATTTTCAAGAATTGGGCCTAGTCCTATTGTAGTCATGCATGCAAGGTTTTGGTGGCTAATGGAAGGGGAGAGCATGTTTGTTTTACAAATGAAACCAACAACATAGAAAGTTATTGGCTTTTTTGAAAACTAACCCCCCTCCATTAACCACCACCATGTAATATAAGGTGTAGTATATGGCTGTATGGCTGCACTTATCACAGTTTTGCATTAATTATCGCATACATACAAGTAACTCATGAAACTACAATAAATTTAGTAAGAGCTGTGTATATTATTTCTGTTATGTTTGTTTATATGAACTGCAATGATCAAAATGATCCAAAATCTCTATTCCAAATAACAATTAACATATTATACTGTATATTCTCATAGCATAGCATAGTTTGTATGATTTCATAACTAAGTTCACTTTTAAGTTGTTTGCATTGTTTTTTTGCAAAAGTAATATGTCTTGAATATATTAGACGTATTACATAACAGTAATTATAATTGTCTAAAGTCTAATACCTTGGTTTGTGGGAAACCCAGATTGCCTTATGGTCACTAAAATATGTTTCAAGAATACCTGATTCTGTTTCAGACTCGGAAATATTTGTAAATATTTGATCAATTAGCGTTTGATTGTCTGTTGTAACATCACATATCAACTGTCTATGAGCATTGTCTCTTACCATGACGTTGTAGAGCGGTTGTCGTTCTGTGTCCACTAACCAGTTGACATTGAAATCTCCGATCACAATATTCTGTAGTGATGCATGCTCATTCAAAATGGTTGTCAAAGCTAAGCATAAGTCTCTGATAGGAACTTTTGGTGAACGATAAACTGCAATGATGGTAGTATCAGCTCTGCTGGCAACCTTGATCACTGTGAACTCGATACCATTCATGTTGTGACAATAGGGATATCCTGGAACATATGGTACTTTGCTGTACACTGCTGTACCTCCATAGCCTCTTGTGTTTGTGCGTTGATTAAACATGGCGTCATTTCGGAATAGTTCGAAGCCATCTATTGTGTACATTTCATCCTCATCAAATGGACTAAATCGCGTTTCTGTAAATACTGCTATATCAACATTACAGTAATTAAAGTCTTTACGGACATCATTAATGTGTTTATGCAGAGAACGCGCGTTTAAATGACAGATCTTCAAGGCAGATTGGTCAAGGTTATAAAATGGGGTGTAACAGAGTTTCAAAGATTTATCTGTTCGTTTTGTCATCTCAGCAACAACTTTGGCATCGACTGCTATTTTATTCTCACACAGGTCAGTGACATATAAACCATCTAATGAGGTTACTCTACTCAGTGCAACATAATGGATATGCGAGAATGCTCTCTTTGTGTCGAGATTAACAACAATTTCAGACATAGTACTTCCTTGGCTTTTATGTATAGTTTTTGCAGCAGCTAATCTTAATGGAAACTGTTTCCTCACAACTTGAGCAGCCTTATTTCTACCAACAGCAAATTGAGCTGTAACAGGTTTGATTGGTGTCCATGAACGTTCAATACCTTGCACATAAAGGTGTCTGTTTTCCTGTCTGGTTTTTTTGCCAACATCTTCATGATCAAACTCAGCCCATACTATACCAGATGGTCTGTTAGCTTGATGCAACTGTATTAATTTAATAATATTACCAGCTCCATTTGTGAGACCATCATCAGTTCTTACATTCAAGACCATCTCTGTTCTTAAACCTTCAGCGAGTTGTAAGTTTCTGGCAAGCTGTTTAGTGTTTCGCAAAGTCATTTTCATTACTTGATTCAAAATTTTGTCTCTTAATTCCGCAGTGTTTGCTCCAATAACACTATCTTGTGCCTTTATGCTATATTTGTTGCCAGTAGCTCTGTCATAAACTTCTTGGTTGTACTCATCAACATTGTCATTTCTGATATACAGTCGAGGAGCATCTGGTGGACAGTCAGCCTCAGTTACACATCTTTCTTTTATCTTTGCAATATCATCTTCTGTATGATTCCCTTCCCTTAATCGGTTTAAAATTTCTGCAAATGCTTTGCTTTCTCTTTGTCTCATAATCTCAGTTAATTCAAACATTTTAAAGTGTTTATTCCACAGATTAGGTGACAGTATGCTATATTCTGAATTTTGGATATCATTAAAAATGTAACCGTCAAATACAGGTGGTAATTGAAACAAGTCGCCAATTGCAATTATGAAACGCCTCCGAAATCTTCCTTGCTACCTTTGATGTCTTTTAAGCGATTGTTTATCTGCACTGTAAACATGTTATTTCCAACCATTGAAATTTCATCAAGTAATATTAGTTGACTCCACCTAATTGAGTCCGTAATGTATTCAATCGGCTTGAATCCAATGGTTTATAATGTTTAAGTGATTGGCTAGCTGGTATTGCCAGGGTGCTATGTATTGTGTTGCCATTAATAAGGTATGCAGCTTTACCAGTTGGAGCTAATAAAAGTATTTTAACTTGATGGAAATCTTGCCCAGCACGTGTGTTATAGAATTTGAGAGCAGCTTGATAAACTGATCTTGTTAGATGAGATTTTCCAACTCCTCCTCCACCACTTAAGAAACAATAAAATGGCTTATCTGATGTTTTAATGAGATTTAAAGCATGATAAAAGAATTCTTTTTGCTCTTTATTCAATGATTGTACCATTGTTCTGTATTCATCATCCTGCATTTCATTCAACACAAGTGGCTCACTAGTTACTGAGGTTGATGGAATACCAAGATCACCTGATAAATCATATTGTTCATTTAGATCAGGGTGTAAATCAACATCACCTTCATTTTGATCTTGCAGTTCATTATGCTGCGTAACTGGTGCAATGTTACAAAACTCATCATCATCATCATTTTCATTTAACCTGCTTTGAATGTCATTTAAATCATCCCCGCAGACCGCATATTGACTCATTTGTTCAGCTATTTCATCAACTCTGGCTAAATAATGATCTTCATAGGAAGAGTAGTTTCTCATTAAATCTGTATCTTCATTTCGCCAGTGGGTGAAAAGCATAATTAATTCACGATAATGTTTCTCTGGGTGAGCTTCTTTGTTAAACCATGCACTTCTGATGATTCGAGCTGTTTGTCTTTTCTTAGGTTTATTGCTGCCTTTCAATACTTCTATGTTAATATCATCACATAACTCATCATCATTATTCTCATCATCTAATGTTTCTTCTGGTAGACAATCAATATCAAGTTTAGATGATTTTTTTGGTTTATATGGTTTTGAGCCACAAGAATCATACCAAGCTGCCCAGTCAGCTAGAGTAACATTTTCAACTGAGTGTGGTCGTTCAACATATCGTTTTAAAAGACCCCCTGCATGAATTTCTTCTGAGTCATCCTCCATATGCTCAATTTCACTCAATGGTTTCAACAGGTGAACTCTTTCTTCTGGAGGTGAAGTGGGAATAAAATCACACTACGAGAAGCTTTTCTCATTGGTAATTGTAAGGTGACATAAACTGCTTCTTGAGCACTGATCTCAACACTGTTAAGGAATTTGTTACCAATGTCTCGTACTTGTTGCTTTATACTAGCATTGCCTTCTCTTGCTTCTTCACATGCTTTGCGCAATAACTCACTCATACCTTTCTGTGCTTTAGAAATGTAGGACACAATATACATGGCACAAGCATATACATCAAGGACAAACTGGATGTCCATATTGGCTCTCCATGCTTTAAGGCATGCTGGGTTGTAATTATTAACCCTTAGTTCATTTGGTTCTCTTTTTAAAAATATTGTGGGACAATTCAGCGATGAACGTAAAGCCAAAAGGTAATTTTCTTCTGTGATACTCAATTCTTGGAGAAACTCCAAATGTCACATCTTGTCCATCTTTCAAATCATTGAGTTTTGTCGTAATATCCTTCCATTGTTGCTTAAGAGATTTTTTGTGATTTTCAGAAAATGTGTCTTCAAGTGGGTGTAATATTGAAGTTGACCTCATAGGTGGCTGAGGATAATTAAATCTACAAACATTTTTGTTATTCTTCTTACATGTATGGGAGTGTCTATGCATCTGTCGATTAACTAAATCAAGCAGTCCTGGGTCATAATCAGGTTTCCGGCATGTGATAATTTGGTCGATAAATGCAGCTACATCCTTATCCTCACTGACTCCAAACACTGGTGCATTTTCAAGCCATATCAACATATGTATATGAGGTGACCCCCGTTGTTGATATTCAACTCTATAAAACCAATCTTTGATTTTTCCTAAAGGTGCAGTGCTGCTAATCAGAAATTGTCTTAAGAATGTATTAAATTGGAAGTCAAAGTGTCTAGCACATGTTACAGGGTCACTTTGAATTAACCTGCATTTATCATTCCACTCTAAATTGTCAAGTTCATCATCACTGTAGTTTTTGTGGTCAACCAGTTTGCCAAGTATTCTTAATAAATGGTTCCACTTAGTTTCAGCAGACGAGAAGCTACAAAACAATGTTGCGGGACCCAGTTGGCGAATCATTGCAAATAAATCTTTTTTTGCTTTTTCAAAATAGGGTGGTGAACCTCGTAATCCTCTCAAAAATTTGTAACCTTCATCATGGTGGATAAGGTTCTCTAGGCTTCCTCTTTGCTTCAATTGACCTGCTGTTATGGCTTGATTGCCAGATTTACATTTTCTCAATGCAATTTGGGATTTTCCTAACAGAATTTTCATTTGGAGCTTTTTGGTTTTAAAGAATATATTTTCTACACACATAGCAGCCCTGCGGTCTGACCGTCTTAATTCAGATTTACATATTTCACTGTAATATGCACTGACTAATCTGTCTTTATCGCTTGGTCGTTTTTGGCCTAGGAAAATACCAGGATATGCCAGTTCTTCACAATATTGGTCTCTAAATATGCTCATTGGTCTGTTGCCTTCCCCAGGTGCAATACTATAAACCTTCCCTTTCATGGTCACTAAGAAAATCTGTGGCAGTAAGCATACTATCAGTTACTCCAGCAGGTATTTCTGCTTCTCCCTCAGTTATCATTGTTTGTTTTATTAGTGTCACTATCTTGTGTATTGTGGCTGCCATCACTTGGACAAGTATTTTGTAGACTATCTGCATAGTGCTTTGCCCAATTAGAATCTAAAGTTATGCCTTGTTCCTTATACAGGGTGCTGTTGTTTGCAAGCCACGCAGCTGCCTGTAAAACTTTTTGCGGTCTCACATTTAAAGATAATGCTGAACTTTTGTATTGTAAACGCCTTTTCAAATTAATTTTAATTGTACCTGTGTCATGAGGTAACCTAGGCAACATATTGACAGTATTTGTCACATCAGCTGGCACATTCACCACATTACCATTAATCTTGAATTGTTTACCTCTTGGTGCTTGCATAATTTTTTGAAATGCCAACCTTGGAGCCACAAGTCTACATTCTAATTCATTTAGATCAAAAAACTCAGGTATGGCAGGAAATTTCATCCCATTTGACACTGCGCATGGAGGTACTTTATTTCTACGTAGATAGTCATTACATGATCTACAAATCCATTCTTCACCATTAACACTTAACTTTCCTTGTAAATGATTAGACATGTTGATATTGTTCAGTCGCAGGTTATTTGCACGTTGAACACTGTGCTTGTACCATGATTGATCACAACATGTACAAATATATAATGGCCCTTCTGACACAGTTTTGTGGAATTGTGTTATCAAATCACTAATGTCAACATGATGACATTTTTTATTATTTCGCCTATTTTTCTGCTTCTGTTTCCTTCGTTGTTCTCTCTGTGCTGCAAGCCTAGTCTCTCTTTGTTCAACAGTTTCATTGTTCTTTTTACATTTTTGATACTGTCTTCTTGCTCCAAGCCTGTTCTCTCTTTCTTCTACAGTTTCATTCTTCTGTTTATATTCCCTGTACATTTTTTTTGCCGCTAATCTTTTCTCTCTCTGTTCATTTGTTTCATTTTCTCTTTTACGTTTATTATATGCCCTTTGGCTTGATAACCTTTTTTCTCTTGCCTCACTACTTTCACCTACTTGTTTATGTTTAGCATACTTTTGTTTTTTTGACATTTCATCATTTGTTGCAGGGTTGTTTAACCCGGGGTTTCCCCTTCTTACATGTTCACTATGAAGTGAGCACATTGAAGTAAACTGAACACCTTTGACCTCAAATGGTGTAACACCTCCAGGTGAAAGAGTCTGAAAATATACAACTAGATCTTGAATATTGTTAATTGTGATTAAAATACATTTTCCAAATTCATTAGGAACACCAAACAAATTTCTAGCATGAGAATCAAAGATTCTAAAAGACCCATCTGCAACTTTCAATATTGCCACAGTATTGCAACCAATAGTAAGCAGGGCAAAACTGTATGTTAGCTCAGAAAATAGGAATATGTTATTTAATGCACTTAGAAGTGTGAAATATGGTCGACTATTGCATGCCATGAATACATCACCAGCATATGACTCACTGTATTGTAAATTATAGATTATGTCATTAACAGAAACCATTTCAGGCACATCAGTCAATAGCAACAAGTCTTTATTCACTGAATTGGATATACATGTATAAAGGTCATTGCCATTAATTAAAATTGTGTTTAATAATTCTGTATCCCAGGTTGTAACATCTTGTATTTGGCTGAAGATTATTGCAGTCAAGGACATAGCAACACATTGCTTTCCTGCATTTTGTCCAAATCTGACTTCACAACCTTGGCTAAAATCAGCACACACAGTTTTTGTTGCATCAACAATGTCATATACTGTAGGTCCTGGGTTTGTTTCCACATCATTTGACAATCTTAGTAAACCAGGCACATACACTTGGTGATAACAGACCATTTTGATAAACCAAATTACTGGTTCATTTGATCTACTGTATTGTTCATTTATTTGCTTTAATGTTGGGAAGTAAAATACATTTAAATAAAACATCATCAACATTGTGTTCCAGAAAGTACCTGTCAGACGTCTGGACACTTCTCTTTGTCTCACAAAGTTTGCATGAGAACCAACTCTTGCTCGATATTGTTCAATTGACACTCCCATGTCTAGTATGATGTCACGTGACTGTCAGTAGTTTTGTGCAGACTGTCTTTTGTTTGATTTGTTATCCAGTTTCAGATGAATATTTTTGTATACTTTTTGGCAATTTTGTAGCAAGTTTTTAGCAAGTTTTTAGCAAGTTTTTAGCAAGTTTTTAGCAATTTTTTTGCGGACACAAGGTCCCAGTTTATGGCTTTTTCGATTGCGATACAACACGCAATTGCCTGACAAACGAGTCAGTGCAGACACAAGGCCCCGTTTAGTTTATAGATTTTTCGATTGCGATACAACACGCAATTGCCTGACAAACGAGTCAGTGCAGACACAAGGCCCCAGTGAGTTTGTTGCTGCGATGACTCGACGAGAATCGCACTAAAAGACAAAACAAAAAGCGTGCTTAACAAACTGCATGTCACCTCGTCGACTTTGAGACAAGCCTCGGCCCTCAAGGTCAACACATTTATAGATAAATACAGCTAAGCCTAAGGTGAAACTGGTTAGCGTACCTTGAATGAGATGAAGTAGGGCGACGTTTACCAGCAAAAAACGGCCAAATCAAATCGAATTTTGCGAACTTGTCTTTGGCAGTTTGCTCAGAACTTGTCGACAAAATTAGCAGATCAGATCGTACCGGAAATTGCGGTCATCACGTGAGCATATGACGTTTTTAGGGCGCCTGCGGTTCCCCCATCCGTTTCGCGCATGCTCAGATATTTTGCATTTATAATTTGCCATAAACCCCGTCTAGCCTCTGCGTGATGACTAAGCGTTCCGCAGTCCTTATGGACAGCGGACGCAAAAAGACCATGGCATTTTAAGACTCCGCTGCGCATACGCAGGCGGAGTAATGAGGCGTTTTGGTAGTCTGCTCATAGTTTGACCACAGTGCTTCACGGCCTTCACCCCAAACAGTGGACTTTCCCCCCCGCACATAGATCCCCATATTTCAATATTATAATAAAACGATACGCGAAATTATGACCTATAAATTTGGTCGCTTGGCAAAGGTAGGTACTTGATGATGCATGTATATATATATATACAAAGAACAACTAATAAGATAGGTATTCTTTATAATTTCGAATTGCTAGTGGAACTATAAACACTCTGAGATTTGAACGTTTTGATCTACGATATGATTTTCAAACAAGTCATGATGGAACATGTTGTGTTGTCGATTACGTCATCTCTCCCAAATCTTATAGCGACTTTATATCGTTTCTGTATTCGTTTACGCAACAATATTTACAAGTTATTATGCTTAGATTTGGCGTAGTTCTTTAAAGAATATTTCAAGTGTAATCCTTCAGACCTATTTCCATTAAGATACAAGTATAATAAGACGTTACAGAAATGCACTCCCAAAACTCAAATGCTTCTCTTTTCAGATTTCATATGGCTGAAAAACCATCAAGTCCCGTCTCAGATCTCGCCGAGTTGGTGACATGTTCAATATGTCTGGGACCTTTTCGGGATGCAAGAGCACTGCCTTGTGTCCATTCCTACTGCAAGGAATGTTTACAAGGTTTGGTGACACCTCAAGCAAAGCTGACATGCCCACATTGCAGGGAAGACTTTGAGGTATGGCTGTTACCACAAATCAGGGGCCGGTTGTATAAAACAAATTAACTACACTTTGCATAGTTAAAACCTAGTTAAAACACAGAAATACCCAACTCTGATTGGCCTATTCTGTCCTGGCCTATTCTGGCCTCAGTTCTGAAATTGCAATTGTGCACATAGCCTTCAGTGCAAGGTTGCTACAATTGTTGGTGGATCGGCATACCAATAGTTTATATAGCATGCTGCAGTAGACAGACACTCAGATTAACTTTAGTGGTATGAGTATTAAAGCTACTAATATATCATATTATCCATTCCAGGTTCCAGATGGTGATGTCTCCAACTTGAATCGAAACTTTCAGCTAAACGAAATAGTTGATGTGTTTAACTCCATGACCTGTGCTGTTCCAAATGATGAAGGTCTGTCTGAGAATTCTCCAACGGATGCAACCCAAGCTTGTTTAGCTAATCAAACTACTTGCAAGGATCATACAGGAAAAGAATGTGAACTGTTCTGTCAAAATTGCTTTAAATTGATATGTTTTGAGTGCATTTCAAAGTGGGGTACTTGCACCCAGCATTTATATGAAAGTATTGACGTGGTCGCAAAAGAGTTCAGAGAAAACATCAAAGAATTTGTGCGGAAAAAGGAAGAACAGTTGCCCTCTGTCATAAAACATGGTGTCGTTCTTGAAGATATGAGAGAGAAACAATCCCTTAACAGTGCAAGTGTCACAAATGAAATATTGGAAACTTTTGGAAAGCAAATTGAAAATCTCGAAAAGAGACGAGATGCATTAACCAACCAAGTAGTTGATATGCAGTTGAAAAATGATGATTGTGTGGCTTCGGAGGTAGATCGTGTCCGTATAGAACAAGCCAAAATTGAAAACACAATTGAATTTTGTAACAAAATTATTGACGTCAATGACTCTGCACTATTTTTACAAAAATACATACAAGTTAAGGTAAGGATATAGTAAGGCCTCCTTCCTTGTAATCTTTGCTGCACCTATGTGCAAGTTTTTTCTTTTGGTAGCAGTGAACAAGTTGATAAGTTACGAATGTTCACATAAGGGCACATATAGATCTCAGCATTCATAGCTTATCACTCATATTTGCTCATACTAAAAGACCTAATATCACTCTGGAAATTGCTGAAAAATTTGGAAGTGGAAGCAGATATTTGATAATGGCTTCGTGAAAAAGTATATTGATATTTTTTCAGTCCACCAGTTGTATAACACCACACAATCCATTCCCATAAAACTTCAAAAACATATTTTAAACAAGCTTTTCATCTCTAGGCCTAAAAAACTAAAGCTTGTGACTAATGATGGCAAATATTTATTTCATTTGCAACAGATGTTTCTAACTGAACCTCAGGAGTTGGTGTCACATGTTGATGTCCGTGCTTTACTATTTCAAGCAACGGACTCGCTAATGAATGATGTCATTTCAAATTTCGGAAATGTTGTGTTGTGTGATGAAAGCTCTGCTGCAGAAGAGGAAAAGCTGGTCAGAGAAGAGAGGCCAACATCAAAACATGCAGGACATGCAACGTCAACATCTCCTATTCCAGCAAATGAGCCAGGCCCATCAAATAAATTACATCGTAATTACAGTACTGCCTCTCCAAGGCCTGTTGTACCAAATGCACCTGGTGAACAAGTTGGCATTGAGAAGCCAGTCGTTGCAAAGCTTTACATCAAAAACTTGGCTAGAATGAACAATCCCTTTGTTACATTTGAGGACAATGGATTTGGTGTGAAAACAAAAAGCTCAAAAAACGAAGCCATTATTGGAAATCCAGGCTTCAGAATGGGAAAACATTCATGGAAAATTAAAGTGGTTGGTTGTCCTGATGGTTTAAGCATTGGTATATGCGTTGGCTTCAAAGGTCGTGGTAAGGTTGTTACGTATGATTCAGCATTAACCAGTACTAGTACAGAAACAAATGTACTGGTGGAGTTGGACTGCAGTGCCAGAAAGTTGTCTGTTTCACCAGATGGCTACCAACCTGATACAATAGGATTTGACAATCCTCACAACTATGAAGTTCATCCATACTTCCTTCTGCCCCCATCAAACATAGTTAGTTGTAGTAAAATCACTATTGTGAGCATTGATGGACACTTGACAGAATGTGTAGAGTCATGTTGTATATTGTAAATGAATGCAACATGAATTTATAGGTATGTGCACCATTTTATTTAAAGCAGATTAGAGATACTTAACCAATAGTCTGTGAAAACAATGGAGTTAACATGTAGATATCTCTTTAATGTAAATTGTTTGATTTGTATTCCTTATAATGACCTAGCTATATATGTATAGACTCATGTTTGACTTGTTTTTGGAGAAATTGATAATAAATTGATTTTGCAATGTCTCGTAACCCTAACTAGCTATAAGCTGTAGTATTATCCCTCGGATGTTATGCTGTATATACTGTAAACCAACCTATTTTAAGGTAATAGCAATCAGCTTGCTTCCTTTGATCACCAGAGATATGGTAGCAATTTCCACATAATGTTCACTGCTTAACTTTTCACAGTGATGACAATTCCCTCATGACCATTTCCCAATACCTTGCCTGAAGATTGGAAAACAACAACAGATTGGTAATGGCTAGGACAATAAATCGTTAATGTTTAAACTAAGGAAAACTGCAATTTAACTGACTTTCAAAACTTCCAACTCTGAATTGACCCCATGTTGTTTTTGCTGAGTTTGCATGTCTTTTTCAAACAGCTCTATTTCCTAAAAAAATATACATTTGTTTAATTTTGACATCAACATTTAATTTTGAACATGTAATGCAAAATCCACAGGGGAACATACTTCTCTCAATTTATTGTTTCTTTTTCTTGCCATTTCCAAATCGTTTGAAAGTTTTTTAAGTTTATCTCCATGATTATAAAGCTGGATTTTGTTCTGACTCAATAATTCCTCTCGTTCTGCTAATCTGAACAAAAAACAGGTTTCATGATAAGTACCATGTCTTATTTTGTCAAAATTGGCTATTTATTGCACTATGCCTCATTAACAACTGATGGTTGTTAGAGCTTGCTGTGTATTCATTATCTATGTCCCACAATTATGCAACATTGCAAAAAGTATTGCAATAATCATGGATTCTGGAACCTACAAGTCGCAAGCTTGCAATTTCATGGCAAATTTGTTGATTTTAATATTTCCACAGATCATTTTCACTGCCAAAGAACTAATATAGTGAACTATTCTTGGCAGCAAAAATATAAAATGAAAATATCGAAATCAACGAGGTCCCTATGAGAATGACAACTTGTAACTTGCAACTTCCAGTAGAACTTGTTTAGGCAATTAACCAGCAAATAAATATATTGCAATATTCACAGCAACGTCGCAAAATTGCAGGGATCAGAGCACCCGATTTAGCTGTAACAATTAAATCCTCCAATGTCTTTAAAATATATTAAACAATATTTCCAAAACGAAAATTGAAACAATCCAGAGATTCTTTCTTATGAAAATTTTTTCCATAAAATATTGTGTTACAAAGTTGAAAAGCCTTCAAAATAGCTAGAAACGCGATGGAACATTTGCCATGAAATTCTGTGTTAAGAAAGTCCAAAAGGCCCTCAAAATAGCTCGCCCTATCACCCCTATAGATATGAATGGCTTCATTGATTTTTAATACGAGTTCTAGTAAATCTAGTAATCTACTATGAAATTTTACGATTTGATGTCCAAATCTTTATTGGAATAACGTAAATATAAAGCACTTGATTCAGTTCAACTTACATATCCTCGTGTCTTTGATTTAGTTCAATTTCTTTTCTAAGCCACTTCTTTTGAAACATTTCCATGGCAAAGACAATTTTTAAAAGTTTCTGTTTACATTCGGCGTCATAGCTTTTTGTCACGAGCTCTGCATACAAAGGTCATCCCCCCAAGGTCACCAACACTTCCACTTTCGATATAGAGAACTTTCATTTAAGAACTTTTTATAAAAAGGACGAATAGATCAACAGAATTGAGTGAAATAAGACTTAGCGGCATGATTGGTTCCATATTTAAATTACTGGTTTGAGCTATGGAAATCCAGGAAAGAAACCCTGTGATCTTTAAAGAATGATTTGAAAGTTTAGAAAGCAATTGACAAAAAAGTTTTAGATTTCAGAGTGGAAATACAACCGAGCATGATGGGAGACTAAGCTCCACTCCAAAATCCAATATGGCGACGGTAAGCACGTTTTGCGAATTTTGAACAATTTTGTACAAAATCATCCTAAAATCCGTGAAAATACGCGATTTCTTAGAAATTTTAACTGACTGGTTGAGTTGATAAATGTTATTTTTAAAATAGGGAGGTGATAAGAAGAAGAAAGAGAGTATTTTTGATTTATCAAAGTTTTTGGATAAACCAATTCGCGTAAAGTTCCAAGGGGGGCGAGAAGGTACGTTTTAAACGATGATAAAGTAGTCCTAACAGACTGTCTATTTATATTTGTAACGTTCAACATTCTGCAATTTTCACGCAGATAATTTTTGCTGATGTCAGCATAACTTTTAGAGGGTTGAAATAATGAAATTCTGATTCGAACGTGATAAACTTCTGAGACAAATAAAGAATTTCTAGGGGCTGTCTCAGCAAAAAAAGGCTGTCAAAAACACTGACCAATGTTTAAAATGACTTGACTGGCTTAAACCACTGAACATATTTTAAGAAGAAAAATGATGGCTGCTGTGCTGAGTTACAGCAACATAACTACGTAGACATTATTGCATCTTAATGTTCTTTATTTTCCTTTTATAGCCACTGGTGTGCTGAAGGGGTTCGACCCATTGCTTAACCTTGTGTTGGATGGAACAACAGAATATTTGCGAGGTGAAGATAAGAATACATGTCTGTACCTCACTGTCCTCACACAATGACACACATAGTGCAAAAACTTTAAGTCAGATATTCTTTTGCAGATCCTGATGATCCATTCAAGCTATCCGATGATACTCGACCGCTAGGACTTGTTGTCTGCAGAGGAACTTCGGTGGTGCTTGTTTGTCCAGTGGATGGAATGGAAGCAATTGCAAATCCATTTTTGCAACAAGAGTAGCACAAACAGATTGCAATGCAACAAGAGACACTCAAATATTTCTTAATCTTTTAACATTTGGTGTAAAAAGATCCAATGTTGTTGTGCATATGTAGACTATACTTCATCATAGACTGAAGTATTTGAAGGAACTGGATTTTTTCATCTAATCAGCGTTATAGCCATAGAATTTTTCTACTTTTTGTCGCGCAGGAAGTAGAAAAATTCAGCATGGTGGAAAATTCTCTTCATTTGCTGTTGTGTGCATACTACCAACTAACTGTTGTGTTAATCAAACTTATTGGTTGAGAAAAACATGATCATTGCAACTCTTCCTCAGTGAATATTACTACTGTATATGCAATAAAATAACACAGACATGTTATAAATCAATTATTGTAAATATATTTTGGCTAATAATTCAACATTCTCTAAAACCTCAATTCTTCAGTAGCAGAATTGCCTCAATTCAATGTGTTTGGTAGCATAAAATAAATGAGGAAGTTGCTACAGTATTTTAACCACCAGTTATTGTCATTTTAGTCAACAATTTATGAGTGACATCCTTGTATAGCAATTTAATAAAATTAAATTATTTTTACAAATTGTTGACAAGCTTGTCACAAACATTGCTTGTTGAAAAGAGGAATTATTTACATTTGTATGTGTACCTCAGAAAAATATAGACTAATACAGCATTAAAATTATTTGGTATATTACAAACTGGTGTGTACAAATTGATTATATTACCCTAAATTATCCCATTGTGTGCATCATCACCTAATCTTAAATTCCCCCGATTCCACAAGATCACTTCTTAAGCTTAATCTTTTAATTGTTTCGTATCCTAGTGTAATTAAAAAGCTTGACGGCATCATTGTTGTAATTCTTGCAGTAAGACCTTTGCTCAATCCCATGATGAAACCCTCTTCTCGAAGAAGATCTTTTAGTACAGCCACAACTGAGCTTCCTCCTCCAACCTAAACATACATTTAAAATTGAAAGAGTGCCAGATGTGGAATTATCAAAGAAAATGAACAGAAAAAGAATAGAATTTGTATGCCAGTAAGCAAACTTAAAATACTTTGACATTCTGTTCATCACCAGGCAAACTTTACTTTCAAATAGATGCATATTGTATGTTTTACTTGATATATCATTAGCAGTGAATAGGTTACAATGAATCATCACAAGTCTCTGTCAAAATTAGTTTTCTTATAATTTGATACTTTTTACAGCTTACCTGTAATCGAGTTCGTAACACATCTAATGGATTGACTGCTGTGGCAGCAGTTAGTCCAGCCAATGGTCCTGCGATTCCTTGCACCACAATAGGTGCTGTGCCATTTGGCACCAAGCTACCCACAATGCCAAGATATTGACCGTACGAGGCCCACCATACACCGCTAGTCGGAGCATAGGTCATCAACGATATTCCATATCCCCTATAGAACCCTCTTATACCTTGATTCTCCCAAATTTGCTTGACAACCATCCCAGCACCCTTTGGTTTGTAAGTACTTGAGCACTGTCCTTGCCCTTGTACCATAAGAAACTGTGAAATTATATCAACCGGGACCATAATGGTCTGACCGACAATGGATGCGCATGCTCCGGCGAAAAAGCCACGAAGGGCCAGATTATCGGTGTAATATGAAGTTTTTTGCCGCAATAACTCATAGGTTGTGATGTAGCATTGTCCGGAGAGCAAAGAAAAATTACTAACCAAATAGCCTTTATACAAACCGCGAATGCCTTCCTGTTTAACAATATTCCTAAAGGCATCGAAGGTTCCTTTGTACATGGAGCGCTTCCTCTGGACTTGTAGTCTTGTTTTAATCAAATTCGGTGGGTACAGCACAGCTCGTATGCCGAAAAACAAAGTCGGTCCAAAGACATAGAATTTCTTCTTGTCCAAATGTTGCCACTCGATAATCTTCACCGGTTCTGGCATTTCGATTTTACGGCGGTTTTAAATGTTCATAAATCTTCAAAACATCGTTATGTTGTAGGTTATGTCGATTTTTCGTGGTAAATAATTATTCATGCTAGCAAAATATATTATTTTTGCCTTCGGTATACATAAATAAAAACGAAATAAACAACCAGTCCGCTACGCTGGCATTTTTTCGTAAATATGAACATAAATAAGCATTTAGTAAGAGCAGGAGACTAAGGACGAAGCCAACCTTTGAACCTTACTTCCTCACGTGAGGAATTTTCCAAGAAAATTATGTGTGAAAATTAAAAGCATTTTCCACTAATCCACTAATCTCGTTTAGGCCAGAATTCTGTCATTCTAAACCTGTTCTAGACACAAACAATAAAGTAAACCCCCTCCCCCAAAGGTCACAGAAGGTTCTTTGTCGTATTAAAGCTTGTTTCTCTTCCCAAAGGAAATCTATTCCTGAGGAATTTGTGTTCGGATATTGCGGGAATTCAATAGGAATAAGGATGTTAACGCCACGTAAAGGATGGAATGTAGTAAAGTAAAAACAAAATGGCAGGTCGAGTAGTGAAGTTTCTGGTGAAATCAGCCGTTGCGGGAAGCTTAGTTTACGTAACAATACGAATAACACACGGTCCATGGAGACCACCTCATATGGCAAGATTTGCAGAGGAGAAAGATTTTATGACTGCATACATACCAAGCAATCAAGAGGTACAATATCAGATGCACAGGACTGGCCGACTATAAAGCATGTATACTAGTGTAAATACGGTTATTGCTGGGTACCTGAGTGTGTCTCCAAGTAAAGATCCAAGTGATACTTCCTTGAAAACTGCAATATTTCCCAAAATAAGGCCTGGACCAATTCCTTTAAAAAGTACAGCAATCCTTCCCATTACAGCAGGCTCAGGTTTCCAGCAGTCTTTGAATGAGAAGATAGTAACATTGCTACCAAACTGTATAGTTAAATGCCCTATATGCTACCCAGGGTTTGGTGGGTTTAGACCCCAGTTTCTTTTACTAATGTTTTCATTACTTCTGTTTAAGCAATCAAGGCCTGATGTTTTCAAAGAGACCTGGAATAAAGGGGTGAAAAAAATCTTTCATGGCTTACATGAAACACCAGGAGCTTTAAAAGAACTCTCAGATAAAACAATAAATCAACTGAAGGAAAAATACAAGAGTGCTAGTAAATGACAATCAACGGAATTGAAAACTGTGACTTGAATGATAAATGCCACAGAACAATGTTAACAAAGAACTTTTATATGACATAATTATGGTTTCATACCATTAAATGGAATGCTACTGACTTTTGCCTAGATTCCCAATGTCATTATATTTAAAAAAGAAGTATTACATACCTGTTGTATTACTATTGATTATATTATATATATTGTATAACTGCTTCCTGAAATTTCTTTATTTCATTTTTATCCATTGAAACTGGTTATAGGTGGAGACTTTGCGAATGTTGAAGGTTACCTTAACTGAGGTTGCATGCCCTAAAGAGACTTGTAAAATTCTAACTTTTGTCCCAAACCCAAATGAAAATGGTAGAAGGCCGTATCTGGTTGTAGTACCGGACTTTTTTCTCTTTCGGCTATACGAGATCTTACGCTTTAATCCAATCGTGCAACTGAGAATGGCGCGGATTTCGCCTTTGCAAAATAATGTTGCCATAAACATAGTTCATAGCTTTTGCAACTAACACACCTATGATGCGACGGATAATGTTGTAATGGGTCTTACATTACCTGTTGTAATTTTAAAGACTTAAAGGATTCGCCGTAATTGGTCTTAGAATCATTGAAAGTTCAATGCTCAGACAGCTCAACACGCTCACGCCACCCTAGATGGCGGACCACGTTTGTTCACTTTGTTGATTCTGGGATTATAATTCCGTGTTCAGTAAATCCAAAATACACGAATTTAGGAATTCCTAAGATTAGGGTTAGGATTAGGTTTATGATTGATAGTTTAAGTCTAATCCTAACCTAATCTCAAGGACTAAATTCGTGTATTTGGGATTTACTGAACATTGAATTATTATCACATTTGCGACCTTGCGTGTAGGTGGGCCCAATACACAAAAAGCAAAATATAATTTTCAAAAGTAAAAAAAATTCACAACTACAAGTGTCAGCGACTACCATGTTTCCTCAGTCCTTAAACTGTGGGCTAACTTTAGTGTGTCCGATGATAATATTCTTCGAAGGACGATACTTTAAAGGTATGTCCAACAAATCCCCGTCTTCACCGACAGCCCCTTCGGGTGTCACAGACCTCAGATACCTGCAATACTTCAAGTTTTCATCCTCGACGTCCAACAAGTTCTTGCTGTTTTTCTTCTCGGCGCCTGGAATCTCGCATGAGGAGAGCAGATCCAAAACTTTTCCCGAGGTGAAAGTTTTCACGTCGCAAAAACTACCGCGTCGAATTCTTCCCAATGCCGGAAGGGCTTCGGTCAGGTGCCACGAAGGAGTTCGCGAGACTAGTGGAATTACCTGGCCACTGGTGCATTCTGAAGCAACAACGCCCGAGGAATCATCATCTAGACCAGAGGTTTTTTGAACTGGGTGGTCCTCCAAAGTTGAAGAGAACGCGATCAACTGAATCTCGGATAAACTATTTGACTCCTTCAGATAATCATCTCTCGATAACTGTTTGCCATTGTTGAAAGACGCTACTCTCGTTACATTTCCACCTGGCCCAGATTCTTTGCCGGTCTCGATCTTCTCCGACGATAAACGCAGACTGCTGTCGTTAGTTTTATAACCTGGACGGTTTTTCACGTCGCTAAAATTCTTCTCAAAACTTTGGTTGTGTTTGATCGAGTTCATATTTTCGCGTTCGTCGCTCCTTGTTGTGTTAAATGAGTCCGTATCGATCGATGTGGAAAGTTCAAAATCGCCCTTCCAAAAAGCTTGTTTTTCAACGATGCTTCCAGTGCTAACACCGTCCTCATGGTCTGTGGAACTTTTCCCCGGAGATTTTTCGGCTTTCCTTCTGTATCTTGAAGAATACGCAAGAATATCGTCAACATTTACCCCGGCTTGGCCCGATTTTACAGTCTTCTCAACTTTCATTTCTTTCTGTCCTGACTGAACATTTGTTTCACATCGTTTCTCAGTTGGAATATCATCGAGGGCCCCATCGGAATGATCGGACACTTTGTTATGTCCGAATGAGTGCCTTTGGCTGGAATGCAGCCTTCCTTGCTTGCCATGACTATCTTTCCCGAGCGAATTATTCTCCCTATTTCCCGGCTTTGCCACACTTGGTAATACATTTCTGGAATATGGCTGTGTTAAGCTGTTAAAATATCCGCGACTCGCACCCTCATTCGTCCTGGTTAATCCAGGAAAGCTTGTACTTGTTTTTATTCGTGTTTCGAGACTCGAACCTTTGTTGGCTGCTTGTTCGCGACTTTGCAATTGACGGAGTTTAGTTTGCCTGCTCAACAACTGCCTTCGATTAAATTGTGTCGACGAAATAAACGCTTTCTCTTCGAGGTTGAGTCTTTGATAAGCGAGCCTCAAGTTGTTTTTCCTGTCAAGAGATCCCAAGAGCACGCGTTTCTCGCCGAGATTTTGCTCAATGCGTCGCATTTTTACTTTTGACCTTAACTACCAATGTTTACCAGTTTTCTACACGCAAGTAACCGTAATGGAGTGTATCGATAATAGTAAAATTACTCGTGAATTGTTATGTATTTACTCATTATATGTTCATTTAGCACAAAACCTTGGCGACTTTCAAACAAAACAAGCGTATATTGAATTGTCCGAGGTGATTTTATATTCGTAATAGCTTTTGATAACAAAACAATCAATCTTAGAGATCACACTAAATTGCACGAATTTATAAATACTAGTAAAAACAAAATTTTTGATTGACACTAGAAACGTAGTCACAGTTGTAAGTGTATATTTTGGTTGGTTGTTGAAATGTAGTTTTTACGAATTTTGTGCACGTTGCTCGATTTGGTCTTCGTCAAGTCTGTGCCAGGTGTCGAAATGACGAAAAAGTTGGTGTCAGCGTGAGGACTTATTAGGTTTATTGATCATGACATTTTTTATGACGTAGATGTGCAACTCGTGACGCAACTCGTCCCAGGCCCTCCCCTGTTCGCGGGAAAAACCTGGTAGGAATCTTATGATATCCAAGTGATCCAACTCTTTTAGAACAATACCAGCAGATGTTTTGAAAATATTGCCGCATAGCAGATGTTTTGTGAATATTTGCCGGATATAAATAACTTGTGGAAAGCTAATATAAATTGTTATAAATGAAAAAAAAACACTGCCAGTGACACCCCCTTCTTAAAATGTTACAAAATTATATTATAATCCAGTTTCAAATTATGATATTAACAAGTGAAGCAGTACTGTAATAGTAATAATAAGATACGGTAATCCACAAATGAGAAAGTCTTCTAAAATGTTGCAAAAATTCATTTTTGTCCATTTCATATTCTAACTGAAGACATCACTCTATCTTTAGGCTTTTAGGATAGTTTTTTTTCAACTTACTCAGAGTTCAGTGTTGAACTCTCATTTAGTGTATGATTAAGTTGTATTTCTGTGATATCCATTGAAGATTCACATATCACATGCAATTCATATAAATGCCTCAAAAATCAGGCATCTTATGCACCAATGTTTTCTTTCAATGGCCATTGAAACACTCCTATTACATTTTCCTTTTCACAAATCCTTTAGGAAAATTGATTCCAGTATTTTTTACTCAATATGTCTACGTAGCGATAAATGTTAAATTGAATGAGTTAGCTCAATACATTTATACAGATACAAAACTAAGTGTGCATCTAACGTTATTCTAACTGTACAAATATATAATTGATACAAGCAGTTCTTACGAATGATATAAATCTGAACAACTATCTGATTTTGTCAGTCACATAACATTTCTTTCCAACAACAGCTATTTACGAAACTCAATGTTAAACAAATTGTAGTAGTTGGTACCCAGCAACCAGTATGGCCGGTATTAACCATAACGAGTATCGAAATAGGTTACCTTCTGCACCATTGCAGAGGTGGTCTGTACAACAGCCAACATTGCATTCCATGTAACTATATTCTGGTTCGTCCAGGTCATCGCATGCTGCATCATTTCGTTCACAATACCATTCATCGGCGCACATTTTGGTGTAACGATAGCCACCATCTAATGCTTCTTTTTGCATGCTAAAACATTTATCCATACCTTTAACACAAGTCTGGTTGCTTTTCAGACACTCGTCTAACCTTCCATTCACACATGTATAGCAACTGAGTGCCAGCCCTAAACAAACAAATATATGTTTATTCAACACAAGAGTTAATGTACCTACATCTGCTGGTATAGGAAATTGAGACCACTTCAAATAATTTTAATAATAATTTCAAAAATTTAAAAAAAATGGTCATTTACCTTCATAGACAACTAGTGAGAAGACTGTTAGAGCCAAGTAAAACTTCATTTTATATGTAAGACTATAAAACATAAAGAAATAACTCGGTAAAGATTACTTGCGCTAATTACGGCAATTGTGAGGCAATTAATTTCACAACAGCGATCAAATATATAAATCGTAGGTTTTTGAAAATTCAGTGTTAAATTTTGCCAATATATGTTGTTTTAGCTGACTACAAAACTGTGTGCCCTAAAACACAGTGTTAATAAAATGTATAACAAAGGACTATCAAATCACATCAGAGTTATCACATCTATGAATTAAAGATGCATTCGTATTGACCACAATACATGTTTGAACAGTAGGCCTACGAAGTTTCTTTAGTGTAGAAACCCACAGAAATTAAAACCTTAAAGACGATATCTTAAAATCTCCCACAACATTAGGACTGTATAGAAGTTAAGACTGATAAAAAACAACGTTCCTAACTTCAAAGAGTGTTGCAACTTACATACGTTAAGAAATATGTACCAAAATTAGATAAACAAAAAGCTAGATTCATATTTATGCGCTATACGTCGCAAAGAACAACCAAATTGCAGCGAAAATACATTCTAAAACTCACCTAGCGTTTTGCCAGAACGTTGTTTATCTCGTATTTTGGTTTAAAAGCAAATTTAAACCACAAATTTCAAAGAAAATTCGACATTAAAATGATTGCAAAAATATGCAGAACTTGAGAGTTTCGACGCTACAAAATCGAGAATGGAATGCCAAAATTATGCAAACGCCCGCAATCTTTATTCTGCGGTAAAATACCAAATTCAGCATAAATTATAATAATTATGATGAGCAGGTGACATATTTTAGATGTTGGAAATGGTGCTATGTATGTCCAATAAAAATAAGTTAATCTATGTATTATATTACGAACATCTATACGTACAAACTTGTGTAGGCCCACTGTATATATTTCTTATACCGTGGAGATTATAATACCATATTCATATGTACAGTTAAACAATTTCTGAGTTTCGGAGAAACTTTATGTTTCTCAATCTTCGATGGGTGTTTCCGTGTGTGGTGATAGCTTCCTTCTTTGAGGTTTAAAATGTACTGTTTTTCCAGCATCTTGCGAAGGCGAGGGCTTGGATCGAGTACTCGCACCTGCACGTGTGTTCGCGCGCGACCCACGCGAGGCTATCGCGTGTGTTGCTTTCATCTTCGCTTCCATCTCGAGGATGTATTTTGGGAACAAGTTTTTCTCGTCATAACGCATGCTTATAGCTGAAAAAACAGAGTAGAAAATTGAGAAAGGTTACTTGTGAAAATAAACTGGTTTTGTGTTGTTTATATCATAAACTCATTTGGAATATGGGGGAAGTACTGTCATATAATCGCCCCTTGTTACAACTCACAAAGAAAAACAGTTACAACACGCAAAGCGTTAGCAAATTATGGCAATACTTATTTCACCGTTGTTTGAGGCACGCAGGTATCTCCAACTAAATTCCGTCTTACAGCGGACAAATTTACCACCCATGCATTGCAAAGTGCCAGGTCGTGCAGTATTTTACTCCGACTAACGGCAAACGATTTTACTCGCCTGGGGCCGGTTGTTTGGAAGGCATTTGGCTTAAACGGTGCATAAGTTAAAAATGGAAAACAAAATTATCTATTTATTGGACAAATGAGCTAAAATATGGAAGTACATATTTAATGCATGATGCAGGTTCAGTCATTCACAAAATCTATGAGAGTATTTTTAACCTTTTGCTTATCCACCGTTTAAGCTAAACACCTTTCGAACAACCGCCCCCAGGGGGTACCTGGTAGTGGAATCTTAGTGGCTTACTTTCAGTAATAGGTTGTGTAACATCAACAATCGGTGACCCTCTTCGGCTGCTCATAAAGTCGTCACTGAAATATTTCGAGGGATTGCTGACAAAGTCAGGTTTATTAAGACTTTGAACCGATGACAGCTCTTTCGTTTCCAAAGTCTACAATTTAACAAATAATCAGCGTTAAGCCTTCTTGCAGGCTAAGAGAGGAAGTATGGAGCTTTTAAAAACCACTCTGTGAGTGTCGATACTCTACGTTAAAAACTGGCGTCGAAAAAACTCATGACTTACAATAGATTGACTTTGAAGTCGCATAATACCTAGAGATTGTACAGTTACGAGGATACTCTCACAGTTGGAATATCTATAGACAACTGATATGTTGTTGGAAACATTAAAGGGACCAATTTAAAAGTTTACCTCACAATGGTAAACAGAACTTTATCAACTTTATCAATCCTGGTATTGAGTAATCCTATTTCTACTTACACTGTAGGATAATCCAGTTGGAACACAGTGCTTTTCTTGTTGACGATCAATTGGTTTATTTTCTCTCGTCTGAGGTTGCTGACGCTGACGTTTTTGCTTTCGCGGTTCGCTGTATGCTTTGCCTGGGGACGAGAGAAAAGCAAATTCTGAGAATGTCCATATCAGACTTCTTGAAAAGTCCTCCAAGTTAATGAACAAGCTGTTGGAAGGATTGGATTCAATTCAAAGGTTTGCATTTGTAGACACAATATTTACCCAATATGCTGTGGTCCCAAGTTGACACGGTGAAATTTGGGTCCCACGTTTCAGGAATTTTTACCTCGAGACCTGAATGTTCTTTGGTTCCATGAAAGGCATCGTTCTTGTCCACGACGTCAAACTCATCATCATCGTCCTGGAATAAATTTAGGACGGAAAAGATTGGATATACGAAATTGCCTCAAATGTTACAACGGTTGGGATGGCTACAACGCTTACAACGCGTGCTTCGTGAATATTTATTACCTCGGCCGAGTCAATCTCATTGTCACTTTCAGGTAAATCAATCGGCAAGTCGTCTATTTTCCAATGTTCCTCCTGGGTATAAAATACAATTTACCTTCCATTTAAACGACGTCAATGGCAGATTTATCATGATATGAGATTTAATCTATCCATGAGTATAGAGTGATGTGAGGACATTACCTGGCCAAACACACCGAGTTGTCTACCATGGATATCCCATAATGCAACGGAGCAATCGCTCGACGAAGAGAGCAATAACATTCTGTCAAATCTTTCAAGAATCTCGATGCTTGTAATGGAGTCGAAATGAGGTTGAAATTGTTTATGCAAAGCTAAAAACAATTGAGACATGATTTGTATTTTAAGCTGTCACCCTCCCCCATTTCCCCAAGGTAAGAGGTGGGGGTACATGTCAGGCCACTAAAACATTGGTCACAGTTTATACATAAAGCATTGTGAGTTCAATATTTCACTTCCTCGATCGTACTTAAAAATACTTGGCTTACGTGGCTTTTTGGTTAGAGGTAGTTCATCGTTGATATCAACGATGTACTCGGAAATGCGCCAAACTTTGACAAATCCGTCGCCATCGCCCGTTGCCAAGTAACGACAACTTGTATCAACGGCCATTGTGATCGCGCCAGCTGTAGAAGATATAAGAAGATTAGTAGATGATTCTGTGATGCAACAAATTGTTGGTGGAAATATATTTACAAAACTGACGTTATTCAGGTCATCCTTGATACAACATTGACGTACGCGTAATCCCTAGGATATATTCCGTCGTTAAACGCCCGGACTCCTGGTTACTCTTACCTTGTTCGTGAGCAATGAACTCGCCAACAAGCACATAGCGATTTGTGTTCCAGAAACGAACCTGGCATACAAAAATAGGAATGGCGTTTATAATTGATATCTTGCTCTAACTCGTCAAAGCGACCTGTGATTAGATAAACGACTGATTTAGATTTTAACTATCACTCAAAATGTTGTAAAAGTGTCCTACAACCTGTCCATAAAAAATGAGAACTTCCATTCCAAGCGAACGCTTGATGCATATTGGAAGAGCATGAAATAAAATATACTAGGAATGTCTTAGTAATGAAAGCCGTTTCTTTGTCTGACGATGAATAACATAGCGTCAGTGAATGATAAGAAAGCTATCCAGCTTTATTAACAGATCAGTGAGACATACCCAGCCGCTTGCACCACACGACACGAGATTTACATCTTTGTCAGGAGCGGAAGAAGGTGGACGGTTGTCAA
The DNA here is from genome assembly GCF_004324835.1 of Dendronephthya gigantea. Classification (NCBI taxonomy): domain Eukaryota; kingdom Metazoa; phylum Cnidaria; class Anthozoa; order Malacalcyonacea; family Nephtheidae; genus Dendronephthya; species Dendronephthya gigantea. The sequence continues at coordinate 1,168,366 of NW_021163034.1, read as the reverse complement.
GGAATATTAATTTGTTCACAAAGTAACCGAGATTTGCCTCGTTTTCATCCTGCAGGTGAAAAAAAGACAATGTGTTCACCAAGTAAAAACCAGTTTTCGTTTTCATCTATGTGACTATTGATAATTTACCTGACCATCCTCTGCGGTAGCAGACACACTTGACACGTCATCTCGGATGGCGTCATTTGGTGTCAAGGCAACCTGGGGTGTATCACGTGATCTTTGCAATGCACTACCACTTTGTTCCTATAACGGAAAAAGATAAAATTTATTTTAAAAGATACAAGCTTTTTTGTATCTTCCCTCTGTATTGTCTTCGCCAAATTTCTCTCAAACATCTTACCAGTCTTCTCAACCGTCTGTTGTTACGCGCGGCCTTGCGTGCCTTACAATTGAGATGCCTGAATGCTTGTTCAGAACTCGTGTTCCAGAGCACCAGTTCCCCATCGTAACTGGCCGTGGCGAGGGTGTGCGGTCCAGTAAACGCCATGCACTGAATGTCGTCCTGGTGCTCCTGAGGAGAGAGAATAACCCCAGTTAGGTTTTAGCAAGTTTAGGAGAAAAAGCTCTTGCCCTAAAATTACCTGTCGTCCTTTCCAATCAGACGGGTGGACATAGTACGACGTCAGCTGGTTGTCTCGAAACACACACAACGTTCTAAGTTGAAAGAAAATACCGAGTATTTGGTAGTAAAGTTTGACTGAAATGGTCCATAAAATTAAATTTAAAAATTATCAATGAACCCGTTGACAGCAGAAATCGACTTGAACGTACCTGTCCCAGCCAACAACTAAGATCATTCGTTTTAAGGGTAAAACCTCGGTGATGTCGCAAGGATGACCATCTCCAACCACTAATACGTGATGGCAATGTCCGTTGAAATCCCAAATCTACATGATTGGAAATTTTTGGGGGGGTGGGGAATTTACAAATAACGTCCAAAGAGATGCAGTGACTGTAACACTTGAATGATTTATGCATACCTTGACCGTTCCATCTGCACTTCCTGTGAAAAGTCTCGTTTCACTGGCATCTTGTGTTATCGTTGTTATTTCAGATTCCCCGTGGACATTCTTAAACTACAGTGGTAAAAATATTCATAGGTTCATACCAAAGCATACCAATATACCATATGCAAATGGTATACCACATCTCGACATACCATACAGGCATACTAAACCATACCACACCACTTATAAATCACAACACTATAACATACCATACCACATATGCATATTGTACAAAACCATAAAATATCATAAGAATGCATAGTCACATACTATGCACAACATATATCAAATCATTCCACGAAAACCATTTACCATACCATACCATACCATAATATATTTATATACCATGCCACACAAATACCGTATACCACAGCGCCATTACCATGTTATCTATCATACCTGTTTAACCTTCTGTCCAGTATCAATCATCCACATTGTGACAACTGAACCTACACAAGCGCTCACAACCTAAGACACAAAATAAAAGCAACATTGTCTTGACGACCCATTTGTCCAAACAAAGGAGGAATTGAGTGACTACAAAAATTAACCGTGCCTTACTTGGTTGAATTTCCTGTTATAGATCGCAGCAATCACTGGATGATCGTGACTTACAATACGATCCTTCACCTCTGGTTTCATAACCATCATTGAAAGCTAAGACGGAAGCAGTGAGAGTGAAATTTTCAAGGTAAAATTTCTAGTTTGCTCGAGAGAAGCACAGGTGAAACACCAAATCGTACAAAACGAAGATTTAACGTGATTGGACTTACACGGTGATTGAAAGCAGTCAATAAGGTACTTCTCTCTTCATCAAAGAACATCACAGTCGAGACCTCTGGTCCTTTAGGAAAGACACCGGACAGACGTTGGAGACAGACTTGTAAGTGAGTATCCCAGACACGGAGGACCTTGGAGTTATAGAAAAAAAACTATCATCAGAGTTTCCTGCCATGCATTATCTCACATACGACTAGCATTTTGTACGACCGTTTTGGACTACCGGATTGCCTACTAATAATAGCTGCTTGACGGACAAACCAACGACTGACTGGCTTACCAAACGACAACGCTAATTTCAAAACCGTAAACAAAGAAGAACTCATCACAGATCGTGAATCGCTGCATGATTAACATATTCAATTGCTTCTTGTGTGCCAACATCATACAAAATGCACATTGGATTGTAATTTGCAAAGCCTAGTTTTAAAGTACTAAATATGTTTAGAGCCATGCCTTGTCCTTGGAAAGGCTGATCGTCTGTCCACGTGACTCAATAAACTTGACAGCAACGACACTTTGCATGTGACCACGAAGCACTCCGACTGCCTTGGAAATGACGTAGGGATTCCATAGAAGCACGTGATGATTCACTCCTGCCGTGGCTAGCGGGGAGAAAAATATCAATGTACTCACTCAACGTACTGGAAATAGCTAATTAGCTTTGGTGCCAGTCTACTTGAGGAAACACATCACACCTCTCCCGACAAGACAAATCGTGTTAGCTATTATTCGCAGTAAAGCAAAAACGTCCCAGCACAAGCCCCGTTTACACTACACTTAACTTATTGGCACGGCACGGCTAAAATGGGTACCAGTGCCCATTTTACTAGTGCTCAGGCTACTAAAACAAAGGCCGGGCACGGATGGTATAGGCACGGGTACCAATTCGAGCCGTGCCGTACCAATAAATTGAGTGTAGTGTAAACGGGGCTACAGTACCTATTAGGTTCAATTTTTCGTTGTAATCAAAAGCGTTAACACCTTGTGAGATTTTGAACACGGTCCTGGAAATATAAAAGTTAAAAGATGAAAATCAAACTGAGATATCCTCAATGATTTACAGTATTGCAGGCAGGTGCTGATCTGGTAGACGGGAATATATGATTTTCTGGGAGAATTCAAAAGATATGAGCCATACGTTCTCATAGTGCATTTAGTCTTCTCCATCCATCCCAAGACAAGAGCGTTCTTGTAGTTCGTCGCACATGATATAAAACAATCCAACAAACTCGTGTACATCACTGTCAAGTAAAATAAGACGACTTATGAGCACCTCCATCATGAACGAATCTCTCTCTGTACCTGCTTCTGTATATCCACACACACACACGCGGACGAAGATATCTATCCTCGCACGTTCCTTTCATGCACGAAACTTCGTCAAGCAAGTTTCGTTGCCTATATGTATGGGGTATTTAGTGGTCAGAATTCCTTGCATGAGCAGTAATAAAACAAACAAATACGGGCAATTTTTCGTCCTGTCGAAACCCTAGCATGGCATGTTTTTAATCAAGGTTTCTTGTGAAGGTCGTAAGGATACGCTGTGTTAATTTAATTTCTTAAAATGGGAAATATAAATTAAGGAAAAGTATATTATATTAAGATATGAGAAATTACAAAGAGGAAGGATTGTCAAATTCTTTCCAATTTCATTTGCATATAGACTAGACTTCTCACTAAACGTTGCCTTGCCTGAGATTTCGTTTACCTTGCCTGGTCCATTCCGTGTGTCCATTATGGTAGGCATAGCGGCAGTTTTTATAATGACCCTTGACGATATCGTCGATGTCCACAATTAAGGTGATGTCTAAAATGATTTAACACTAGTTGCATGGGCGCTGTTTACGCAGATGATTTCTGTAGTTGCAGGGCGATAAATAGGAGCCACGGAATTGAATAAAAAAGACGACCAAACATCATCTGCCTAACGGCAGTGACCTCCTCAAAAAGTGTCTCAGACGGGGGAGGGAAAAAATGGGGTAAGTGATCATTTCAAGAGTTGCATATCGAACTTGTCTTAACTAGAGGTACTTAATGTACTAAATCACCGCAATTGAGATCTCACAATAAATGAATTTGAGCGAAAGGTGAATACAGGCGCGAATTGCGATCGACATGCATATACAAATATACCTGGGCTGTCTCAAAAACTATGGTGAAATAGTTCAGTGACATATGGTTTGATTCGGCCTCCCTCTCACAAGAAGCGGTTTAAACACAAGAGTCCAAATGACTGTGGCGGTACTCTAATTTCGCTCGCAACATGAAGTAAAAGCCCCGTTTACACTACAGTCAATTTATCGGCACGGCACGGCTAAAATGGGTACCCGTGCCCAAATTTGCTAGTGCTCAGGCTACCAAAACGAAGGCCGGGCACGGATGAAGTGGGCACGGGTACCCATTTTAGCCGTGCCGTGCCAATAAATCCAGTGTAGTGTAAATGGGGCTAAAGTTTAATTAGCTAGCGGCCTCTGTGAATCAACCACGGTCATGGTATTTTCACAATCAGTTTGAGACCGACTGCATTGATTTAACTGGATGTGACTGTGACAGCTCCACACCCCCTCCACCAATTACTGAACGCCCTGAAATTTAACTAGAACAGTAGTCCCCCGCTAACTCGAACTCGCTTAACTCGAACTAAATCCAATTCCCCCTGAATTTGACAGTGTTTTTAGTAATTTACTCCGCGCTTAACTCGAACTCGCTTAAAGTACTCGAACTCCCCGCTAATTCGAACAAATTTTGTTTTCCCTTGATCAAATATATCTGGTTAATTAACTCGAACTTTGGTTTCGAATCATATAGATCAGCAAACTTTAAAATGTGAGAAGATCAGTAGCATTTTGACAACTGGAAACTATCGAAATAACAACAAGTTAATCCGTGTATAAATGTATAATTGATTTTAAATTTTAAAAGATCTCCTGTAGTGCCACACCGTTATTGATCTAGCTTTTTTAGTTCCTTTTGTATTCTTTCGTTCTTTTTAATTTTAAAACGTCGTCCAATCTCGGTGACCATTCATATTGGTAGCATATCTCTTGAAGAATGATTCGATTGGATTTTATACCTTATTGTATTACTTATATTAAACGTAATCTGACACCAACTCTGGTTAACTCGAACCCCGGTAACTCGAACAATTTTTCTTTCCCCTTGGGAGTTCGAGTTAGCGAGGGACTACGGTATTGCTATCATCAATCGACTTTTAAAATTTGGAACGCTCTAAAAGTTTGGAAATGTTTGGTTAGCGAGCTGGACAGCAAGCATTATTTCCAATATTGCTTTTCTTGATACTGAGTCACAGACAACATTATAGTGTCAAGACATACAGTAACTGGCAATACAAATATCTTGACGCTTACCGCAGACCGACTGGAGTAAAGAACCGCTGCAGCCCTTATTATATAAAAGATCCTTATAAGTTTTACTACATAATATCTAAAAACCCCAACCTACAACATTGACCGACATCAAGTCCTAATCCTAGGTTTGTATTCGTGCACGTTCCCGAGCGGTATTCTGGAAATGCAATGAATAACACAAATATTTATTTAAGGAAGGAACACGGGATGAAAAGGATTTCCGATTCTTTTGTGAATTACCTATATTCGTGTTCCGTTTTAGCAATGTACTGCATGTTGTTCACGAAATGCGCAATGCACGCTTACTTAAGAACCGGTAAGATTTTTTCGTTCAATTGTTTGGTCATCTTTGGCTACAGTGAGTCTGCAAAAGAATCAGTCAAGTTATATCGAAGAAATTTTCCATCAATTTTGTGCATCGTCTGGAAAAATGGTTGAGAAGTCTATCATTGCCGTGGTTTTGCTGCTCTACATCGTGGGGACCATCCAAGTACAAGCAAGGAGTACACCAATAGGCGAAGGGAATATCAAAAGCGACGGTGTTTGGGGAAAGAAGCGAGATTTCTACTACCCTGTACCCTCCAATGCCAAGTATGTCACCTTAAGTGCGCGTGATCACAGCTCAGGAGGCCTAAGTATTGGATCTGGGACTGGTAGAGCGACCGTCAGCTGGTCACGAGGAGATCGTACAGCCAAGGTACATGCTTGGGTCAATGGAAAATTTTGCGTCTGGAGTTGCAGCCCCAATCACATATCTTGGAAGGTTTATGCCCATTTTTAAAACGATCCGAACTGTTTTAATGGACTACGTTTTTTCAGTAATCGAAAATACAAAGGAAACTCCAAATATCTAGTGTAGACTTCATCTGATTTAGACTCAAGATATACTTAATGATCACAGCATATATACATTCAATGATAACGCGTTTAATTGATTAATGAATATAACTGATTTACCTTCAAAATAAAAACGGGAAAAAATTGCTTTGTTGTTATATTTTTTGGGTATAATTCTATACAGGTCGATCGCAATTAGTCACAAACAAATAACTGAAATGACTGCTTAAATGTGGACGATTTTGACGGGGTCAAATAAAACGACAGGAAAAAAATACTTGATTCATTCCATCAATTTCATTGTGGAAGTCAGTCCATATTTGTATTTGTCGAACACATTTAGTTCACAGAAATAGAATATACAGTATATCATTCTCAGGAAGGTTTGCCCGAGATCATATATATACTTAATTTGATATGTTCATGGTTTTTATCGAATGCGTTTGTATAACTGTTTTTTACCTGCAAGAATTCATATTAGTCGAGCTTTGTATTTTAACTGATCGCGTAACTATATGCTAGCTTGTTCTTGTTTCTGTTACTCACGAGGTGATTTAAAATATTTTTACACGGTAAGACTTTGGTTTTTTAAGAAAATTGATTTTTAACGCGGTATTCTAAGACGAAGCACTATCTAATCTATTACAGAAGTAGAGATATACAACATAGGAGGGAAGATTTAAGATTAACTTTCATGAACCCAAAATCATACCTTGTTGGTTGGCATTAGCCTGAGATGGTCGGTCAAACAAAGATATGGTAGATTCACAAAATATCAGAGCATGAACACAGCCGGCCACGTCACCAAATACCAGAATCGACTCGTTCGGTTGCTCAGGATTAGACCTATAGAGTTATGTTAACAAAATCAACACCGTTGTTTAATTGGATTCCTTTTATGATAGTTAAGGTGGAACACTGTCAGGACAAAGTTGTCGAAACTTGAAATAATGGGCAGTGAAGTCATCACTCGCGGTGACAGAATGATCGCCAATCTCTCGCTTCCTATAGGGATATGGGGGTTACCTCGGCCCTTTCAGCTCCACACATACACACACACACACACACACATGTCCTACACATGATTGCATATATTCATATATTCATGTTTATATACCGTAGGAACTATAGCGTAAAATAAAATCAGTCGGGCTTAAGCGAATATATGAATATACACCCTCCACACACATATACACACACAATTAAGTCTCTAGCCACGGTCATAAATTTGAATTTATCGATGTAAAAAGTTACTCTGTAATACAATACCAGGCCCTTCGTTAGGCACAATACAGTGCGATCAACTAATATATAGTTCAGTGTCAAATCTTCTGGGACGAACAGTCACATTATTGCGACAAAAAAAACGTTACAGCTCGGACAAAAACGAAAATGCCTTGGGAATAAGGTTTGTTACAGCTCGACCTTAGCCGGGGAGTTTTTAGCCTGCAACACAGACTATATATACCCCAATATATAGTCTGCGTTGCAGGCTAGGGAGTTTTGCACATGTAAACATGCAGCCAAAATTATGAAGAGAAAACTCACCAGAAATTCAACGAGATTGGAGTGGATTTCAAGCCACGTATCCGATATTGACATAGAAACTCCGACTTCGAACTCAAATCATAAATTGCTGAAATGAACGGAAAATAGTAGATTTATTATTGTTATATTTCCAATCTTCTCGTACCTACAAATCAGTCCAAGTTGAAAACAACAGGCACATCATACAAGTCTCGGGGGAAAATTGCCTAAACTAAACATGCACACTGCCTGCGTGGATAGAAATGGCAACATGATTTAGGATTTCAGATACGTTGAACGCAAAAGGGATGATGAAACAATATTATAGCACTAACGCTTACCAATTTCTTTGCTCGTTAAAGCTAGCACCAACTTATAAGTGTTCTGCATTGGAATGAAATCAGTGATCCACAGATCTCTTTGCTTGACTTCATCTTGTTCTGTGGCAACCTGGAAAAACAATCGTTCTTCAACTACTAAATTTTCATTACCTTAAAGATTAGGTAAAAGCGTCGAAGAAATGTAATGAAACGGTTGTGAAGCAACATCAAACTCGACCACCACCTTGCTAGTACTCACCCGGTTTGTTCTAAATGGTTTCATATTTAGGTTCCAAATAACAGCGACACCCTCCTGGTATAAGGTATAAAATGATTTTATTATAGTGATAATGCAAAGCTAGACTCAGGTGTGTATATTGAATGTATATGTGATGTTGCCACTCTGAATCACCAACCGGGCAAGCTGAATTTATTACAATTAAACTTCTTATGTGTTCTATGTATTTCAATGATACGTTTGCATGGGGCAGCAGTTGAACACAAAGACTTGATTATGTACATTAGACATTGTTACTACCAGTGGAAACTCCCAATTAATTTCCTAAGGAAGATCTTAAGCGCAGGTTCGACTGTTTGACCTACCTAACTTACCTTACTAACGGTGACATATCTCGGGGGATTCATTAACATTGTTATCTTTTGAATACTCTCCTTATGTGGACTAAAAGGTTTGAGAAAATTCAATGAAAGAAAATGCGATGGTGCACAAAATTTTAAAGGTTTACATGGCTATATTATTCAGTATATTCTTTCTCGGGCTATTTATTCGCATCCACAACCAAACTTTGAAATTCTAGTGATTTTAGTTATTTAGTATGCATGCTTTTTCCTGCTATAGACTTTAGTAATAGCGTGGATAAAATAATATGCTTAAATGGCGCCAAAAAGCGTACATGGCGCCTAGAAGGCACGAGTGGCGCCAAGAAGGCACGAGTGGCGCCGTGGCGCGAATGGCGGCAAGAAGAAAAGGCTGGCGAGTCAGAACGGCGCCCAAAAAAGACGTGGATCGACAAAAAAAGCGAATTCATAAAAGCGTAATGTTCACGGCTTGCAAAACGTGTTGACGACGTTTCAACAAGTTAAAGTTTCAATTTTCGATAATTTCGAATAGTTTTTACAACTGTTTTTTATCATTGGCATTCCAAAACGTCTGTCCCACCAAGTGCAAGTGAGTTATGCATTTGTAGCGAATGTGAAAATTCAAAGCCGAAAAAGGAATCGAAAACATGTCAATGGTCATCTAGCTTCAAGACCAAAATGGAAACCATTGCGGCCCAAAAACAGGTGATTTGTTTTTGAATCTGTGCCTGGTTTAATGATAGATTTACAAAATACAGTGTTTGTTTTGTAATGTGCTTTTAACACTTATTAATTTCTCAAAATTTTATATACATACAGTACGCTGGCGTGTTTGTTTTGCGGAGAAACATGCTCTTTACAAGACTCTTGGCATTGACATTGTGCTATATATAAATGTGAAGCTGTTGAAAAATGCTATTTGTTGTTGAAATTTTAAGACTTAAGGCTAAATATAAAAAGATTTATGTAAAAAATCTAATAATTTAAAAAAATTGACTTAGAGTGTTTATCTTCTTGCTAAAGACTTGGAACAACTTCAATGGCAATTTTCAATATGATTCATGAGTGGATGAATTGCAAACAATTTTTACATCAAATTACCTATTGATATATTTCATTTCCCTCCACTGTGGAACCTAGAACAAAGCAAGAAATCAGTGCAGATATTTCTGATTCAGATCACACTTCTTTGCATTGAATATTTTCCATTCACCAACCAACCTGGGTAGTTTTCAGTCTGTCATCTTTCTCCTGATAGTCACGTTGCATGTGAGAGCAAAACTTATCCCAGTCCACAAAGCCCTCTTTATCCGTATCAATGATGTCAAACAGCTCCCGATATTCAGCCTCACTTCCATCGCTCACAATGCCAGACAACAGCTCACAAAATTGTTCCACGTCTCGTTTTGGTTCCACCGTATCCAGCAGAGTTATCTTGCAAATGGAAGGGACTATGTAACTAAGGTGGTTACTGGAGTTGGAGAATGGAGCAGGGGATGCCTTACTCATTCTGTTTGCAAAATCCCAGTTAACATGAGCATTTTCATAAATTTAATATATTAAACTGATGAATATAGAATTGCATATGAACATACAGGGAATGATTTTTGTATTCTTCTGAGTTCCTTTATAGTTAATCTGCTAAGCAATTTCAATTTGCCAAAGCTTGTTACATTGGCCTTATTTCTAGAAAATAAACAATTAATAAATAATTTAATTAATATATAACATATATACTTCCTTTTCAGCTGCATTTAAGGGGAAAGACAAGAAACAAGCAACCTTCTTACATGGAAACAGTCCTCACAATTGGAGATTCAAATCAAGCTGGTTTCAACAGAGAAATTCTTCAGGGCCTTTTTAAATTGTTTCCTGACCTGAAGATACCTTGATGACACCCCATTACCCCTTCCTACAAGACCTACAGGCTACAACCCTACACTAAAAGGTTCAAAGTGACCTCTACATCTCCCCTGCCATTAAAAATGCAAGAAAATATCATTGAAGAATAGTAATATAAAAAATATATATATTATTTGTTGTATATATTCATTATAAACTCAACTGTTTGTATTCATCCTCAGGTCTCCATTGGCTATTTGCAACATCGTTTGATGCTTTTCCTTCGACAGAAGGATTTCCCATTTTTATGTGCTATAAGCGCAACATAATCCAATTTGATCTACAATCAGTGAAACTAGCTCTTTAATGTTAAGAAAACCAAACTTATTTCGAGTGAAGTTGTTTACGCTAGATGATAATGTCTGATAATGCCACCGGCAGTGATCCGTTGTCAAGGAAATGCCGTGGTTTGCCGGAGGTTTTATCACTGGATTTTTACAGACGAAATGCCCGGTAGTGTCAGATGAGAGGGCCAGACGGAGTTTGACGGACGGACCCCTTTCAGCCCCTCCTGATGCGTTTAAGACCACCATTGCAGAAAGTCCTAAACCATATGGAGGTTTCGTAAAAAGACATACAAATCATATTACCCGATGTTCATGCACTACAGCGTGCAGTAAAAATTCTGAAAAATCGCATCTCCCCTATCTCGATTTAATATTCATGGATTTGTAATTGTAAACGTGGAAAATCGCATCAAATGCAGTATAACAGGTGAATAAAATTGAGATGATTAAACTTTCAATCTAACCTCGACGTTTCGACCTGAGAACTTTCATCAGGAGAGAAGTTTAGAAAATAAAGAAGAAAATAGGCAGTTGTTTTAGGCTTTATAATAGCACGTTTGAGGTTACATGTGAAGACGCTACCATGCTGCTCCTTGATTACGTAGAAAATCTCATTTACGATTACCTTTCCATGAACTCTCAGCTTGGGAGAACGCCCCTTCCAGTGGTCACCCACCCACAAGTCCACAACCCACCATTGCCAATTCCAACCGGTCACCGGAAATGCAAGTTAGTGCTTGTATTAGAATCGCTGATTACCTAGAATACGTCAAAACAAAGATGGACTCCATCGCGAAAACTGTGTTTACGAGCAAACTTAATTCCGTCACGGATTCTGTGAGCAAAGGATTGAACTTTGGAGACGATAAGAACGACAAGGACGAAGACAGACAGCTTAGCTCGAAGGAAATACGAAAGCTTGAGGAACAAGATAGAGCTGACCGGGCGAAAAGAGAGGAAGTTCATGCAAGACGTAACGAGGAAAGGCAGAAGAAACGCGAGGCCATCAGAGCCAAATATGGACTATCAAACGAAAGAGAAAGCAAAGACACTACACGGCCTCCACATAATAAGGCAGATGAACCGAAAAGTCCAGACGAAAAATCGTGTGCCGTTATGTAAAGTTGGATTAATATTTCACAATTATATATATGGTACTGACACTTCACACAAAGTTATCCAAATTTTGAAGACGTTTTCGATATGCGACCAGCTGTGTGTGTTGTGACGCGTTTTAATGCCTTTTAATTGTTTGAACAGTCATGGATTTCATGTTATCAAGCTTGGAGGCATTTCGCTTCTAAAATGTGCAGTACTAGTACTGTGTTGTTCACTGTTCAGTTAATAACTGATAATTCATATTAATTTAATATTTTGTACATCATAACACATTAGTTCGCGTGGGGTTCTCGAGGTTATCCCACGGTTGCAGAAGTAACTGCATCTAACTTCATTAAAGCCCTGTTTATATTACAGTTAATTTTTTTGGCACAGCATAGCTAAATTGGTACCCATGCCCAATTTTATTAGTGTTCAAGCTACCAAAGCAAAGGCTGAGCACAGGTGAAATGGGCATGGGTAACCATTTTAGCCAATTTTAGCAAAAAAATTGAGTGTAGTGTAAACAGGGCTTAAACCACAGTATAGGGAGTTGCCTGGCAGGGCGATTCGCATCCAATTGGGGGCTACCTGTTCCCTAGATGTCAGGCCCTTTTATGTCAACCACAAGGTTTTCTGCTATGGATCTTCATACTTCAAATGCACTGTTCCCAGAGACATAGCCTGCTGACTGTTGCCAAATAATTTTGTTCTTTACATTGAAGAATGTCTTGCACCCAGGGTACTCAACATGTCTAAAGTAACCATACATACCTAATATATTAAAACAGACATAAATGCGTGAATTATAGAAGCAGGAACAAAAAGAAAATGCTTTCTGTAAAGCTCCTAAATTATGATCGTCCTGGATATCATTCTTGTAAATATCAAGTGTACTATGAACTTCATAAAATTCACTCGTATGTGCAATGTTACCTAGAAAACTGTAAAGATATTAAAGGTATATGCCATATCAAAAATGCAACGTAATAAAAATAGTTTTTTATCTCACCGAAAAGACTTATGTAATATTATTAAAAGCATGCTGGTTTTGTTAAGGTTTTGATTATTTTTCACCCATTTTATTACGTTCTTAGTCAATTTTTCGTAAAGTCGTAAAGTTCTTAGTCAATTTTTCTGGAAAACATTCATTTTTTTAAGAAACTCTTTTGGCACAATGATGTTTTTTGTGCGAAAAAATTTCACCACGCTTGTTACAATTTACATTCTTTATACTAATTATGCATGATTTGCAACAATGAATTTTTGTTACACTGCTGTTCGGAATACTTTTGTAACATTTCGGAATCTCACACGTGTAAATTTGTTACTTTGCTCCATTCTAAGCTAGGAATAATTGTAGCGGCAAAACCTAACAGACATATTGGTAAAACACAGCCCTAATTTCTTACTTCTTGTTCCCTGCGACACAGATTTAAACTATAGTTTAACCGTAAACAGACACAAAACAATTATAATTACAATGCATTTATTTTTGTGATTCCTCTATAGAAGCTAGAATAAAATTTCGTAGAAATATCATAAAATATCTAATTTCTAATTTAAATCTTCTAATTAGCACTTTTCTAGAATATTTGAATTTTCTATTACAATTTGAAAAAAAACAAGAAGCAGCCTATTAGCACTGACATGTGTTTGCACTTTTTTGATACATTCTGTAGTTAGAGTGACAGAATCGGCCAATCAGAATTGTGTATTTTGGAGTTGACTACGATTTATTAAATACGTTGGCAAGAGTTTAAAATAATAATTTAAAACAAGCATGCACCTTGAATTATTTCTCAATTTGAAAAAATTTAATGTCAACATTGGTTTCTATGTTCACGATGGATCGTGTGATGGACTATCCAGTTTTTCTCTCATATCAGTGGTGCACTGATCCCAGTATTCAAACCGGATGTGGACTTTTAGATCTTGACGATGAGACGTCACTGTAGGTTGAACCGAGTCTTGAATTACTCAGCAGCGGTGTGTGTTCTCCACTTTTCAGAAGTGATTCCTGTGATCGCCATTTTTTGCTTTGCCGTATCCTCTTCGCGCGAATTTTGCGCAGCTCTTCATCGCTGGGCGCTGGGGGAAGGTCGTCATCGTCAAACGCCCAGCCCTTTAGGCTGGCCTCGCCTGCGCGGAATGGCGCCCGCGCTACGAAATGCAACACGGTCGACACTCGATGCCAAAGCATCGTTATAAACTGAATCACAAGTATGACGCCAAAAACAATTAGAAAACCAAGACCTAGTGGATTGGTGTCGGCAACATTAAGTTGGGTCCTTAGTGTCAATGTGAATATTAAAATTATCCATACCAGATTTGCGACCACCAAGCACACCACGACGGAATTACGCAGCTCGGCGAGTTTGTCGGCAAGCTCCGAGTACTGCCCGAACGCTTTGGATTCGGGTAGAAGGCGAAGTTCGCGGAGTCTCGTCCAGAACTCGTGCTCAATGCCATCATTATCGTCTTTGAGGGATCTCAAAGGTACCCTGTTCAAAGTTAACCTTGCCTCACGAATCTTTCGTTCAACTAAAAAGTAAGAAATATCAAGCACGTCGAAAATACCACCGAATAGGCAGGGGCACAGTATTACAAAATTTATCTGTGTGGGGGTGGGGGTGGGGCCCACGTACTGGGACCGACTTTTGTACGCGTTTGTATTTGATAGGAAAAGCCTGCTATTATAATTTCGTCTCAAATGAGTTCCCGGACCGCCTTTCTTGGTCTCATACAGGTTTCCAGACCGACTTTAAGACTAATTTCACAAAAGCAAGGGGGGTGTCAAAACTCAAAATGGTGGACATGCGTACTTGCACTCGGATACTGGAGCCTGCGAATAGCCAGTGTCAATTTCTTGACGTGCCCACTTTTCCAAATCTCAAAATCATCGTTAAGGAGTGTATTCAGGTCGGATTGATTCATAACTTTCAGATCCTCCAATGCTTTCGGATTGTCATAACTGTTCCTCTTGAAGTTCAACCAGTACTCGTGGAGACCCAGATCTGTTAACCAAATGTCAACGTTGTCCTGAAAATAGACAACAAATACTGTGGTAAGGCTCATGCACTATCGTGATTGGGCAACTTTCCTCGACGGGAAGATTTGAAACTTCCTTGTAGAGAAATTTGAAGACCCAACGTCACCCCTCATTATGTGGTGTACCCGCTTAAGCATGGGACTCGGGGAAAACCCCGCTACCCGTCTCAGTGGCCTCGCCCAGTGCCTTTGAACTTTGGACGGTTAATGTAAACCTGAGATTTGTTAATTCACTCTTTTTCGGCTATGGCCAGTCAGATTTTATTTACTTCAAAAGACGCAAGAGTTTTTCTATGAAATTAGTCGATATTTTGTGATTATGTGCAGTTATAAGAAACTATAGCTCTGACTTAAATTTGAAACTGAATTAAAGTATATTTGAAGATATATTCAACCGACAACTAGCCCCAGTCCTATCCCGTCATTCCAGATCACCTGACCGGGTCCTGGGCACAGAGGAAGAATACATATATTCCTCTGTGCGCCGGATCTCACAGCTAATTATTGAGTAAATAATTACCGGAACATTGTTGTCTAACTCGACGACAGGCAGTTGTTCAATCTCACGTAAGAGTTTTTTGCGATGTCCTCGTGTCTCGATTCCAATATCCTTAAGTTCCTATAGACAAAAATATAACAGTTTCTTTTAAATTTCTTCTTAAAATACGAACTAAATGAGTATGATATACATGATCACAATAACCCGTGTGAATTTTAGTAACATAAATCAATTCGTGGACCAACCTGTTCCGTCATCCCGGAGATAAAACTGGTATCGTCATATCCATTTTCTTCAAAGTTAGGTATGTATTGCTTTGTAGCGAGAGTAAAAAAGAGAATAAGGAAATGTTAAACAGCAGCGAAACCAATTTGATAATTGGTCTAAAACGAAATTCCCTCTTGTTTCCGCTGATACGCAACCCCACGAAAACATGGAGCGGAAAAAAGGCCGAAATTAGACTGGAGCATTTTAAAAAGAGCTGTTTAAACGACGCGTGAGATAATTTTGAGGTATTGAAATGAGTCTTTATGAAACCAAACAAGAACATACCTTTGTTAGGATGACTAAATCACTGCTAGAATCATGTTGTATGCTCATTTCAATACTTCGAAGTCATCTTAGGCTTTGTTGAATCCTGGCTAAGCGGATTCGTGTGAATAACCCCTGTAAGACTGATTTTCAGAACGTACTTACTTTCATTTTACCGTCGAGCCACTCGGATGCTAAGATATGCGTCTTGAATGTTGGCAGTTTCGCTTGGAAATGAACACTCCTTTTACCATCTTCGCCAGGAAAACGGAATGCTGGAAAACAAAGATACAGAACAGATTGATAGGTTTGAAAACGTCACATCTTCAGGTATATTGTCTTAGAGAAAGGTACATATCATGATTGTAGCCCTGAATGTATGGTATTTTTATACGATGGTAAAGGGCATAGGGCTGCCTCCGCGAGAAGGGGACAGTGGGGGTGGCTGTCGCCGCTTCCCGCGTGGTTCTGGCGCCCCTGAACATTGCCTACTCGGAACTCCGAATATAATTTATACATACCTGCTGGGCTCGCAGGTCGTGAGATTTTCTTCAACGCGGATTTCATTGGTTTGTGCGAAGAAGGAGAATAAGGAGAATGCAGTAAAGATGAACTGCTTTCGCCACTCTCAGCGCTCGTCGTTTCATCGTCCTCGATGTCCCCTTCTTTCTCTTCACCTTTCGATTTCGGAGGAGGTGGATTGTCGGACTGCGGTAGATATATATGCATGGATAGTTTGTAAGGAACGTTTTGCGATTTTTGGTGGAAAATTCTTTTATAAAATAACATGTATATATATAACGCGTGTTTTGATTTGTCGAAGCCCGTGTTTGAATCAGGCCATCCAAACACGGAAATTTAAAGTTTTTAAAGAATTTAAATTTAAATTCAGGCCTCGTCGTGGTTATTTTATAAAACAATTCGCCGCTTTTCTTAAATCCCGCAACATTCCCGCGTGTTTGGATTAGATCATCCAAACACGGAAACCATGCATTAAGTAATTGTATATTCATAGCTAGATGGGAAAGAGCAATTTGTTACAAATGCTCTCACGTGTAAGAGATCTTATTAGAAGATCTGTAACCATTTGTATACCTCTTCTCCTCTACAGCAGGTCAAACTGGTTCTTCTACTCACCTCTGTTGACGATTCATCGTTACTGTTTATATCATTAACAGGCGGAATTGGTTGTGCTGCTGGTTCTTGCACGGGATCCTTACAGCCTCGACACAACCATTTCAATTTATCCGTGATAATTTTCGTTAGCGATTCGTCGTTGGCTGTTTTCACCTTGTTTTCCCGTGTCCCTAGAGATAAACAACATCGCTATTTCAACTCTCATTAGAAAAGGATATTACACAACACAAAACAATGCCTCACAACCCCTAGGTAACCCAAAGTCTTTCTTAGAGTCAGGGGCCGGTTGTTTCAAGCCCGTTTAGCTTAAACGGTGGATAAGTTCAAAATAGAAAGCAAATCTATCGTTTTATTCAACAAGCAAACTTAATGTGTTTACAACTACATTTTCAGTGCATAATATTCAAATTGACTCATTCAAGAGAGATGTGAGAGTGTTATTTAATTTTGACTTATCCACCGTTTAAGCTAAACGAACCTGATACAACCGGTCCCAGGTCAATATCAACACGCCGTTTCTCAAAGCAAATCTGTTCACCACAAAATAGATAACTTACCCCAAGACCGATCTGTGAGATTACATATGGAATATACAATGAGGAATAGATATCCAGAAGGAAGACAGAGCAGGTACCAGACCCCATGAACTAAACACCCTATTTCGGTCGGATGGCATGCTGCCGTAATAAAGAAGACGGCGAGAAGCCCAAAAAAATACCACGAAGAAACGGGAAAATCATAAAAAACACTTTCTTCCTTTTTGTGTTTGGGATTGGTACCGTTTGAGTTGTTCTTGCTGGCTGTAAAACAAACAAACGGTATAAGTCGCCAAAGCAAACCACAACACAAAAGTTATTTCAAGGCCACAGTTGAAATGTAAAATTTTCTCAAAATGTCTACACTCAGAATGCATGATATTTCATCTTCCTCAATTTGAACGCAAGACTGTTTTCATATGGCGTCCTTATTGCGTTGAAAACTGCTATAAAAAGCGGCTCTCGGCATGCAAAAAATAACGATAGCTTTACGAAATCGCCATTATAACTAACTGCTATTTTGAAAGGTTATTTTAGATAAGTTTTATGCACTTGCCTAATAACTTCAATTATTATATACACAAGTCCCAGATATGAGGTATGCTGCAATTTCATTGGTTGGTTACTAGACAGATATTAGCTCATATCTGTCTAGTAGAGAAAGTAAACAAAATGGCTGAAAGATTTGGGGAGTTGAGTGAAATATAAATCCAAGCTTTAGTTGATAATATTGCACACCAAAATGCACCGAAAGGCGACAAGGTTTGTGTATATAATAAAACAGTTATTCTGCTCAGCTCAGCTCTGCTATCAGCTCATATAGCTGCGACTCGAGTTCGCAGAATAACTGTTAATTATTTTTCCAACCGGCAGGCAAGGATTGTTTAATAAACACGTCTTGAAGATAAATCAAAAAGTAATACTAATTAATACGAAGGGTTCTTTTGAACCAGACGTACTAATTTATCATCAAAGACTAAGGTAAAAGTTTCTCCGGCATATCATACCAAAAAACTCAGGTTTTCTAAATAACAGCTTCCCGTGTTTCTTTGAAAGAATGAAAAGATCTGTAAAACAAAGTGTGAATGCAAAACTTATTTTTAAGCGTATGAATAGCGTAGAAATATTTCGATGTAAATAGTTTAATTGCATGTCAATGGAAGCACATATTGAATGCATAAGATGTAGGTTCAGTCATTCACAAGATGTATGAGAGTATTTTTAAACTTGGGCTTATCCGCCGTTTAAGCTAAACGCCTTTCGAACAACCGGCCCAAGTTGTTCAAAGCTAGGTTAGCGCTAACCCTGGGGTTTAGTTTATGTGTTCTGAAACACTGTTCGTTTTAAAACTTGAGCCGGAAAATACCACTTTTATATCGGTCCAGAAAATATTTATGAAAAAAGATTCAACTTTGTAAAACGTAAAGCATCGGTTTAAACCAGGGTTAAGCTAACCGGCTTCTAAACAACCAGCCCCTGAGGACCATTGCACTTAGTAAGAATTGTGTAACGGGGGCTTAATGTCTAGCAATACGACAAATAAAATTTCCATAACCTTGATTGAATCGTGTAGGTAAGGCAAACTGATTTCCTTCCAGTTTCGTCTTATTTCTTGTCGGCCGAAGAGGAGGATAGGATGTTGTTGCTAAAGAAAGGAGAAATGAACAGTTAACATTTACTTCATTACAATTATCCTTGTATAACCATCAGAATACTCCTCACAATGGATTATGGAGTGCCCGGACCTGCTCCCTTGGATAGAAAGGCAGATTTACCGTGAGGACGATAACGTCAAAGATTGCGTGAATGTCCATATATGGAAACGTCACGCCATTTGTTCGCCATTTGTTCGCCATTTTCACGTCCTCTTAGATGACGTTCACGTCCTCGTGTTAAAGCTGCCCAAAAGGACTATCGCGTGTCTAGGCAAAGCCGGAGATCACAAAAGTTTACTAAACCCCGAGTAACATAGAGTAAACTCTGAGACTGGAATCCAAATATTAGATCGATCTATTAATTAAGGATCCTTCATTAATTAAGGATTAGGGATCCTTAATTATCATTATTATTAAGATCCTTGATCCTTAATATTAATAAGACATGCACGAGCGAATATTTTGAAGACTGGAAAGAGCCCTTTCTCGATAAATGAGCAACTATTTTACTGAAAACCTTACTGTCTATTACCTACTACATTAGATTTAACGCCTCTTTAACTTTCTAAAAAACTCCAGTAACCCAATATAATAACCCCCACTCCCCCCCCCCCGAGCGAGCGGGGAGGGAGAGGGTTGGGCAATAAAGTTTCCCGTCATTTGATCAGTGGCAATACCTGGCTTACTGGTAGGTTTTGACTCTCCTTCGGGACTCGCAACCAAAATTATTAGGACGCCAATAAATGCAGCACTCATAATTAACGAGAAAATTAACGTTAAGACTCTCGCTGCCAACAGCTGAAAGTCCTGAGACGTGTATAAACACAATAATCCATAGCCGAAGGTAATGATCAGCAAAATAACTAACGAAGCAGTTGGGTCCGATTTCCAGCCATATTGCAAGCCACCGACCATGATAAGGATAACTGTCGCTGGACTGAAAATATAAAAGACGTACGACAGGCAGCTAAGAAACGAGTGTTATTTATTCGACTAAAATCGCGTTTTCGTTCTTGTGGCGCTCGCGCGTGTTCCATGAATCTACTCGGTTGTCGTAACAGAGAAATTAGGGAGAATTAGCATGAGGACGTGAACGTCAAATACGACATGAAAATGGCGAGTAAATGGCGTGGCATGTCCATATTTGGGCGCATCACGCCATTTATTCACCATTTTCACGTCGTCTTTGCCGTTCACGTCCTTATGCTAAATCTCCCTTATTTAGCAAACACGACGTGACGCCTAAAACACGTCCCGAAAATGGCGTGGATATGGCGTGGTATGTCCATATATGGCTGTGATTACGCCATAACCACGCACGCCATTTTCACGGTGTCGCAGGCACAGAGTAAGCGCAATCTATTCTGGGTACTGTTAAGGCACTCTACTAACCTGATAAGGGTCGCAAATACATTAGCAGCTTGATACAAGATGAATGGGAACGACATCGAATCGTTGTTCTTTGTGGTGATGTCCGATTCACTGATCAGCAACGCTAAGTTCGCAAGGGTCGATGGGATCCACCGACGCCGTTGTTTGAAGAACTCGTCAAAGTCGTCAGGAACGTACGTGAAGTTCTCTGCGGCTGCGCAGTACTCCAGACGCCATCCAGCCTGAACCAGCAGAGTGCACAACCAGCGGTCTTCGCCTAGAGTAACAATAAAAGTACTAGAGCATGGTGCGATCAAAGAATTCCTGAACATGACACTTGTGCCATGGTGGGTACACCGTTTGAAAATAAAACTTTCGCAAAACAATCTTTGTCAGAGGCGCCGGGAGCAGTTTAGGGCGGTTGGGTAAGAGTTTCAGCACAGGGCTGTCTCCACTCGTTCCCGTAAACAAAGGGCAATGGGGAGAAGCTGAGCCCGTGGTTCCGTCTCCCCTGATCTTTATATACCCCTTTCATCAAACTTTGATAACTTTGTCGAGTTACCATGGTATTGATCGTATTATACATGCAGAAACTGCATGCACGATGGGGTTAGTGGATTGCCCGCAACTTACCCATATCCTTGGTGAGAAAATCAATAGCACGATCTGCAGAAGATGAATACAAGGACAAGACATCCCTCAAAGCCTTAGCTCTATACACGCTGAAGCATCCCGGACAGCAGAGGACCGAACCCAAAACATGATTGGCTACCTTAAAACAAAAAGGAATAGGCCGTTTGCATAGACAATGTTATCAACTAGGAAGTTTACACTTCTAAAGTTTAGTTCCATTTTTATTAATCTTAGGCTCTCTCCAGCTTTTACTGTAACCCAGTACGAATCAATTTTTCTAGTACAACATAACAACATTCAGTACAACAGGAGAATCGTCTACAAACTATATCCCAGTTCGATTCTAACTCTGTATAGGCTTGTTCACACTTGCGATTTTTGGTGCGATTTTATGGTGTGATCTTCTTTTGAAGGATGTGAACGACAGAACGAGTGATTTAGTTAACATTCGTGACTAATTACTCGTTCACATCTATCAAAAGAAGAAAATCGCAGTAAAAATCGCAAGTGTAAACGAGTCTTATCAACGCACGTCGACATGTGATGTATGATGCACCATGCACGAGATGTTACCCAGGACACTCTCGCATTACATATTATACCTTCTGTAGCCAATGACCGATTGCGTAATCAAACATTTGATACCAGACCATTGGCCCATGCCCCAAGGGATGTGTTCGACCACACACGGCGCCGACGTTGGGATCACGCATCAACAAATCCAGGAGGGCCTCGACCGAGTCCACGTCAAATCGAATGTCCGCGTCTGTCGTGAGGATGTATGTGTCATCTTCAAGGGCTAAATAAGTACGAGGAAAGTTTTAGGCCAAAAACCACGGTTGAACGAGAAAGGAAAATCTCTGAAATTTGAAAGCTGAACAGTCAGAAAGAATATCGTAGAAGGAAAAAAGGTGCTATCTTTGCTTGCGAAAATTTGTAAAATATGAGGAATATAGCGCCGCAAAGTTCATAAAGTTTGAAACTTTGAAATTTGAAAATTGAACAATCATAAAGTTCATAAAAATTTGAAAACATGCATATACCTATGCACGGTTAAAATAGCCACTTTTAGGCTGAAAGAGTTTTATCTCTTCCTGCGCAATACAAATATACAAAAAATTAGTGAACTTTACAGGGCTATTTTTCACGCTTTGCAACTAAACTTTGCATCTGCACTGTTTTAAAGATGCTCTTCCTTCTCTTTTTTGCTCGGATCAAAATTCTTTGCATAGCCTAAGTCATCTATTTACCATTCAGTTGTTTCATTCTGAAATCCAGAACGTAAGACATGTACATGACTTGACTCCATCGTTTCTTGTTTTTCACCTGAAAAACAAAAGTTGGAACTTATAAAAGAGGTATATTATTTGGGGGCAAATACTGGGTGTCCCAGAAAAAAGTACTCCGGTTTGATTCATAATAGCTTCTAAACTAGCTAAGCTATTAAACTGAAATAACTTTCACTAGATAGAGGGAAGACTAACTTAGATTTTGATATATTACAGTTGTATTTTACTTTAAAATTTACGGAGATATCAATGTTCAAAATTGGTAGCATATTTCTGGATGTGTCAAAATTATATTGATTAACATTTGATACGGCGTTTTTTGCATAATTTAGACACATCCAGAAATATGCTACCAATTTTGAACATTGATATCTCCGTAAATTTTAAAGTAAAATACAACTGTAATATATCAAAATCTAAGTTAGTCTTCCCTCTATCTAGTGAAAGTTATTTCAGTTTAATAGCTTAGCTAGTTTAGAAGCTATTACTAATCAAACCGGAGTACTTTTTTCTGGGACACCCAGTATATAGCAAAAGGGTTATATTGATTTACGAAAGACGAAAGGGGTTGAGAATATAGTTTTACCTTAACATTGTCTTTTAAATGAATGTGAAAATTCATGCCACCTGGTAGGCGCCACCTTAGCTCCATGCCATAAGGTGTTTCCAATTTTGTACAAGCGCCAACTTTTACATTGAGTGTCTTGTTCACCAGAGATATCAGTTGGAGAACGTAACTAGTAACATGGGTTATCAAATTAGCATAAAGCGCGTGAAAAGTACAAAATTGTACTTTGTTTCTACGAACATTGAGATTTTGTCCGGGGTAGCGATGGTGATGTTCCCTAGAAGATTAAGCACATTCCATTGGGGGGATTATCAGAAGCACATTCACCAGCAGGCCAGCTGAGTCGAATTTAACTGAGTTCAGTTAAGTGTGGTTGAACTGTTTAGACCCGTTGACTTCAGACCACCAGTTCAGAGCAGTTCAGAGCAGTTCGGAGCAGTTCAGAGTAGTTCAGTTCAGCCCTGCTGATCTCAGCTCAGTTAAATTTAACTTGAATCATTGAGTTCAATCCAGTTTAATCCAGTTTAATTCAATTTAAATTTAGTTTAGAGGTCCTGGTCTTAGTGCTTTTGCCCGGTTTAGACTGTCAAAGTTCCTGTGTTCAGTTGAGAATTTGCATTGGCAAATCCCAAATGTTTTGCAGCGAGTGAGAATCACGATGAAGTAACTCAGTGGTAAAGTTCCCTGTTTTAGTTCCTTTGAATATTTCTAACACAAATACTTTGAAAATAAGGATCTGCCGTTTGAAAATACCAATTTTGAGCACAGAAAATTTGACAGTGCATGTGAACCGGGCCTTATACCTGTTGAGGGTATTTCTTTTAACGGCGCCATCGAACCAGATATGTGATTCGATTCTTCTCATACTTCGCTGCCTGGCGATGTCGACACGACGTATGGAATGTAGCAATTGTTCCATTTCGTAGTCAGCTTCGTGGTACATTGTCGTGCAGATGAAAATACAGCTGTCCTTCGCTAGTTTGTTTTGGTTCACGAAATATTCGTCTGTCATTTCGTTTTTACGATTTAAGAGCAGGCTCTGTTCTAGGAGGACAGCTTTGAAAAAAAAAGGAGAAATTGTACAACAAATATTAACCAACTGCGGGTACTGAACGTCGTTATTATATAATACCAGCGTTAGAATTTATGGGATGGAAACAGTTTATAAAATAAAAAAAACTTGATTTAAAAATTGGAGCGGAAATTTTCGAGCGCTAATTTTCTTTTGCGAAATTCTATGGGCCCCAGTGCCTCACCCCTCTCCCCAGAAACACGCATAAGAAGCAATGATCATACCATTATAGGTGGGTACCCAAAACAACTGACTTTCTTTTGCCATAATGAAATCTTGAGATCGCCAGATGTAGTATGTCGTGGATGCGAACTGCCCTACAAATGCGGCACAGCACACACAGCAAGCCACAATTAGTTGTCTGTCGCTAACTGGCGGTGGTTTGTGATCGAATAGCCAATCATATGACCATATCTTTTCGCAGCCGAGAGCAATGAAAAAACTTATAGGCGTCATTAAGGTGATCGGGAAAGCAAAACTGATTTTCTGTAAGGCCATCGAGCAGGCGATAATACCAAGAATGTAGCCGAGAAAACTGATGAAAATGTTTGTCAGGAAATAGGCGAATACTTGATCGTGCATTTCGCCCAGATATTTGAAACCGCCCAAAAGATCGAATCCCTCTACATCGTGAAACAACCACGTCACCAAATAGGTAATGAATGGTGTTGCGAGGAGCTTCACAAATTCGCTTATCATCGTCGCTCTCTTCCGGGCTGTTTTTAAACGCAGAAATTGTCCAGGATGCGCCATAAGGTCTTCACTCTCCAGAATATCTTCATTAATGTTGCTATTTTCATCCTCTGAATGAGAAAACACTTTATTTAGCTAGCTATATACGAAGCTTTCGAGGCACACGGCGTTCGAAAAATGCAGCCACTAACATCGAAGGCATTTTTCGGAAATCGGAATTAATGTGCCGATTGCTCATGGTAAAAATACAAGTTCATTGAAAGAATAAACCCATGCAGTCTTGTTTGGTACAATTAGGATTTCTAAACTTAATTTCGTATCGAAAATAGTGAGTCCTTTTGAATAAAAAAAAGGTTTTATCGAAGTGGATGCACGCACGGATTTTCAAACGAACTATCTTTTTCTTTGTCCAATTGAGCTATTATTTATTACATAACGAAAGAAAAATTGAACTGAATAGGTATATCTTGAGGGAAAATATCCTGAATATATATGTATAGTTTTGAATGTAACTAAATATTGGGACGGCTCATCGCGCCAGGAAAAGATTCAGTCGGTAAAAGATGTTGTCACGTAAAGCCCGTTTTCCATTGGGCGAATTTAATCGCGCGAACTACAAGTTCTTCAACGTGATTGGCTAGCGTAAACACTTTTCGCAACGAACTTTTTTGGCTGACCAATCACGATTCCGAATTTCGGATTTCGCTTCGCGTCGCACGAACAAATTCGCCCAGTGGAAAACGGGCTTAAAATACGAAATTCGATAGTTCGTATTGATGGATGACCTGTTTGTGTTAGCCAGCTCTTGTACACAGCCAGATAAACTGTCTTAAGTTCGTCAAGACAATGTGTCTCTAGCACATATAGTTTTATATTCTGCAATTATTCAACTAAATTGGAGTTACGATATATATTGAACGTGGTCCTGTATACCCTAAGCTTTGTCAAAACAGGTGGTTGTTAAATTTGTGAACTTGAGGTTTAGTGATATAAAAAAGGTATTTTACCTAAACCCATTGGACTTGCTCTGGGTTGAGATTGGATTTTTCTTATCTTCGGTAACCAGGCTACTGAGATGAAGAGTAGTGGAATAAGGCAGTATCCGAAGTCTTTAGCTCGTAGGTCCTTGAAAGTAAAATGATAGAGAAATAATCTGAAGAGAGACGAGTCAGAACTGAACTGAATGAACAGCCACCAACCAACCTTTCATCTCACCATCCAACTCACCAATCAACTCACCATTGAACTTATCAACTCACCGACCAACCAACCAACTAACTTACAAACAAACTAACCAACCAACAAACAACCACTTCACCAACATACCAGCTCACCAAACAAACAGCTCACCAACAAAGCATCTCACCAACATACCAGCTCACCAACCAAACAGCGCACTAACTAACCAGCTCACCAACCAACCAGCTCACCAACCACCCAACTCACCAATCACTAACTAACCAGCTCCCCAACCACCCAGCTCACCAACCAACCAGCTCACTAACTAACCAGCTCACCAACCACCCAGCTCACCAACCAACCAACTCACTAACTAACCAGCTCACCAACCAACCAACTCACCAACCAATTCATCAACCAACTCACAAACACTAGCCATACAACCAAGCTACGAGCCTGTTTACAAAATTCTTGCGTATTGTTGGTACACCGCTTTTGCTGCGTCGTTAAAAGATACTCACATTCGTCACAAAAATCAGAACAGCAAAAGCACCCAGCTGCAGCACTCCGCAGACAATAGACAACGATCTTCTCACAGCGGAGTTCAGCACTTCTCTTTGATGCGACTTCAATGTTTGCCACCATATCGACGCCACGCAAACGCAGGTCATAACGGCAATCAATTCGCTTGCGCTGAGTCGCTCCGATGTTAATGCAACCATTGTGAAGAAAGACAAACCAATAACTTCAAGGAGACTGAATCCAACAGACTGGGGAAACAAAATAATCATAAAATGAATTTCGATTGTGGCTGAGGAAAATGAAGGGCCGGACCCAATGAATGTATTAAGCCTGGTTTCTATTTAGTCGTAACTGTCTTGATGTATGTTATATTTCTGTATTCAAATTGGTCATTAGACTTTCACAAAGCCCTATTCAACTGGCGTCATTTTTTTCTCTCGAAGCTTAAAATACTGTGAGGCGGACTTCGGGCAAATCTACATTTTTGTTTGAACACAGAAATGTTCACGCCAGCAACCTTGACACGTTAACGACACTCATGGCAAAGTGTGGGAAGGAAGGTGGAGACTGGGAGGAAGACATAGTCACTGCTTATAGTTATTAGTCATGTCTTCTAGTCGTGTCTTCAAACCATGACGATCATTGGGGGGGGGGGAATGTTTATTCATATATTCAGTTCTGCCTGACGGATTTCTATTGTAAATTATTGCACTTACATAAGAAATCCGTCGGACTTATGAAAACTGAATATATGAATAAATACCCCCGCTCTAATTATCGTTCTAGTTGCACCACTGCCCGCGTTAAACGTTGCCCGTGGGAGGCGTAAATTCATGCATGTGATAATATGTTCGGGTAGTGCGGGTTGTATTTTTGACGGGGTTACACGTATGGCTTGGGTATTGCTTCCTGTGTTTGAATATATTAAAATTAGATGTTGGCGGCAACATTGCAAAAAAACATGCCGGAAGTGCAACCCACAACCATAAGCGACCATCAAGAATTAGTCAATTTGTTGATTTTATACGTATACTCAAAGCAACAAACCTTGTGCGAATACTTACGAATAAAATGGCTTTTTTCGTAGGCCATGGGCACTTCTTCTTCCCCAAACTACCCCAGGCTGCGGAGACGAGGCAAAGAAATTGTGGTATCATTAAGATCAAAACAAGCATGATGTATCGCCTGCCCCGCTTGGCGCTGTCGTCAACACTACATTTCGCAACAGCCAACAGGGACAGTTTGCTGAACACGCCACAGACTAGGAACAATAAGCTAAGAAAACCAGCCACCGCGCACTTTACATACGGCAGAAAAGGCAATTTCGGTTGCCTCTCGTGATGTCGCTTTAACTTCTCAACTTTTGGCTCAGTCTCGACTGTCAGTTGTTCGCTGTTCCTCCCCTGAATATCAACATTCGACGGCATGGTTCATAGAACACACAAAGTGTTCAAGTATATAACTTTCGAAACGGCCCAAAGTGCGGTAGGAAAAATCAGGAACGATCAACTTCCCGGCTTTAAATGAAATAACGTGCTTTATATTCCAAGTTCTTGTAGGCCATAACAGCGCTTCTTGGAAGTATTAATTCCGATTTTATGCACTTCCTTCGATCTTCATCTACTATACCTATAAAAACCGGAAATCTCGTGATGTTACCATGACCTATGACTATCTGCTGATAGTATTACATGGTAATTAATGACATGGGCCAAAGTGGTCTTTTTCAATCAGTGGCGGAACTACAATCATTTTCAAAAGGGTCGGGACAGGGGCCGGTTGTATCAAGCCCGTTTAGGTGAACAAGTCAAAATTGAATAACACTCTTACAACTCTCTTGAATGAGTCAACTTGAATATTATGCACTGAATGAATATGTAGTTGTAAACAGTAGCTTTGTATTAAGGTCAAAAACATTTTGTTCGCTTGTTGAATAAACGGCTGACTTGCTTTGTATTTTGAACTTATCCACCGTTCAAGCTAAACGGGCTTGATACAACCGGCCCTAGGTAGCCAAATTACTGCTTTACAGCACAAATCCAGATTCCCCGCGCCCCCTTTTCAATGTTGTGTCCCAACTAGACGGACCTTCGGAAACGTGTTTGGATTTGAAAACCAACGTTGATTGGAGGGGGGGGGACTGGGAAGATTTATGGCAATCATCATATAGTAGATTTTAGCTAATAATAGTAAGTGTTCCAACTACTTTTGAGAGTGATTGTAGACCGCTTAATAGAGAGTGTATATTCATATAAATGTTTACATACCGTATTGGAAGAGTCTCTTTCAGCTGAGAAATCATTCGGGCATAAGATGAATAAATGAATATACCTTGGCCCCCCCGTATAGAAGCTTTTAGCTACAGCCCTGCTTTCGACTTTAGTCATTATTCTGAGAGACATGCTTGGGCAAGTGTAGGCTTGAACGCCCTTGGAGCACTCCAGCTCGGCATCTTTATTCCATATGCTTACCTCTTCTCGACTCGAAAGTGCTGGTCGCCAGTTGATTGACGCGCGATTAATCGTTAGCGGTCGAAATGAAATACAAAGTAAAATACAATATCGATTTTATTGATTTGGGTGGAAAATGTTTCCTGTGGTTGTGGACACACAATTTTATTTCTAAGCTTGCGCAAAAATTATGTTAAAACTACACCGTGCGTCGCTACACCTATCCTAACTTGTTCCTCGAGTTCAATGCAACCCCGGAATCTCCCCAGAATCCAGAACTGGGGCCGGTTCAGGATAGTTGATTATTGATAGTGGGTTTTTCAATCGATCCCAAATTGCCCGTTGTTCAGCCGGTATAACCTGGGTTAAACCTTAGTATTCCAAAATCTGGCATTCTGTTTAATAGTGGATTTCTCCAGTAGGAAATTTCCGGGTT
Organism: Dendronephthya gigantea; assembly: GCF_004324835.1. Classification (NCBI taxonomy): domain Eukaryota; kingdom Metazoa; phylum Cnidaria; class Anthozoa; order Malacalcyonacea; family Nephtheidae; genus Dendronephthya; species Dendronephthya gigantea. The sequence continues at coordinate 1,139,012 of NW_021163034.1, read as the reverse complement.
TTGTTTGAATTGTTTCTTAAAAGATTCTTTATAAATTGCTATAACCTCGTGATCAAAATTCTTAAAATGTCTGCGATGCGACATATAACTCAGATGTTGGAGAATAGTAAGAACGTGTTTTAACAAACCAACTGCACTGGGGCTTGCATAATCTATGGATAAATTTCTGCATGAACTCTTTAGAAATTTAGAAATTCCCACCGAAAATGGTCAGATAGCTTGAAGAATTTGACAAAGCGACGCGAAAACCACAGTTACCACACAAGAAAATACCTAAACTGCAATTTTTATTAAAGTGGCATTTTACGTTAATCAACTCTTAATTAGCTGTGACATATTCTTAATTAAATTCTAATGAAGTTAAAACTCCTTAAATACCATAACTAAGACGTCGTAACACCGAAGAGGGCAACGCCATAACAATAGTGTCTTAGCATATAATTGCTGTAAAATATATAACAAACGATGTGCCTAACCATAATTGGCGTAATTTATAACCATAACATCATTAACATGCCCCATTTCGTTCCCAGTATTTTCTACCAAAACATGTCTCGCCTCGGAAACTGTCGGAAATGCCATCTCGATGATGGAATTTACTAAGACACCGGGCCGTAGCAACAAGTATATATAGTAAGCGCGTCGGTTTGCAAGGATCAAAAGTCGTTAAAACTATCGAGAAAAGCAAATATTCAGCGCTGCGAATAAAGGAGGAAATACACTAGTATTTTACCGCTGTTCTGTGCTAAGATCGGCAATGAGTGTGTCGCTACGAGCGCCCGATTTCTCGAAGGGAAAGAGCGGTCGACCGAAAAGGCGGGAACTTGGTGAGGAACAAAAACAAGAAATACGCGAGGCTTTCGATTTGTTTGATACGGATAAAGACAAGTCGATTGATTACCACGAGTTGAAGGTAGCAGTGAGATACCAACAAGTTATTGTTATTGCTTCCTATTTGCAATCAATATAATTGATGATAATTAGAATCAAAACGTATGCCAATCAATATATATTTTATCAATATCATTATCCATTATTATGATACATGATAGATATAATCAATATTTGTAGCAACATATTTACCATTGAAAATCAATAAACAATAATTTTGTCACATTTTGATCATGGCAATAGAATTGATTAGGAAATTATTGTATTATCGGTAACAATTAGTCCATTATGTTGACAAGCTATTGCCAATGAAGTGCTGTCATTTTACTTCTGTTATCAGGTGGCGATGAGGGCTCTTGGTTTTGAAGTGAAAAAGGCTGATGTTTTAAAAGTCATGAAAGAATATGACAAAGAAGCGACTGGAAAGATCACATTTGATGATTTTTATGAAGTCAGTAAGTACATGTATTCACTCTTATGTATTATTTCAAATGGTTAAGTATAAGCCTGCCGTTTTAATGTATTTTAACATGGAAATGTGTAATCTTATCATTTCTTTCATAGTGACAGATTGGATGCTTGCTAGAGATCCCCAAGAGGAAATTTTTAAGGCATTTAGACTATTTGATGATGATGACAGTGGAAAAATAAGTTTACGTAACCTTCGTCGTGTAGCAAGAGAACTTGGTGAAACAATGACGGACGAAGAATTGCGAGCAATGATTGATGAATTTGACAAGGATGGAGATGGTGAAAGTAAGTTACAAGACAATACTCTATAACTTTTAGTTCAGGTACAATTATAATTACTCACAATAAATCATTTACAATAAATAAACCTAACAGTCTACCTATTTTTCCTTCTTGCATATTGATGTTATAAACTTTTAATTTCTTTCAGTAAATGAAGAAGAATTCATAGCCATAATGACCGGAGATACATGATCAAGTTTCAGAAAGAAAGATCACCTCTCATGACAAGAGTGTTGCCTTTGCCATACACCTATCCTTATAGCTAATTTTGAAAGAGTATTTTTGAAAACAAAAAACAGTTTTCTATTAAAGTATAATTAGATATTTGTTAATTAATCTATGCTAGGGATGCATCCTGCATTTATTTATAGTCACAAATTCAACAACATCAGTTTAGAAACCTCATTCTTGAAAGCAATTTCTTGTTTTACAAAAAGGAGTATCCCAGGCTAATGAATGGTGTATTCCATTTCTAGTATATATTTAGTTTAGTAGTATTATAACATTATTTCACCTAACAGGCTGTTCATTCATTAATACCCTAGCTGTACATATTTTTAAACAAAATAAAAGCTTTCAAAACAATTTTGATAATGTATGTTACGTATAGTCTAGAACACAGCCTAGTTTAGTAACACTAACAGGACCTTTGTTGAAAATATATCACCTTAAATACAAAAATATTACATTTTACCTCAATTTTCTACCCGAACATAATCATGAGATTGACTTATCTTGAATTGTCAAAACTGCATCAATATATTTTAAGATAACTTTGTCAATCCAAGTTTGTGTGGCACGTTGCAAAAAGCCACCTTCGTAAAATCCAAGATGGCCACCGAACTGTGAAAGCACAAATATAGCCTTGCTGTTTGGTCCTAAAAACAACCAAATATTAAACAGACAAAGTTGTGACAAATTAGGAAAGTACGGTTTCTTTGAATTGCAGTGAAACATATTCAGTACTGTGGGGCATTTTGTTTCTAATTTTCCAAAGATCCAGGAGAGAGGACTGAGAAATCTTTTCCTCAGGAGATTTTCAATTGAGAACGAGAAGAAATTACTGTTTGTTAAATACACAGTATGACAAACCCAAGAAAGACTCGAAAACAATTTACTTATAATTTAAACCCATAAAAGTTTGCAAACGGTCATAAACATGATCTGTATAAACTTTAATTCTAAAACTCAGTAAAAGGTTCCTGACTTGTTAAATGTTTTTCCAACGAATCTTGCTGAGCATAAAAGATTTTCAAATTAATAAAGCTACGGTCATACATACTGCTGACATATTTCTTCGGAGTTTCCAATAATTCTTCAGGTACCAACGGGTCATCTTGGGCATTTACCAGTAACATGGGAATTTCAACCTGAAAGAATGGTATTACAGTGAGCCCTCGTATAAAATGGACATCAAAACACGTCCGAGCATTCTTCAAAAAAAGTACATTACTTTGTCTATATAATTTGAACTGCTGCTGTACTTGTAGTAGTCGTCTACACTCTGATACCCCGCCATTTTTCTAAAAAGGTAAAAATACGGAAATTGTTTCTTAGGGTGTATGGAAGACACAATGCTTCACCTCGCCTAGCCGGGATAACTTGCTCCATGTAAACAAACCCCTAGAGATAAATTTACCAACCTGCCAAAGTGCTCATCAATATCTTTAATCAATGTTGCCTTTAAAACTTTATTTCGCTTGAAGTCCTGGTATGGCGTGCTTGAGCATCCTCCTAGTAGTTCCTGCGCATGGCGTTTTATTACTTTTTTCACCTGTTGCGTGATCAGCCAGTTGTAGCCTCGGCGAAGGCCGTCCCATTCCTCCATAACTGTACAAGCTCTAAATCCGCAGAAAATAGCGGCATGTTTTTTTTGCAAACAATTCTTTTCAAAATCCGTTTATATAAATTTTGTTTTCAAATCAGCCGACATCAAATTTGCTGTGAATCTGGGGCCGGTTGTTCGAAAGGCGTTTAGCTTAAACGGTGGATAAGCCAAAGTTTAAAAATACTCTCATAGATCTTGTGAATGGCTGAACCTGCATCTTATGCATTAAATATGTACTTCCATTGACAATTAAACTATTTACATCGGAATATTTCAGCTCAGTTGTTCAATAAATAGATAATTTGGTTTTACATTTTTAACTTATCCACAGTTTAAGCTAAACGCCTTTCGAACAACCGGCCCCTAGTGCCTAGTGGTAATTTGCCAAGGCATAGTCCTTAGTCAATTCACATAAATTCCACGGCTTTAAGGTGTAAATAAATTGCATTATTGTAATAAATTGCAATATCAAATATATCCGAAGAGGACCCAACTGAGAGGTACACTTACTTCACAATATCGTAGCCCTGGCACACAGAAAGAGCACAAAGGAAATGTTTTTGATGCTCAACATTTTCACCCAAGTACTTCACCAATATGTTTCCTCCCAAGGAAAAGCCAACCCCAAGTAGTTTTGTGTTTGGATAATTGTTTACGGTAAATGTAACTATCGCATCTAGTTCGTGTGTACTGCCTGTGAAAGAAGTGACACAAAACTCATAAGATTGTCGTTTCAAAACAATCTCATCCCTTTTTCACCGAAATTCTCATGGGTTATGAAAGGTACTCAGAATACACAATCCTTCTGCAATTCAAAAATTCATTTTGGTGCCGTATTGTATGCGCTTTGATTTTTCATTGTTAAACGAAATCTTCAGAAGTCCTATAAATCTCTGCACTGCACGAAGAAGTTACAGCCTCAACTTCTTATCAACTGACAAATCGCATCCCAAACGTCAACTGGAATTACGATTAAACACGAAAAACTAACCATAAGTAAAAATTCTTTTTGAAGTCAACTTCACACCAGGCAGGACTCCAAGATGATTGAGAACAACTACACGATACCCCAGCCTGGTCGCATATTGACATAGGGACAAAACGTAGGCTCCATTGCTATCGTTCGCTATACCGGGTACCACGACAATTGTGTAATCATTTCTGAACTAAAACATTAAGACATCGCTGTCATTTACAGCAGTCTCCTTTCCACTTGCACAATTTTATTGTTTAGTATAACTTAGACGGTAACGTTAAATCATTTAGCAAGTCATTGTAAAACGCAGAATAGAACTGAAAACGAGGTTGCAGTTCCTCCAGGAATTATATAGTTCAGTGGGCACATCTGTTGTGTGTTAATGCCATATAGCATAGTGGTAACCAGAGATTAGAAAAAACAGCATAGATGACAGTTTAGTTGGTTCTAGCACGGTGTAAAAGAATAGGTACGCAATAGCGTACAAACTTTGCTAATTCATCTTATATGAGGAGTGAATCAATTCATCAGGTTACAACTGTTAAGTATAAGCTGTACAACAAAGCTAAACCTGGTTACTGAGGAACTTGGCACAAGTAAATTGATAGAGATGGCTCTTTTGAATAATGATGCACTAGCTTGTATTTAACAACATGGTTACATTGTTCATTGCAAAATACTCCTTATGTTTTTGTGATCCTGACAACTAGACTATCTCACTCTGAGGATTTCCTTGCCGGCACACTCAGGATGCATTACCAGCAGTAGAGCACAAACAACTTTATTTTACATTAATATGGTAGAATAAAATCACTACCTTCTCTTACATCCCTGACTTCACTCGCACTAATATTTCCTACACTTCAACCCATACTTATAATACCAAATAAAATTCCAGCATTGCCCAGAGCCTTGCCTTAATTCCTGCTTATCCTTGATCACTTGTTACATACCTTAGACTTCTCATCTGAACATGGTTCAAATATATCAAATATCACAGTTGAATTGTCCTCCAACTTAACACTATGCTGGTGACGTTTTGCTTTGCATTCGATTTTGGGACTGAACTTGGAGAATACCAATGTGTGCAAGTGGCCATTTTTCCCCCAAAGTAAGGGAGGAATGTATCTAAATTCAGACATGTATGATCAGAATGCTACAACAAATATGACCTGATCGAAACAATTTTGGAAACAAGTCTCATTTTAAATGTACATAATTTATGCACTATAAAACTTGAATTTTATTTCCACTAAGTGACTTCGATTATATTTGACAACCCGTTACATTTAAAGTCATAAATGGATTTTGTACTATGGACCTACATCATGTGACGATGTGCTAGAAGTTAAGTTTACGTTTTGAATTAAAGTTAGTTAAGTCTGGATTACATGTGGCGTTAAAGCTTGAGGACTATAAACGAATTATTATTGAAGCAACACAACACACAAACGCTAACCTCTCTCGCAAAATTGGACATAATTGGACGATCTGTTCAACAAAGTCTCGATGTTTCCCCTTTCCAAAAAACAACGTCGGTGGTTTTGCCGGTACGACAAGATTTAATATCTTTAGAATGGCATAAAGGACAACTACGATCAAGAATAATAACACCGATAAATCGCTCATATTATCGAAAGCAAAAAGACAGCAAACAGCGAAATATTGAAGGACGTAGTAAATTATTAATGACATTAAGTATTGTTATATGTTGGGATTAGGGAGCGGGATGTAAATTATATGTTAATATGTTATATATATGATAGATAGGCGTGGCTAATTTGCAACCGGGGGGGATTGAACCTGCTGCTTAGAATGTACCTAAATTCTATTAGGAATTTTATGTTCCTAAAAATCAAGTTACGTTTAAAGTGCAATTAGAACTTTTTGCAAGCGTTCTTCCAAAATCATTGATAAAAATGTTTTGCATTTTGTTTTGAAATTTGAGCTAGGCACAAAAAAAAATGGTAAACCTGAACAGCAACGAGTGACCCGTAAAAACTTGATACAATAAATTGTAGAGGGGAAAATGTTAGTTTAGCACGGCATACTGTGAAAAAAAGCTAATTTTCTCCAATTTTTGAAATTCATTCCTAATCATTTTACAATATTTTTTTGGACTGCGCTTGCAAAAACGGCCTGGTGCGAGCTGTTGCCATAGTAACAATTTGCCATTTTGTTTTTCTTTTTCATTCATTTATCTTGTTCATCTTTTCAAGAAAGGCCAATGTTCAACATGCCCGCCACAGATGAACCCATTTATTGTTCGCAACAGATCAATATACCGCCAGAATTGCCCGATATTTTAAAGCAGTTCACGAAAGCGGCGATCCGGACGCAACCAAGCGATGTTTTAGAATGGTCTGCTGCGTAAGTTGTCCGCATTATGTCCGTTAAAAATTTTAAAAGTGATTTTCGTTTATATTATAACGTGCATGAAAAATGTTTAGCCTACTTTTAATTTTCCAACTAGTAATCTAGAAAAGGATTTAACTGCAGATATAACGTAAAGATAAATGTAGATAAATGTATTATGAAAATTAGGAACAAGAATGGTTAATAATTGGCTAAAATATTAATATTTACTTTACCTTTTAGTTATTTTGAAGCCTTATCAAAAGGGGAACCACTTCCAGTAAAAGATCGTCTTGAAGTGCCTATTGGCGCTGCCCTTGAAAGGCCAGTCACAAAGGGTTTTATAGAAGTATTGCACAAACAGGTATTGCAAATTCAGGCATATTCTCTGCACATGCCCCATTTAAGTTCTCCAAACTTTTCCTCATTGGAAAAAAACTGGGCATTCATCCAAGTTGTGACAAAAATGATTTACCATTGTTACAGCTTGGTTCTAAACCAGTAATCGAACGGTCATCATTGGAAGAGAAATGGAGGCATTTATCGTTACCAGATGACACATTGTACAATATTTTAAGGTACGGCAAACTAGCTGGTAAAGCACCATTATTACCACTTCAGTCTGACATCTGTGCTCATGACAATTAATCATTTAGATTGGGCAGTTTTGCAGAAGAAATAACATGGCTACATTTCCTTTCACTTGCATCAGTGACAATTAGTGAGGTAAACAGGAGTTAGTATATATATATTAACCCACATTTATTGCATGGAAAGTGAAATTATGGACAACTACTACATAAAAATTTTACCACTTCAACAATTTTTAGAACCTTACAGAGGCAATGAAAACTGTTTGTGAAATTCTAACAACAGACTTGGAAGGTGGTGCGAGTAGGATTGATTTCAAAGTCTTCAAAGAACTGTACACATACCTTGCAATGATTGATGGTGAAATTCCAACGGAGCATGTAAATAATGTCTTGGAACATCTGCAATATGATGTGTAAGTAAACGTGTTTCTTTGAAGATTTCCATTTAACTATTTTGTGTATGGTCTATGGGCAAAACAAAAACTTCTAATGTTATTCACTGTTATCCTTTTCTGGCTTTTTTAGCGAAAAACAAAATGGTTTGATTTCACCAGAAAACTTCATGCATGAGTCATGTCCTCCTTTAGCTTCACAGATCTAACAAACATTTATACAGTGAGTGACATTGTAGTGTGTAGCCATTCACCTGGCTGTGTGGATATGTTAATGAATGTAAATAGACTATATGTCTCAAGACATTAATGTTGTTTAACTTGTTTTATAGTTCTTACTGTTAATTTAAGACCATTCTTTTGAATTATTGTAAATACAGGCAGTAGTTTATAATCATTCTCCAGCAGTCTGGCACAAAGATCTATCCTCAGTATAAACAACTGTAATGAAGCACATCCTTGGTGCAATATCTAGCAAACACCTGCATCATGTTGGGCTGCCATAGGATTCTGGTTGATTAAAAAGGTTGTTAAAAATGTCAGTGTATGTTATCTTCTAAATGATAGAAATATTTTTGTTTGTTAAGAAATTCATTTGAGCAGTAAGTTTAAATAAATTACAAATTTTTATTCCTAAAATTGCTGTACAAAGTTACAAAAATATACAATGATTGTAAAAACACTTCTGAACAAATTGTTTTAAAATTCAAGAATTTCATAAGTCAAACACCACTTACAAAATAGCTCAGCTTTAAAGGGGGTTACAGTATGTATGTAAATAAATACATTTCAAATTGCTATATATTTCTCAGCTATAATCCTCTCTGCTTGGCTATTTTATATATGATACCTGACCAGTACATGTTAATATATACAATATGATATGATTTTATTAATGTGGTTTAAGATCTTACAATCTAAGATTACGTTAGCTTGATGAAACAGAGAGCTTTTCTACACCTGATTTTTCTCTTTTCCCATCCAATTTTTGGCATCTCGATTTTTTCATCTCCGTCTCAAGTGTGCTGATGAATACTTGTGGAAACTGCGAACAAAGTTCGCTTACAGCTGAATCAGGAACTTTATCACATCTAAACAAACCTTAAAAAAATGAAAAAAACAATTCAAATTGCCAATTGCTTAAAAAATTGTAATGATATTGGTAGATAATTGTGATACTTATTCCTTCCTTTAATATCTTTTACCTAAATGTTTAAGTTTTGGGCAACCATTAAGCACTTTTCTAGCACCATCTGCCGTAACACCATGACACCAGCTTACATCAAGATGCACAATATCTTGAGAGTAAACACTTAAATGGAGGAGACCTATACATAATAGCAAACAAGAAAACAATTGTTGTGCAGGAAAAACAGAAATTGAGCATTAAAACACAACCATAGGTAAGCAAATACCTTCATCTGTTATTTTATTATTCACCAAGAACAAATGTTTAATATCTTTACAATGCAATGCAATCTCTTTCACCGATGCATCAGTCAGTTCAAAGCAAAGTCCAAGATTCAAAGTTTGCAGTTTTTTCAAAGCGTTTACAATTTCACAAAGATGATCATCCTCTAACTTTGCCCCACGTACGTCTAAATACAAAATGTCTGCGCCATATTCTGCAATGTGGTAAGCACTTTGGCCCGAAAGACTGCACATTGGAAGCCTTAAAGTCTGCAATTGCTGACAACCGGGCAGAAGTGCCCCAACACCTTGGTCAGTTATATTTGCAATGCTTGTTGCAGATATATATTTCAACATAGCAGAGTGATGGCCAAGATGCACAAGCGATTCATTTGTCAACTTTGAACATTGGTCTATCACTAATTCCTCCAACTTTGGGCATCCTTCACAAACCTATGCAGATTGAAAAAATAATATCTAAAAAAATGTAAACTTGATTCTGCGGTACAAATGAAAAACAAAGTTTGCGAGCACATATATCTTGGACTAGTTTATATTTTACTTTGCTCTATGCAATACATCACCTTTCGTATGCCTTCATCTGTGAAATTCAGTGACAATGTAACATCCAATTTCCTCAGCTGATGACAGCACTCTCCCAAGGCTGCCAAAACATCATCCGACATTGTCCGACATTGAAGTGAATACTGCACTCAGTTAATGATGAACACCGTTTTATGGCACAGCAAGTGCCTGGGTCTGTTAACATGTCACAGCGACATATCCTCAATGTAACCACATTACTACTGAATGATGCCAACCGTATAAGGTCATCATCGGATATAGAACAGTATTTTTCCAAGTCAAGGTCTCGCCACAAGCTTGGATCTCTGCAAGCTTTCAGCCAAAGCTTGTTCACCAAACAAAGCCGACACAACTCATTTGTCTTAAGGAACTTTAAAATACTAAGGAATACCATCCAAGGAAGCCTTGAGAAATCAAATGAACCATTTTCTGTGTGGTTATAAAAGGTAACCTCTTGCCCATATTCTGGCAAAGACATAACCTTCATTTCTTTATCTACATTTCCCTCTTGCATGCCTACATTTAAAATAATAATTAGAATTCAATTATGAAGTAAAACGTCTTAAAAAATACTTGAAAATACACAGTAAACATTATAATCACCTTTCCTCTTTAATTAGATGCCTCAGCCCTCACTGATATATTGTTAAAATTATTTCCGGGTTCTCCAAATTCGCGGCTCCACTGGACGCTGTGATTGGTCAAATTCTCTATAGAAGCATGCCAGTGGAGCATGCTAGAATCAATCAGAAATATTATACCAAATACAATAATTCTCCCCCCGGTAGAAATATAACCTGGTTGGAGTTTTTATTGTAGAAAGCCATTAAATGCGGGGGGAGAGTATATTTTCCGGCAACGCTCGTTTCGAGATTCGAAAGAAAATTTCAACATGGAGGCTTATCGAGGAGCGAGTTGTTTAGGAAAATTTTTAATCGGTAATAATGTTCTGAACAGGCGCCTCATAACTCATTTATATAATGTTCTTGGAGGAGGTTTTTCCAAGGTAGAATTTTCTTTTTACCCTCCATTTTGTTCTGTTCCCTATAAAAGTATTAAACAAACCTTTATACCCAGAACTCTAGAAGTCTTCAATATAAAGCGATTTAATAGATACACTTTACAAATACTGACATCGCATATTAGGATAGGTTTTTATACGATTTATCTTCAGTTTGAACAGAAAGGTTTACATTTATTAACTTTTCATTTACCAGCAAGTGATGCCCAATCAATCTCGTTCAATTACATTGCTGACAAAGTTCAATGTCGTGGACAACAGTAAGCAAGGTCAACGGTCAAAGAGATACAAAAAAGCATATGCCATCGGTTTCTTTAAAAATAACAAGCGACAAACTGCTAACATTGGCGACGTCATCAAAGTCGCTGTGCGTGGTCAGGCATGCAATGCGCTTATTGTAGGGTCAAGAAAACCAAAAGGCAATAACATGGTACCAAGATATGACAATAATAATGTTGTATTGCTTGACGAAAACTTGGCACCACTTGGAACTAGAATCCGCGGACCCATACCAAATATACTACGGAAGCAAAGAGACAAATATTCAAAGGTCTTAGCTATTGCATCAAAGTTTACATGAGATATTGAATATTCAGAATTACTGTCAAAAGATGGTTTCAGAGTACAAACCAAATTGTAAAAATTCAAAGAAAACATGATAAAAGAAGAACAATGCTGGGCAGAGAATTTATTGATATGATGATAAATAATAAAAAGAAAATCAGAAGTTAATAGTAGTAACTTATCACTCTGCAATATCTGTTTTAAGGTTTTTGGAGTTCATGCTTAAAACCGAGTTTATTAGAAAATAAAGTCTTTGGTCTTGTACAATTTGTCTTGTCTTTTTGTTGTATGGAAATTTGTTTGCTCTTTACTAAATACAGTGTTTTTGCAATAGTGAATAACTCTATGCAGTTGGTTAGAGCATAAAACTCCTTGATGTTGCAATTTGTTCAAATGCAGCTGTGTGCAATTATAGTTTACCACACATGCTCTATGTTGGGCAGTTGTAGATAATGATGGATTTGTCATCAGATACAGAGACAACTTTTGTGCCACTTTGGTTGTATTTCACACCCCAAACCTGGGAAAATACAGTAATGCATGTTTTAACCATTGCAATTGCCTTTATTCATAAATTCTGAAATTTGTTTCTCCACATACCTGATCAGAATGTTCGTGAAATGTGTGAAGACATTGTCTTGATCCAGCATCCCATATTTTCACGGTCTTGTCACTAGAACTGAAATGTAGATATTGGAATGAATAAAACTTTGCATCGCTTTTTGATCTTTGTATAAAGGTGGCAAAAAGATAGTTGATTGATATACCATTACCTTGATGCAAAGTGTGAATTATCTGGTGAAAAAGCAACACTAAGGACCCATGATCCATGGCCGGACAATGTACCTGCGAGATTTGCATGCTGCCTGTTTGTCAGAAAAAGAAGTAGAAAAGAGAAAAACATACAAAAAAATGATCATTCAAATCTGTTGATAACATTGAGTACTTTCATTTAGCATTGAAATGTTAACTTGCATTCTCAGCATGAATTTTGTACATTCTAGAAAATAATATTAGCAATTTCTAAAGAAGGAGATTGCTAATAATACGAGTGTTGGATAGATGATGTTAAAGATGTTATCTGAGATGTAGGTATATAAAAATAAAGTAGAACCGACAGGATTAAGAGAGCCTAATGAATGGTACACGTCGTACATCTTGATGTGATTGTCGTCTGAAGCAGTGATCAAGAGTTGTGAGTCAGGAGAGAATGTCAATGATCTGATTGGCATAGCATGACCTAGAAACAAATGAAAGCTTGAACATTTCTCTTTAGAAACTGCAAAAAAATATCCATTTATTAAAAATCATTGTTACTAATTATTATCAAGCACTTTCTTATTATCTTTTTCTACCAACCTTCTAATGTGTGCACCAATTTCCCAGTTGCAATATCAAATATATTAATAATTCCATCAATAGCACCACATGCTATATGTTTCCCATCTGGACTCTAGTATTTTTTAATTAGAATTTAAATTTATTTGAACAATATATTTTGACAAGAATGCAAACATTTGTTAGTTGTACAAAAACAGAAATATATTGTAGTGTATTTTCTCTTACATAAGCAATGCTCATGATAAATTTCCCTCTTGTATCCAAAACACTTTCCTTCTTTCCACTTTCAACTCCAATGATGTTAATCTTTCCTGAATGAGTTCCTGTTGCTATAAACTTGCCATCTGGGGAAAAGCTCACAGTCCATGTATCCACTATTCAACAAAACGTTTAAAGAAATTTCACATCTAAGACAGCCACAAAAGGGAGCTTTAGCAGTGACTACGAGTATGAGATTTATCATTCTCAAGTGCTGTTTACTTACACCATCAGTCAAAACTCATAGTCGCCGAGCTTATAAATTTCGTACTCAAAAGGCAACAACTACCTGTTTTGGGTGATGGCATATAATCAGACGTATGAGAATGATGCATCTCGTACTTGTTGTCGTACTCGCAGTCACTGCTACAGCTCTCTACTATTACTACTTACCTGGACCACAGTCAACAGATTTGATCTGTTTGCCATTCTCAAGATCCCACAGTCTGATATGACTGTCCATTGAGCTGGAGGCTGCCACTACATTAAAACTTAACAATTAGGTATCTGCATGGCCACATAAGTTTTAGCCCTGAGAATTTAATGATTTGATTTGCCAAATAAAGTATTTAAGGAAGCTCTGAAATGCTGTTAAAATGAATTACCAGAACTTATAAATAACTTCATTTTGTTATAAATGTTTGTTCTCCATATGAACACAAAAATTTGCATATAAATATAATTGCAAGGCTCTGTAAATTACATACCCGTGCCAGTGGCATTGATATCAACTGAAACTATTCCAAGTTGGTGTCCCTCAAAGTTATATTTCAGTTCTAATTGCTCATTATTCCTAAATATGATAAAAATGAGTGTTCCTGCTACTGTAGATCTAATAATTTCTTCTAGATGCATGCAAGTAACTTGCCAGTATACTAGTAGAATATCTACCATTTCCAGCATTTCACCAGATCATCAACTGCACCAGTAAGAATACTGTCAACATTTTCTTCATTTGTTGTCCAAGATACACACCAGATGCTCTCCTCGTGTGCTACAAAGTAAAAAGCAATGACAATAGTTTAGTCATGTTTTCAAAGTGCCTTTTTAACTTCATGGGAACAATTCATTGATCTTACCATCTTTTTCATTGTGCGCCACATTGAACTATACAAACAAGAGAGAACTTCATCAGAGATGTGTACCAGCTGTTGATTGCCCTATAATTTTGCCCCCCAAATCCCCACCACCCTCTTTTATATTCAGTACAAGACCATGCATCTGGCGTTTCTTACTAATAACTAGCTTGCAATGCACCAAGGTGTGCCGTACCATACAACTTACTCTGTTTTATTCCAGATGATTTTACTCACCAGAGGAGAAGTACTACCAGTTAATAAGTTAATAATAAATAACCACACTTTGTACAGTAGAAAGTAAAAGTAGCAATTGATCCGAATATAACATACCATATTTACGCTTTTATTCACAGCCCAACATCAACTAAGAAAGAGCTATCCAGTAAACTATCCTTTTTAATTACTACGTACTGTGGACGGAAAAATAAAAGTAAGAAAAGTATATTTTGTTGTATTTTGTAGTTGCTGTTTTGAAAACTTCTGCAAAATTCTACAATAATGTAAACATAAATTTGATTGGCTAGGAATCCCCGTTAAACCAATCACAATTCGTGTAATATGCGGAAAATATCCAATATACTTTACGACCGCAATGTTTCCTGGGCCTTCTTCTCCAAAGCAAATTTTAGAGAATTTTTCAAAATGTCGGCTCTTTCAAGGGGAGTTTTTCTTGCCCGTTCTGCGACTCGTTATCGCGCTGCAGGCCGTCAATTAGTTCGTGGAGATATGGAGAATGCACCGGGGCAGGTGAATAGAATTTTTGGAACTTTAATAGCTAAAACAAGAGAAGAGTTTAGCCACTTCTGTGATGACTGATGATACTGTGAAACTTTCATACTTATTTGAGGTGTTATTTATGAGATTACGAGGACTTTTATTCTCTTAAAAATATAAATTGCCTTCTTAAAGCAATGTAAAATAAGCTAGACTCATCGAGGATAATGTTTATAATTTATTAAAGTAAAATATTGTACTGCCAATTATTAAATATTGTCAGTTGCATGCAAGATGAACAGTCAGTGGGGCTAATCAATAAGATAGTTAATCAACTAATCAGGATGAGTTGCATAGCAAGCATGTTCATTGTCTCCAGAAAGTAATTGTTGCCTTCACAATGCTTTCAAAAACAGTCAAGATTTCATTTTACATTTGCAGAATATGCCATTTCAAATGAAGAACAAACCAAGACTGCTAGCAACAATGATACTTTTCCTTGGTACTGGCTTTAGCATTCCATTCATTGGTGTTCGATTTCAGATGGCCAAGAATAACAGTGCTGCTGCTTAATGAAACACATTGAACTGAACACTCTAAAATTAGTGGCCTCGTTTTGGCTAGGATTTAAGCAAAGCTGGATATTTGTTATTATAAGATATTTGTTATTATATAGAAATTGAATAAACAGTTTATTTTCTGTTGTTTATTTTTTTGTTATGCCTGTTGTGAAACACTGTTTTCCTGATGATGCATTTAGAGTTAATTTTTAACGAATGATTTGTCCAGATCTGAACCCAAATGACCTGACAGAAATCACAATACCTTTAAATACCACACAATCTGATACCTTTAAATATTTCATACCACTACCCATGGTAATAATAATATTATTTTATAGCTATCTATGAATAAAGCTCCAAATGTTCCATCAAGTATGACAATATTTATACAAAATTGTGAGTAACAGCTGTTCTCAAAGCACATTGCAATTGAAAATATTCAAGTTTGGTTGAATTTTTTCATCTTTCTATAATAATATTTCTATCCGTGCTATTCTTTTGTGCCACAAGGGCTTCCCCATTTTCCAAGGAAAAATTTACAAAGGCTTATTTTTATATAAATACCATTTCCAGTGACAATGTACTTTGAAACCTAAGAGTCATGAATGGGTTTGTACTGTTTGCGCGTAATTTACTCCCGCCAATTGTATTGCGACAGAAATGGAGCTAGAGTTTAGGCAAGTTCGACATTTTGACAACATGCAATGTTGTCTTAAATTTAATTCTGAAATTTCGACCCGGCCTTTTTTGGTTCATCAATAGAATTTCTTCGCCGCCGCCTCTTTCTGACTTTTGTACGTGAAATATGAAATAAGAGCGACCATTTGTATAACTACGAGAAACACAAAATAGCCAGGTCCTATACAGTTTGGTTTTTCTACGACGGGACATCCTTTATCAGCGTTATCTTTCCCTGGCTCCTTGCCTGCAAACTATAAATGAATCCAGACATAAAGGTTTTAGAATATTGTGTATAAAATGCTACATATTCGAACATTTTTATTTACTTTTTAGGCGAAAATAAACTCTTTGTTTCGTTTTTTCGTTTCAATTACCAGTTTGAATGAAAAGACGAAACAATACAATTTTATTATGGCAGGGTTTTGTGGGTTTATAAACATGGATTTTTTCACGCGAATTTTTGTCTTCCTTTTCACTTCAGCAAGTTTTGTGGGACAGAATTAAAAAAGATACCCGATTCAAAGGTTCTGTTGTCCGGCCTACCTGTTGTTTGGTAACCAAATGGTTAACATTTTCCATCATAATTTCCATGGTATTTCTTAAACTATTAATTTCGCTAGCTGTGTTACCAGCATCGTCGCCAACGTCCCGTTTCACGACGCCGCCATTTAGACCACGAACTAGATTTCTAAACATAACATGATACCAGACATGGTGACTTTCAACGAAGATAGCGGCATTCACAAAGAACTAAAACGAGTGACTTACTTTACTTCTTCCATGCTGCTGGTCAGCTGATTTTGAAGATTTATGATACTGTTTACTTCCTGTCTTGTGACAGAATCCTTCCCTCCTCCACCACCAACATTGTCTTGGGACATGATTCTTTGCAATTCGTTCACCTGGGTTGTCAACTCGCCCGTTTTCTTGTGCAAATTACTGAAACATCAAGAAGTTGAAACACGTTAAGTTAAACTAACAAAGAGGAAAAACTTCTTCTTCTTCTTCTTCAAAGAAAATATTTGTTCTGGTATATAGCTAACTGATACGTACTTGACAATATGATGGACGGCATTCTGACCCTCGTAAATCAGTTTAAGGTCACGATCATATGAAGTTTCATACTAAAATAAAGAAGATCAATCAAATTATGCAGCTTTTTTCCCGCCATTAACCATTTTGTCGCGCCACCTTTTCCCGCCGTCGCGTCATTTTGTCGGCGCCATCTTGTCGGGCCTTCTTGCCGCCCGAACTTTTTTCGCGCTTTTTTCAGGTTTTACGGCGTCGTTAATGAGGCTGGTTTTTTGTTCTTTTTTAGTTTTTTATTCGTTTTAAAGATTAGTTAAACGAAAAAATATAAGCGCATTCTATAGTTACTACAGTTGAACTGAACATTACAGGTCTGTTGTTAAGTAATACCTGTGATTCCGGACTGGGCTGCGTTGGATGAGCTTTTGCGTACCTTAAAATGAATAGAAAAACATTATGACAGTCGGAATTAAACGTAAACCCCGTTTACACTACACTGAAGCCCCGTTTACACTACACTCGATTTATTGGCACGCACGGCTAAAATGGGTTACCGTGCCCATTTCATCTGTGCTCGGCCTTTGTTTTGGTAACCTGAATACTAATAAAACTGGGTACGGGTACCAATTTTAGCCGTGCCGTGCCTATAAATTGAGTGTAGTGTAAACGGGGCTTGAATTTATTGGCACGGCTAAAATGGGGGTACCCCCGTGCCCAATTTTATTAGTGCTCAGGCTACCAAAACAAAAGCCGGGCACAGATGAAATCGGCACGGGTACCCATTTTGCTCGTGCCGTGCCAATAAATCGAGGGTTAGTGTCAACGGGGCTATACTGTCTATATCTCACCATTAAAACATTGAAAGGTGTCCTCAAAGGGATAGCAATTATTTAGGCCATAGTGCAGTTTCAAAATTGTTATTACCAATGAAAACTTAACACATTTCATGTCAAGACGTTGAAATGTGTGATTTTTGCAGCAATCCAAAAATTCTCAATGTTTAAGTTTAATTTATTAATATTTAATAATTTATTTATTTTAACAGTTTAATAATTTGAACCGTTTAAAAAAAACCTTTAATAACAATTTTTTAAGCGTGCTATCTATAGCCTTAATAAATATCTTCGACTTTTTTAGGGACACCCTATAAATCAGAAGATCTCGGAAAACCTACTCGTCCTTTTCTTTCTGGAATTTCTCTGTCATTTGATCATATTGTTCTGAAAGTTTCTTCATTTCATCTTCTGACATTTTCTTCTTCTTTGAACGAAAGACACGTGTTAAGCTTACAGCCTACTTGAAGTGCATGTGAAGCCATGTTTAAAAATTACTTACCACATCAGAAGGTGATGTAATACTGTGAGTTATAAACGATATGACATCGTGATCATCTGAAAAATAACATTTTTACACATGAAATTTTCTCCCTAGGGGGGGGAGAACAAAGAACACCTGTTGCACACACTCCAGAAATTAGTAATGGAGGTGGTCAATCACAGACCTGCAAGGCCACCAGTAGCAGCAGAGAGACCAAACACCCCTGTCTTCGGTAATTTGACATCTTCTACTCTTGTACAGAGTTCATACTCTGCTTTTTCTGCCATGCCTTGATGGAACCACACCTTTTAAAGCACACCAATAAAAATCATTGTTGTGCTATTCACAAGCAAAGGATGCAACTTTCAAACATGTATTCACATGAGGGTACAAGAGTTTTAAACATGTTTTACATACTGTTAGAACATTTTCATAATAGCGGGCTCTTATTTTAACAGGATAAGGACGATTTCTGAAATTTCTTAAGCATCCACCTTGTGCTTGGTTGTTACCATCACTATATAGAAACAGAATTAAAAACCAGAAATAATAAGCTGGTAAGATTGGTTGTTTAATTAGAAAGGTTTTCAGCAAGATTGTCCACACAGTAGTAGGCACAAAATACACTAAGATGGTCCCTGTATGTGACCCCACCTCTGATGGTCATAAACCATGCTACCATCATTGACCATGATTGATATAAATGGGTTATTATTTTGTCCATCATTATCAAAGGAATCCAGCAAGATCCCTAGGCCATTCCAGGGACTGTTACTGCCAAACACAGAACCTTCTTGGCCCGGAACTTCAGTGAACCAAATTGCCTAAAAATGGAGGTACATTGTGGGATTAATAGGCTCCCAGATAAATTTTAACCACGACTTGTGTATAGCTCAAGACCCACCATTCCATCGGCACCAACACGACCCTGGCCTGACACCTTTAGAGTAACTTCAATTTCAAATGACTCTGCAGAGTATTGATTTTTGGTCCACATGTATCCTTTGAAATAAAAATAAAGAAACTTTGTTTGGTTTACGCATTAAAAGGTTTCAGTTTGGAACAGTGATTATAAACATAAAGTCTTTCACATCCCGGGTAGTAGCATATATAAAACGTTTTCCAAAATTTTCGGTTTTACCAACAATGGGCTTTTGGGATATGTTGCTCTGGCAATTAAAAAGGAGAGCAGCTATACTTGCAGGTGATATGCCTGTTAAAAGTCTTAAGTTGGAAGAATACAACCCAGAAAAGTGAAAATAAGTTAAGCTAAGCTAATCCAGCCACTACTATTCGAAGTTTCAATTGTAAACACATAAATACTTTTACTAAGCTTTAGGAAAACTTGGCAACTGCATATTAATTAATGAAAAATGTGGCAATTATTAATATTTATGTTCCATTAACGATCAAATGTAACAACATTAAACAAACAATTTTAGAAATCGTGGATCGTTTGCAGATCCATGTAATATTCGATACTGGCTTAAAACGAGAATAGGTATTTTACATCATCCAAACTTCTAAGTACCCGGTAATCCGAGACAATGTAATTCTATTAATATTGTTCTGTTCGACCCAAAAATATCAAATTGGCTATTTACATGCAAGTGCAACGTCAGACCAAGAGTTGGTAGTCATGTACAAACCTTTTTTATCCCTCAAAGACGGCGTTATTCTGACTTGATCGCTGCTAGGAATAGCACCTGTAGTGGAAATATAGCATTGATGATTTAGAGGAACAACAACGTTTAAGAGGACACCGCAGAACAGAACTATACGAAAATATGTGTACAATATGCTATAGTACTTACTTCCACCCACTGTCCAAAACGGCACTTGCCCATCCTTATTAACAAGATGCGGGCCCTTAAAACTAAATTTGTATTCAAAACGATTTACGCGTTGGCTATCATCCGCTAAATATTCAAAAAAACTACAAATAAAAACAAGAACCCCTAGCATCCAGCTGACCGCCATCTTGAAATTGAATGAACAATCAGCTTGAGACAAAAGCATCGTGGGAAAAGGGAAATTTGTCAAAATTTGATTGGCTAAAAACCGTCGGTGGTTTTCCCGGAGTCTGGCACTGACTGGTAAATTGTTGGCCTACACCTGGACTACCCAGCTTTCCCCTAGAACCTTTATTCCAACCAGGACTCAACCTTTTTCATGACCTTCATTCAACCTTTTCCCTTTCCATCCCAAAGCGGTATATTTCCTTAAAGGTATGTATGGTGGGTGTGTCCAGCTGCGGCTTCTCACTCGACGATTTTAAGTGTTTTTTGTTATATGAACCTTTTTTGTAACACTGATATAGTTTGAGTGGCTCACGATCGTGAGTTTTGCGAAGCCAATCAAACTTTTTGTCACATCGTAATTTTATTACGAAAGTCTTACGGCACTGAGTTTCGTCTTAGTCCACCCTCCAAAACCTGCCACTGGGAGTACTAGGGAGGCAGGGACGTCGGAAAATAGGGGCACTCCTTGCCTTTTACTTTCCAACAAAAGGGACTGAAGAGGGCAAAACGTTTTCTAATTTATAGGGATTGGTGTTCGTTAGCTTATCTGCTTACTTGGCGGATTTTTACTGTGCTGTAAATATTAAAACTCGAGCAATTGAGTATTAATATTTGTATTCAGACAATCCTTACATCAGATTATCGACCACTTTTATTCACCGTAGGACATTACACTGTTTTTAGAAGTTGTTTTTCATCATCACATATGGTGCAGCCATGCAGGCCATATTGACTTCGACTGTTCGACATTCATTGATAAAATAGACTTGGGTGAAAGGTAAAATAGATCACAGAGAGAATGATAAATTTGCACTCGTTTTATTCTCCACTAACTCCACATATACATCCATGGTTAGTTTGGTTATTAGCAGTGATTAAGATAAATATATACCAATTGTTAGCTAAAAAGACGCACGCCGTTTGTTAAACTGATGCGTCTCTTGTGAGTTACATATAAGCAGTTAAATAAAGTAGCTTTTCCATCTGTCAACACTTTTATCTTTGCGCTATGAATATTGATGCAGAGTATATATTGACATAATTGTCATTTGAATGTATAATACGATTAATATAATATATATGTATAACACCATAGAGGTACCTGTACATAACATTGCAAGCAAATCATTCGGGCCCTTCTTTTCACATTAAACTTATATAAAACGACTAGGATTAAATAGAACTTTCCAATTTTAGTATGAGGGCACACTAGAACGCCAGTTAGGCAATGATCAGTGATTAGATACAATATGCATACCGTGGTTACTATATGTAACCAAAAGACGTAGTGTTTTTCTATACCATAGTAATATCATGAATGTTCTTGTGTTTTTACCACATCGTCATCGCTCTCCTTAATCAGCGACAAGTCTAGCCTGGGTCCAGGCGTTTCGGATGATCTTCTCCACCTTTGGCGCTTCGGGGTGTTTAAGGATATGGGGAGCAAACGCACCATCGGGAGGGGAATCATCTCCGGCGGGGCGATGCGATCCACCGCTATCCTTGTCCTCCGAGTATATCTCGAGAATCTTGGCTCGCCAGCAACAACAGAATCGAGTTTCTTTCAGCTCAAGATCTTTTAGGAAACGGTAGTCAATATACTCTTGGTTTACTACATGAAGAAATGAAAAAACATTGAAATAAAAATGAAAATACAAAGTTTCCCGTGATTAAAGGCATGATTTTTTGTCAATTTTATGCCCTGAACAAACCTGTTCCACAACAGAAACAACAGGACGGTTCATCCTTGTAGAAGATTCCCTGACCAGTCACTCTCCATTTCGTTGGACCATAGAAGAACTCAGGACAGCAAAGTTCTGTGCAGTTCCTCTTGTAAGGGCAGCCATCTGCGGGTGTCTGGCCCGACCATAGAGACTGGGAACGAGCAACATCAATCTTTTTCTTCTTCAAGTATGAGACCATTTCAAGAAGAAATATCCTGTCCCCAAGAACGGAGACACCCATTTCTTTCAAATGAGACTGCAGGAAATAAAATTTAAAAAAATATATACATATATAATATATATGTATTATATGTATTTAACAAGCTCTGTATGGAAAAATATTTTGCCAAAGCAGGTAAACTAACTGCCTTGATTGTTTTTTGAAGTGCTATAAAAAAACACAACTAAGATTTTCAACACATAATTTCTATTACAGGTGACAGTTGTATCAAGCCCGTTTAGCTTAAACGGTGTATAAATCAAATTTAAATAACTCTCTTACATCTCTCTTAAATTAGTCAACTTGAATATTATGCACTGAATATATGTAGGTATAAACAGTATCTTTGTATTAAAGTTAAAAACATTTAGTTTGCTTGTTGAATAAAATGATAGACTTGCTTTCTATTTTGAACTTAACCACAGTGTAAGCTAAACAGGCTTGATACAACTGGCCCCAGAAAGTTTTCCTAAGCATACCTCATTTAGACTAGCCAAGATGTTCCCCCCAATTTTATTAACAACAAATTGTTCGCCCAAATATTGAAGGCCAATATTCCTCAAAAATTCGTCCGCTACCCTCTGTGGAGGCCATGCTAAAATAAAAAAGTTTGACAATAGTTTCATACAGATTTTCTGGAGTAAATGGTGCTTAATTAATTCAAAAAGAAGAAAATGAACACATGTGTTTGTTTTTTTTTATGTGCTGTGCTCTATCCAAGACTTCATTATATATTAACTGGGATCAGTTAATAATTGATTGCACTCCGCAACTTTGATAATAGGGCAATGAGGAAGTAGCCAAAATATTGTAATTTGCTACATTTAAGAAACATTCGAAATTTCAGTAGTTCCCACGGCGAAAGACCTTTCGAGATGCATCTAATTTCCCTTGTTTACATAAAAATTGCAACATAGCATAAATTCCTTTCAAATTTCAAGTATCAACCTCACCCACTTCTGAAACGGAAAATATATTTAAAAGCAGGCAAATAATATTGCCAGTGCCCTCTTTCATAACAAACAAAGGGATGTAGTATAGTTTATATAATTTTGTGAACCGCGAAAATCACCTCATTTGACATGATAATATTTAGAACACTTGCAAACTCATTAAATTGCAACTTTTTTTCGGATAGAATGCAGCATGGTTGAATAAACAGTAAACGCTTTAATAGTTTAATTTAAAGGTAAATGTTGACTAAATTTCCTAGTAAACAGAAGCCTCAATCGTTCAATCTATACTTCTGAGATTTCAAACAAAATTTTGATGAGTCACGATCACGATGACACTAATTATGAGCGTATAAAGTCACATTACTAAAAAGTATATTAAAGCCTTACTCTTCACGTCTTCGTGATCAAGATTTAGCACGTAGTTTTCGGCATCGGACGTCTGTGTAGGCTGTTCTACGACCGCTTCCCCGGCAACTTTGACTTGATAATCGGCCATAGCTTTCTTTGTTTACTTCTGCAACCGCCAACACCTTTCACCTAATCACCTTCGGACCCATCCCTCAGTTCAGGCCCAAACACGCCATTTATTTAAAGTGGCTCTTACACCTGTTTTTGGACCGCGCCGCCAAATATGCAAACTTTGTTTCAAATTTTTGGCACCGATTTCTCTAGAACTAAACCTAAGTTGGTATGCAATAAAGATTCTGTTGCATTTTTACTTGATATACTATTTGTAGCAGCGTCCTCAAAAATTATCTTTCCAAATAGCCGAGTTGACATAAGGTGGAAGTTTTTGTGAATTTTTTTTGCCACTGATCGACCAATTTGATAAAACCATTCTTTGACCACCTCTGTCTGGACATTAATACTTACTATTACGAAAATAAGATTACTGCCATGTTTGATGCAATATTTTACGAACTAATTACTCTTTACCAACTTGTTATCAACGGTTAGTAGTTTGTCACTGTATACAACGAGCTATTGCAATTCGGAGAAACGTTTGAATAAGAAGCCGCTCTTGCTAGTGGATTACACAACGTCGCTTTCACCAGCTGAACATTTCGCTTTACTTAAGATACATCAAAGAAACATCGGAAGGAAATGAGACATTAGGTCGAGGCCAAGACCTCCACTTTGAAGAACTATTACTGTATTACATGATATATAATACATATAGCAAGTAAAGGTAGACAAGGTAGACAAATTGCTCAAAACGATTTACTAACTTAACGCAGCGCATAGCAAATTTATGATCTTGGCAAACAAGATTATCTTTAACAGTTTTCTCAGAACAATGTCATTATAGAAGTAGTCAATGCTTGTCTATTGCTAGGACATCCTGGGCCTGCACAGTCTGAGCTCATCTTGAGTCTGGTGATGTGTTTATTTACAAATGCCAACAAGACATTACACTAAGAAAAATGATGGCTCTGATACAATAGCTACAGAAAATATAAACAGTTATTTAGTTCCTAAACATGGCGATTGGTGTTCAGTCAACACCTGCATCCGGGGTAGCATCGGCGGCACCTTCATCAAAGTCAGGATCATCGTCATCATCTTCTTCGTCGTCTTCATCTCCATCTTCATCTGGCTCAAAGTCATCACCTTCATCTTCTTCATCCTAAAGAGAATTCTGGGTGTTTTAGAATTACATACAACAAGCAATGCATGTGTATTTTTAAAAAATCCCACTATAAACTACTACCCAATAAACCGATTTCATTATATAAGAAATCATAATTCTACTTAATAGAGTCTTCTCCCATATAATGGTTGAATGAAAATTTTAAGAAAGTTAGATTTTAAGAAGTGGAAACGCATGAAGATTTTCTAAAAAAAACTAGAAGAACTTTATTGCATATTGCTGAAAAAACAAGTGTGGTCAATTTTCTGTTTCTAGTGAGAATAATTATTGTATGCCTGCAAATAGCTATGAGCAGAAAATTTACCTGAAGATTATCCCTCTGTAAATATTCTAACCCAGTTTCATCATCGGCATCATCTTCTTCATCATCATCGTCGTCGTCATCGTCTTCGTCTTCATTGTCATCATCTTCATCATCGTTATCATCTACCTCGTTTTCCTCATCTTCAAGATCATCATCGAGGCCATCTTCATCATCATCCTCTCCTGCAAAATTAAACAATAGTTAAAGAGCATACATGAGGAGAACATATGTTGCATTTGAGGGAAAGCCAAAAATGCTTTTTGGAAGTCACAATACTAACAGCTCAAAATAAAGCCTTATTTTAAATGCTTCCATATAATGCCTACTTTTTCAAATTATGAAAATTTAAGGGATGTACTTAAAATACAAGTGGAAACACTATTAGCCAAAGACACATTGGCAAACATAGACTATTAGACTCTGCTTTGATATACTTGAAACTTGCATGTGTCTTGTAAACCGTGCTTGTCATGTACAGCAATGGTGGATTTTGTTTTTAAATTTGCAAATTACATACCAACATCATCATCATCTCCCCCTTCGCTTCCCTCATCTAAACAATAAGAAAGGGCCCAGTTATATCTACACTATGTAAACTACCATTTCATTTTTAATGCTATTAGGTTTTGCCACAAGTTGGCCAGTCACAACCCCCCTGACATTGACACCTGAAGTGAACCACATATATAGATACATATATATTAATACATATAATGAACTTTTAATCATGAAAAACCAGACAAATATTTTTGTGATTCATTGATCCTAAGGGGCAACAATTCAAAGGTAATCTCTACCTATTTTCATATATTCAAAATGGCTTTTCCCTCTGACAATAAAAGAACAGGCTTCTGATAGTGATAGGACTATTGTAGTGCTGTAAATGCTGGATGAGTGTCATTTCTGAATAAGAATCCTCAACAACTTTGTTTTTAACAAGTTAATTTAGATGTGGTGCAACTGGAGTTATTTGATTACGTCTTGCTCCCTCAGTGAAAAGCCCTGAAATGGGGTAAATTGTGCTTCTATCACCGCGCTATCTCACAATTTTCATAGATAATGCAAGTTTATAATATTCGATTTCAAAACCCATAAAGCCTTACCATCGTCCTCATCGTCTGCTGACGAGTCTGTTTCGTCCGCTTCTTTGTCGAATCTGAACAGAAAAAAGCGGCAAAACGTAAGAGAACACTCGCATATTCAAATTTAACAGTGACTGCGCGCGCCATTCAGAGCTCCGCACTGAAGCCATGGCATGCTTGTACAAATAACCACATTCAGGAATTTCCAGAGAAAACTGCTCGAAAGGCCGTTTCATGCGAGGAAAAAACATAGAATTGGTTCGTATGCTGTGATAAAATGCACTCACTTGTCGTATCCGTCCAAATACTTTAGAGATGAACACAACTTGAATACTTCACTTCGATAATTTTCAACATTTGTAACTTCGCAGTTATAGAGGTCGAGGCTCTTGAGGTTCGCTAATTCGGCCTGAATATTCACAAATAACATAAAAATTGAGTCGTGTCGGACAGAGAAGAAATGCTAGCATATTCACAGGTAGTTAGAAAGATGGATGTTGATTCATTCGTGCAGAAATCCCTTTCATACGTACCAAAGGCTTCAGCGTTTCGAGGTCTTTTATTTTATTACCGCTTAAATTCAGATGCGTGAGTTTTTGAAAACCTTGCAAATGATGCAGCCCCGACGATATACGATTATCGCTGAGTTCGAGCTAGACAAAAATACGATAAAAACACAGCCGTAAGCGGGAAAATCAACGAGAGCTCTTGTAAATCTCACAGGATTTCGGCAAACAGGGAAACACTTCTTGCAGCGGGAAGGAAGCACGAGATCAACATATAATAAAATCTAGTACTCACGCGTCGGAGATTCGGCAATTTAGGGAAGTTTTTTAGCGACGTTAGACCAGCATTATTCAACGATAGGTAATCCAAGTTTACGAAACTTTCCGTTAGCCCTTCCACTTGTCCTGTAGTTCGACAGTTATCGAGGTTCAGTTCCAATACCTGTAAGCAGAACAAAGCACATGGTTGGAAGAACAACAATTCGTCGCTCGCATCCTACGCTTTATCTTCCTCTTCTCCAACGTACGAACTAGAAGGCAAAACAATCCCGATTTTTGTCACAAGAAACATGACTGCTGAATCCATACCTCGGCAGGTTTAAATCCTCGACTTTCGGCTTGAATTCGCTGCTCCATTGAAAAAGACATCTTCGCTACTTGTACGATTGAACCGTAGTTCTACAAATAGATCTTTGATGCCTTGTGTAAAACTGCACTTTACCGGGGGGTGTCAAAATCGCCTGAAAAACAGGTGGTATTTCACGGGGGGTGACAATAAAAGCAATATTTGCACGTGATGAGAATTTTCTTTTTCATCTTAAAAGAATTATGCTTTATATAAAATGCTCCTTTTTTTCCCAAATAATTTATATTTTTGAAATAATACTTTCATTTTAAATAAATTTGAGGCAGCTTGATTATAATTTGATTAGGAAAAGCTATTTCAAAAACTAACAACTTCAAACATAGCTCTAACAAGTGTTCTATATCTTTTTTGTGGTCAACTTTTGTTTCCAAATACTTTTTTGCGAACATGTATAAAACACTAAAATAACAAAAATCGAAAAAAAATCTGTTGTATATGATACTGGCAAGAGGTACTCGAATTTTGCAGAAAATATTAAAATTTTACTCTGATTAAATGGTGAATTCTCCTTAGTCGATAAACACATAGAATCGAGGCTCTTCTTTCCGGCTTCGCTTGTTCGCCGCCATAATTTTTGCGTGAAATTTGGAAAATTACAAAACATATTCGTTTCAAAATGATTCTAAAATTAGTCAAACTCAGCCAAAACCCACTGTAAAACTCACAACTTTGTAACTCCACATAAATAAGAAAGAATCCATGTTAAATTTGAACGGATTCAGGGCGAAAACCAAAGTATACTTTTCATTCCCAAACACGGCCCTCTTGTAATTTCACCATAATTCGTGCCACAAAAGCCAAAAATATACTTCATTTTGCCTTCTTTTCGTCGGAAAAAACACAGCTGCTTATGAAGCTGGCGTTTCCTCAACATTGTGACGTTATTTGGAATGTTTCTACCCATTTTAAAAGCTCAAAGTTGCCTGTATATTGAGTCGGTACTAAGAAATCAACGCCTCCCTGGCCATATTGTGACTACACGTTCGCTCTGGTGAAAAGATACCCCCTCTTAGCGATACAATAAGGATGGCTCGGGGAAAATTAGACGCGTCATTATTCTACAGCATGCAATTTTTACTGAAATTTTGGCTAAATCACGACACGGCAGTGCTCAAAACGGCAAATCTTACCGATTACGTGTAATTTGTCTAGATTCGAGAGAGAACTTCAGCCATTTTATGGGAATCTGAAATAAACTAAAACGCAACGTTTGTGGTATCTCAAAATGGACGATTTCCGGGCGGGGAGAGAGGGCCTTTCAGTTGGGTTCATCCTAAACTTGGGCTATTAGCTTGACGGCCTCAAATCCGGGAATGAAGTTCGTAGAGAGATTCGTAGAGGAAGAAGGTCAAGAAGCCATTAATTTAGAAACGTTTTTATACTGAAAAATAACAAAAATAAAATGTGCAAATTGTATGGAAACCACTGGGGATTCTTATTTTAAAATACAAAACAACAGGAACTCCGGATAATTTTTTATTTTTATAAAATGATAAAATGTTATTCAGACTTTCTCTTCTTTTGCATTTTGTCAGAGTGAATTATGAATGAGTACATAAAGGAATGCGAAATGTTTTCATTTCTTTCTTTCACAAACTGACCGGGAAGAACAAAAATTATAAAGTCAAACTTGGCTTCTATGCCCGAGGTTAATGAGCTGGAAGCCTCATTCTGACCAATCGTAAGCTAATCGATTTTATTTAAAAATAATCACCTGTCCCCCATGCCAAGATATCGGTCATTCCACATCCCACAAATTTCTTCGCCCAGCCACGACGTTTGCGGTAGACAGCTAGTGAGCAGTTAAAAGAGCAGTGCTTTAACTGCTTTTGAATGGTAGGTCTCTGAATCAATTCGGAATAAATCAAGCGGGAAAATTCCGCTTTGCAATTGGCTGATTCATCTTTACTAGTCAATCATAACAAGTCAGGTTATAAAGTAATCCTGTCTTAAAGAAAATTCAAATTCTCATCCTCTGTGAAACATTTACATTTAACTTTGATCACCCGTGAGAAAAAGGCCCGAAAACCCCATTGTAAGCTACCATATTTCTATACTTTACACTAACTTGATGGTGGGTTATTCATTCTAAGCTAACCAGCAATGATGCTGAAGTTATTCCCGAGCTAATTAAATTACAGGAACTTCAAATTTCTGGTGTTCCAAATATTTGAACAAAAGAATTCGTGTATTTTAAACAACGAAATGTGAATTACAAAAGTAAATAAATTTGTGCCAAAATTAACGCCTAGCCGAGGCTAATTAAATTATACTTCTGTATTTACTATTTTCACTAAATCCCACAATGCCATGCGTACCAAAATAAATTCACGATTTTCACTAGATCAGTTACAATAGCTGGAGCTGAAATCTTGAAAAAAATTCTCTAAATTTTAAAAAAATTAAATTCGTCAAGATTGTAGTGCACGCGATTGTAGGATTTAGTGAATGATATTAGTGAATAAAATATAATCTCAATTTGGATAAAATCGCGTTATTCAAGCCGCAACTCATGCCAGAAAAATCCAGAGAATTTGGAGTTGTTTTTGAAGCCCGTTTTTCACTCAGAGTACCAAATCCGCTACTGGGAACATTCGCGCACTTGGCAAGTCAAATATTTCTGAAGATTACATTTGGCCGAAATGCTTTCCTATGTCGCCCGACGAGCCTAGCAGATAGCTTGTACTGACGTATTACCTGTCTGTTTGCAAGCGTTCATACTAATATAAATTTGCAGAGATCATTTGCACTGAAATACGGCTGAACCAATAGTGAAAAACGAGCCGAGACAAAAATATATCCAAGGAGTGGTTGTAAAAAGGCTAGTTAAATCTCAACTATACGGTTAGTAACAGAATTAGAGAATCAGAATAGTTCGTTTCGAAGTTAACTACGATTTAAATATACCCAACTTCTGATTAAGACATTCATACAACCACCCCCTATTCGTCTGATAATTTGACTATAATAATAAATAGGCATTCAAATGATCAGACAAAGATTTTAACGGTTGACAGACGTAAAAGTAACGCCGGATCCGTCTATAACCCCAGCAGGAGTTACAGCAGGAATCTGGCCAACAACCCTAGTTGGACGAGTAGGGCCTGTGCACGAGTCATCAACAACGTTGGTGCTTCAATTATGTTACAATTCGTGCGTGAGCAAACGTGTTACACGAGATTATAGTCTTTGAGATGCTGCTGTAAGATACTGTCTTTAACGGCGGCAAAAACAAACTTTATATTCTCCGTGTCGGTCGCGCATGTAAAATGCGAGTAAATTGGCTTTTCTGGGTCCGGATTTAAGTTCACGAACATCTTTAATACGAACTCGCGAGCAGCAGCTGCGTCTCTAGGCTCACCTAGAAACAAAAAAAACATATTAGGTCACGATAAGGACTGTTTTGCAATAAACTCCGCAGGCGTTTGACATTTATAACATCAAGTTTTTAAAAGCTTTGACTTTCTGCCTTTATTTGAAGAGAATTTGCTCAAGAAACTGCGATATGTATCCAAAACTCAAGGTTTACCTATTAAACAAGTTACTGACAAATTCCATGCCTTTTTCTAGCACACAAATTAACAAAATACAGTGGACATAGTAAAACATCGTACCAAAACGAATTCCATAAAAAACTCGTTCACGAAAGCAATTTGAGGTAATTTGGGAAACAAGCATAAGGGGCTAGTTTATACTTTATGTGGAAATTTCTGCTTTGCTTTTTCGTCAATTCGTACGTTTATGCCTAATGATACCACTGTAAAAATGTTTATGCCTACTGATGCTCCCATTGTGTTAATGATAAATTGGCACGGTCTATATCTTCTTCATTATCAACCACAGCATCAGTTAAGATATTCAGTTTAACATGAAACCAGAGTCTGTAATAAATGACCTGGTAATCCCACAAAACACACAGATTCAGCGTTTACAAAGTCAAAACAGTTTTGTAAAACATACTAAGCACGTTACCCTGGTCGAGTAGATGCACTGTCAAGACCGGGTTCTACCTCTGGAGACGAGCACCGTACATTTGGATCGTTGTGTTCAAACTTAGCCTGCGCGCAGACGTAAATTCACAGAAAATCAAACTAGGCGCCAAAACAAACGAAAGGCACCGGCACCCGACACTAAAGTCTGAACGCAGTCTTCATTAGTAAATATGACCACAACTTTAGTCTCTAAATTTATTCCTCCGCTCTCTTCACAAACGTGACATAGTGATATTAAGGTGGCTTAGCGTAGTTTTAAAACCTACCTAGCTACATCTACAAGAGTCAATATTTATATATATTTTATACGTATCGCGTGCACTAATTTCGCGCAATCAAAACCAAACTAAGCCAACTTATACAGTTCTAAAATGACAATTATTATTATTATACACTATTACACTTATATAAGTTAAGATATTATTTAGCATAAACCACGTATCCTACTTGGCCTGACCAATCATGAGGGGACCCAAAATGAGCGGGTCCCAGTCTAAAGGGGCTCAAGAACCACCTCGATATACCCCTAATTTCATACAGAATTTCCGATATTAAATTATGGAGATCATAAATGGAAAGCTAGGCATCTATATATCGTAATCCACACTAGTTACACTCTCAGACCAGTTATATTCTGAGGCCTGGGGCTAAACATGTTTGCACCAAACTTTACAAACGAGGAAACATTTCAACATGCTGTTACGTAGGGATCAAAAATACGGGGAGGGGAAGAAACTTCTCCAAAACCCCTAATATTTAGAATACTAAGTAACTACAATACTTTACCATTGTATTATACATTTTAGGTAGTACATATCTGATATAACACTAAATGAACTATGTGTTCCCTTGGTAACAACAGGCTTCGAGTTTTCGTTTCTAACACAATAAACGATGCCTTTGACGAATCTAATTTTAAAGCAATGATTTTATCAATCAAGACGGCCATTTTGAAGGAAACAATGTTTTCGCCATGTAAAGCGGAAAACTATTACAAGTTGATGTTTTATGTAATTGCATGGGAAAAAAAGACCTTGACAGAACACAGAAAAATTGTCGATATGCACAACAAATTCTGAAAAAATTCCGGCTGTATAATCTACGAATCATAGGTTCCTTTTCATTATGAAGTATGCCTTTGCTTTGCTTTGTCAAAACCAGATGAAAGATTCTATTTTTTAGCAATGACGATTGTACAATATTATTGGATTAATTCAATATTTTTGGTCTTCGAACATTCATGACCTAAGAATTACACTTGAGGAAAGGAAATTGAGGGATTCATGGTTCAAAACGTTGGAACGTTCCCCATGTGAAGAGACAATTCATAACTAAAGTAAACAAATCCTTGTATGAATAGCAAAGAAAAATTTGAAATTAAACGAAATTAAAATAGCAACAATTGATTTTGTTTCCCTCAAAGCGGCCGCCTCATAAACGAGCACACGAAATTTTGTCCAGCATGCATTCCTAGATAATTTATGACCTCCATAAATAAATTTGCCACTGAGCTCTATACATACATAAAGTAACATGCTAGTAATATAATATAGAACAGTGACGGTAACTCACTAACAGATCGAAATAATCGAGGAAGGGGATAAGACCTCCGGGATATAAAATCCCCGGTGGTGAAAAATACCCGATGGGATTTAACTTCCTGTGTAGTCAGCCGGCTGGTAGTAGTGTTTGCGCGATTTACAATGTCAGTGTAGATTTCAAGTCTTTGCATTTCTTACAGTAGGAAAGTTGGCGGCGTTAACGAACCATCTGAGAAAGACTGCAGTAGAAGTTTACTGGTGGTGCTAACTTTTCAAACCAAATTATATTCCTTCAAGTTTAACTGTAAAATTGTGTCTTTGACTGCGGCGAAAACGAAGCGAATGTTCTCGGTATCCGTGGCACAAGTGAAATGAGAGTAGATTATTTTATCTGTATCAGGGTTTAAATCTACGAACATCCTTAGGATGAATTCCCGAGCGGCTTGGGCGTCCTGTTGCGGACCTGGAATAAAGAGAAATTCAATTTATGAACAAGGAATGAGCAATTGTCACTACGAGAGGGGTTACACAACAAGATTTCAGGCAATTCCTATTGGACAAAGGTTCTGGTTTGAACTGTCTGCTCGTTTGAAACAGTAGTGTGGTGTGTGGAGGTGGGTGAAGTGCGTAGGTGGGTGAGGTGCGAGATTAGACTGACCATGAAGTAGGAAAGATTTAAAGAAAATGTGAAATTTCATTGTATTTTCCTCTCTGCGCCATACATCAGCGGAATTCGAGTGGGGATGCTGCAGAAGCAGTGTTTAGCTCAAGTCACTCCCCAAATTTAAAAATTAATTAGTTACTTCCGTATTGCCCTTGCGATAAGCATGTTGGCATGGAAACAAGACCACAACAGCAGACCAGCTGGTAAATTTACACTACGTATTTTATTTCAAACCTTGAAAAATTTACATTTGTTATATTTACCATCATTTAAATATGAGATATCGTTTATAGTTACAAAAGATTTTAGGTTTAACTTTTAGCTTTTCTGTATTCTTGTATACTTTTCCTACCACGGTGTTTAGAAGTGTTTACTCTGGTCATGCTGTCTTCCGTGAATCTTGTTGTTCCTGGAAATTTAATGAGAATCATTTAAAGAATAAGAATAGATCCTTCCAGAATGTTTATTCATCAACATACAAAATTTGAGAACGGTTTAAATTAAATTTATGTTTACGATTAGAGTTTTTTTAGTTTCAGAAAGACAAAGCAAATTTCGTGGGATACGACACGTGATTCGCGTAAATAGGAAACGGGGATACGGGCTTTGGGATAAGTAACGGATGTCACATAAAGGGAGAAAATCCAGTATGTAAAAATATGATTCTTTTATTAGAATAGTATAGTTAATTCATAATTTAACATAATGGTTTAAAGATAGTTTAATAACACTCACGAACTTTCAAACGAATGGAATCGATAACGGTCAGGCCATTTTCAAACAGTATACAGGCAAAACGTAGACAGCACTTGAATAAGCCGGTTATAGACATTTGTATAATATAAATAACATTAATATATACAATACTTATATAAAGAGTTACCTTGTCAAAAGAGATTCCGCCATTAACAATGCATGATCTGTTTCAAAATCTCGCCATCGATAGGTTGAAAAAAAAGATCAAACAAAGCAAATGTCTCAAAATAATATATCCAGTTCTTGATGTGGAATTGCAAAAGAGCACATCACAGACACACCGGCCTTCAATGATACAAGGATATAAGCCAAGATTTTTGACCATCCGTTTCGTGCGCTGCGCACTGATTTCTACAACACTTAGCATGTAGGTAAGTGCATGCCGCCACGCATGTTTCTCACGAGTAAAAAAATAGCGTGCTACAAAGTACTCGAAATATTGACCTGTGATGCAGACAAGATAGACGACATGTCTGGAATACAAGCAAAGGCAGTAACAGAATAATAGCAAAATTACCATAATACGGCCGGGAACATGGCATCTATTCGTTCTCATTCTCCGTTAGAAACTTATCCAACCTTAGGTAATTTCAAAGCTACAAGAATTGACCACAACTGCCATTCAGACCACAGCTGTACATTTTACCAGAATATTTCAAAAAGAAAATTTACGTTTTCTAAAGGCTGGCATAAAATTGAGAAGTGTTTTGTGTTAACTTTTCTCTTTCTTTCTCCCTCTTTTCATCTTTTTCACTCATTTATGTTTGATGCTCGCAATGCATTGCCTGCACGAGCCGCCATTTGTTGCCAATTGAAGCTATCTATTTTCCAAACACTCATAGTTGCCAAGCTTTTTTTAGAAAGTTCAGTGTGAGATTTTCCATATTTAAATGTACCAATGTTACAAAATATTGGTTCAAACCATTATTGTATATTAAAAATACTTTTTAGGAACTCTTGAGTATTGATAAGCATTAATATGCTGGAAGAGTGGACAGGTTTGGTATAAGTGGCTTCACTAGGAAATTATAGACGGTTTAAATTTGAGGTTTATATCACACACCTTTCTTATAGGATGCAAAATTTAGAAACGCGATTGCCGTTGGAAATAAACCAGTTTCATGCATACATAAATGTGTGGAACTTTTTCTTGTGACAAAAAGCCAAAATAGGCGTTGTTATTAAGACTGGAGGCATAACGAGTTTAGTTGTTTTATAGTTCCCAAAGTCAGTTTGATAAACCCAGAATACCAGCATAGCTGGCAATTGTAAACCCGACGCAATTCGTTGGAAATTGTCAGTAGTGTTTGCTGGTACAACAGTAAAAGTGAGCAAATGCATCCACTGAAGTTAACCCAGTATAGTGAACATGCACAAAAACTATAATAAATAAATATTATGTGTTACTTACCTTCAAAATCAGGAAAATAATCAGCTAAATGGGAATACATAATTTTTTCTTCCAGTAAATCCTTTTTGTTGAGAAACAATATAATGGAAGAATTTTGAAACCATGGATAAGTAATTATCGTTCTGAACAAGGCTTTGCTTTCTTCCATTCGATTCTACAAAGATTTAATAGAAAATATTTGCCTGAGATAAAATACTTTGACGGAATTAATATATTAAAACGCAGGGTTGAAGGCTGAAGCATAGAATTTGATAACATTATTTTTCACTCTTTACTCAGATATCTTTTGACAACATCATTCATGCTCATGGACAGGAAACAATTTTCAAAATTTAAATCTAATTGAACACCAATTGTCATCAACAAGGCAATAAGTGAACTGCAAAGTTTTTGCAAAATCATTTGAACAAAATTGCATAATTCTAAACATTGAATAGTTTTTTGAAAACTTGTTATTACAAACAACTCTACAAACTAAAGTCCATTGGCACTTGTGACATGTGGGAACAGTCTCAACGCATTAGCTTTGTTTTGGCAAGTACACAAGGTCAAAAACAAACAAGGCGGAGATTCCCATTGGTTAGATTCTAGTTCCCTAATAGAAACATAATATTTACCTCACTGTCTGATTCTACCAAAACCTGATCATATTCGCTTAAGGCGACAAGGAACATGATTGAAGTTACATTCTCAAAACAGTGGATCCATTTTCGCCTTTCAGACCTTTGTCCACCAACGTCTACCATTCTAACCAAAACACAAGAAGCATATCAAATTTGTTAAACTGAATTAAAACAATCCTATCGAAGCTGGATAGTGGGGGGAGGTAGTGGGGGGAGGAGGGGGTTTTAGGGGTAACTTCAAGGTTTCTGACAATTTCTTTCTATCACTTCATCTCTTCCAGAATTCCAATTGCCCATTTCTAATATGCCAGCATTAATGGCTTAACCTTCTCAATCTTTTTTAATATTATCAAAGAGTGAATCAAACCATGTGCTGCATGCTCTTATTATCATACACCAATTATTTTTTAGTTTTATATAATAAAACTAAAAATTTTTATAAAAAATTGTGGGATTTACTACCTGTACTCAATAACTAAATTGTGTTTTCACTGGGCTTGTGTGTTATTCATGGTAAAGAATTATTTTGAATCATTCATTTAGGGTGTGTCTAGTAGATGTTTCACACCTCAGATTTGTTGCATTGTTTTTCAAAATTTCCTTTTGAAGGTTAGAATCATATAGGCATATATATATACTAATATGCAAGGATTCTTTTTCTAATAAGCTACACCAAAATCTTATCTAAAAAATGCATGTGAAATTCAGTGCCTCTAGGCAATTTTTGAGAGGGGGTAAAAAAAACAATAAAAAATTTGCTGTCGCCTGTAATTTTTATACATTTGCATACATAATCATTCATTGACACATCAGAAATTATGTATTTCCAATGAACGAAAAACCCATTACCTTTATGGATTTAAATTCCCTTTTACCAGACTAGCACACTAACATTCAAATGGTTTTTCATTTAAAACTTTCAAGTTTAATTTGTGTATTTTTAGGTAGTCTATCTATGTATATCACTCCAGTTACAATGTAAGGTTTGCAAGTATTACAATGAGCCCACACAATTTTCATGCAAAGTATTACACCTTATTGATCCATATGTGATTTACTTATGGGCACTATCTCAAAGAAGCATTGATAAAAAAACTAAAATTAAGGGATTACCATTAAGGCACATGTTGTCATATTTGCTTTATTTATTACAAAATGCCTGCTTTAAGATATGCATATCTTCTTTACATATTTGCAAACAAATGGCTTGTGCTGATCAATTTGGAAATCTGTTGAAAATTGCCATTTGTGTGTGGCTGAAATACTGTTAATATTCCACAATTTTGATTTGTGTTTCTTTCAGGCTAATATTCCACAAGTTTAGGTTAATACTCCACAATTTTGATTTGTGTTTCTTTCAGTTAATTCACACCTTGTAACATGTCTGCAGGCATGCAGTACAAAAACTGAGTACATATGTACAGGCAGAGGTGGACGGTAATAAAGACCAAGAAATGACAGTTGCATTGACAAGGAAAATAGCTTTTATCTTCAACTGTCTTTTTATAAAATGAACTTTTATAGAGCATTTAAGAGATAAAAATAAGTATCACATCACCATGGTACTTTTATTTGGCACCAGATTGTCTGGTCCATCTTAGCCAATCAGATCCCTTGAATTATAAGGTTATTGCTTGAAAGTATGCTGCACACTCAAGGCTGTTACAATAGCTCAGGGTAGATTTTTAGCATAGCTCCATGTTGAGGAGCTCCTCTTAGCTTACATGCAAAGATTGGTCATGAAAAAACACTGCTTATACATGGCTACCAATATCTCTGAGTGCGATGAAAATACAACTCACAATTTGACTAGAAAAGATACCAGCAACAATACCCATTTGAGAAATATTTCACAACATATTTATACAAAAGCATTACATCCAGTAAAGTAGTACAACCTGTGACTCCTTTTTAATTTAAAAGCGGCTTTGCGACACGCATAGACAATTGCATGGCTATATAATTCATTTGAAACTCATGTGCACCTAATATGATATACAATTAGCAAGCAATTGAGGCTGAATTCCCATTCAATACACCTGCTGAAGTTACAAATAAGTCTTCAAAATTGTCTATTTTTCATGCACTTTTGCCATAAAAAGCATTGGAATACATTTGTGAAAAAATTGCAAAGTGTATCTTTGCCTGTTAAAATATTAACAAAGGAGTTTAACATTGTGTAATGCTTGCCCCATGAAATGCAAATATCAAACAGGAGTAATATAATATATTAAACATAGCTAGATTAATTTTAAGGATTCTACATTAAACAAAGTGCTGTGGATATATCTTAGTGGCTGGACTCTCAGTTACATGCTGTTATTTATAACCTGAATAAATTTTTTTAATCATGGCAATGCTGTAGCTGTTATAAGATTATGCGGGATCTTGTGGCCCAAATGAAATCTCATGAATATTTCAGTTGCTCAATAATCTGAGAGACAGTTATCTGAATATATTATAGAACCTTCTGGCAATTTGCATGTCAACTTGCAAACCTTCTGAATCAACAAAGATGATCAAAAAAGGAATGAAAATATCACAAGTGTTGCAAAAACATTAATGGGAAGGGAACCGGCAAGGAATTTGCTCGTTTTAAATTTCATTACTAGATGCATTTTATCTTGTTTAAGCAGATTATTTGCAGCCATTTGAAGCATTTTGCTAGGGATGCAGACACACTGTTTCAATAGACCAAACTATCTCATTTCTCCTTCCATGCAATTACATTTATGACATTATCAAATGTCTTGAAGTTTCCCCATGAGAATTGATACTCGAAAAAAGTTGTGAAAAATTAGTCAAACGCTAATAACTTTTGGATTAGATAAGTTCCATGTAGACAACTTGATAAGGCATGGACATGTGACTCGGTTACCTTGGCCTGGTGATGTTTGTAAAATTGAGGTGTGTTTAGTTCTCCAGCTTGCATGCAATAATTTTCATAAAATGATCATTTTCGTAAAACCCTCAAAGTAACACGAATTTAGGCCCTTCTGAACTAAAATGCATTGAAACATTTAAACGCAGTCTAGGCAGAACAATAAATTTGCGGTCAAAAATATATTTCATTTGTAATAAGTTAAAAAACGAAACATTATTAATACTCAGCTTGCATGTGATAATTTTCATCAACTAAGCTAAAAGCACAACTGCCCTGCTTGCATTAAAGCCGCACTAAACGGTGCAATAAATTTGTGGCCAGCAAATAATTTGACATAATTTCTAAAATACCGAATGCCCACGTTTAGGATCACTGTGAAACAACAAAATTACTTATAATACAAGTGCCCTGCAAGCAGCTATAAAGAGACAGACGGCTGATTTTATCAAATCTTCGTAAAACGATGTAAACTTTCCAAGATACGAAATATCCTTGCTCGAAAACCAAAAGCAAAACCCTGGAAGAAAATGTTCACAAAGACCCTGGGGGTGTCGTAAAAATGCACTCGAAACGGCACATAGTTTGGGCATTTTGAATGCGTGCAGCTTTAGGCATTTACGAAACATATTTGCAAGCAAGTAGTTTCGTCCGGGGCTATTTACACTCGTACAGCCCACGCATTTCGTAATTTGGAAAGCTACTCTAAGATCTTTTAAGATGAATAAATCTTGCAGATTCGGTTATTTTAATCTGGGTGCGAAGCGCAAAGCGTTGGCGGCCGGGTCATCTGTCATGAACGCGACCCAGAGAAATATGTCGCAGTTCTTTCCAACGCGAACACTCGGCATCGTATTTCGAAACAGGGGTCGAAGAATCAAGAAGTCGCGAAACGACTGTAATTTATTTTTCGGACGACAGGAAGCAAAAAATCACGGCCTGTACAATAGGGTATCATGCTATTTTTAGGTGGAAATTTAAAGACCATAGAATCATGATGCTCCATAAAGCGAGAAACTGGATGCTTTTATTATGTGTATTCGCATTCATTATAAGTGGACGGGAACAGGCAGGCCTTTGAAGGCTTTCCTTCGTAGAATGAGCAACGTCAACGATTACACTCACCGAAATATGATGGTGTCCAAATCGAAAGGGTATTCTATGATGCCTGTCGTTGGCGCCCGGGCCCGTAAAACGTCCTGTTCTGTTGGAAGGTAACTCGCGGCTGCGATTCTGTCCAAATCACTGAGATAGCTAAACGGAAACAGAGTTTTGTACATGAGAAATTGAAATACAGGAGTTCGACGCGCACGAATGCAAGTGTGTGTGCAGACCGCTAGGCAAACATAAAATACAAGTGTATATTGCTACACAAGGGAAAGAATATGGGCAATAAAAACAGGGGGAAAGGCATGGCGTGCTTTACGCAAACACAAAACACATCTGCTTGCCGCTCGTATAAAATAATCGCGGTCGAGAAACACCTATCTTATTAAAAACAACACAGTGTTTTCTTGCCTTCTAAAAAAGATAGGTGTCTTCGAATCGCAAGAGGACAAACATAGGTTAAGGCAGAAGTGTATAGGCATACAATTACTTAAATTTCAAGGCAAGGTTTCAGCTTACTATTTGCACGAGTCGCTCAATTGAAATTCTCGCCGTCTGTCATAGCATTCTTGAATCCCACTGTCGTTCCATAGATTTTTTACTGCATCATAATATTCTTTTCGGAACGAGGTTACCGCGTCAGGATCGACACTACGAACGATTGACACGAAATCCTATAGACGGATACAATCGTGCCAAATCAGAAATGTATTCATATTTTAAGCACACAGGCTAAACGCTCAAAGGCGAATAACTCAAATCAAACAAAAAACCAGTGTTGTTTTTTGTAAACAATGCTAGGAGACAGTGTATTTCGTAGCCGAAGGACGAGAGCAGTTCTTACCTCGTTGGAAGGGGTTGCATACGGAATTCTCAGCGTTTCCATTGCCCTTGTCAAACTGTGTATAGCCATAAAAATATTTTGATATACGAGTTTGATATAACCTCTTCGATCATCCTCAGTGTATCCCTGACCGTGAATAATTCTCATTTGTTTGATAAAAGTACTCTTGCCCGATTCCCCAGTACCTAAAGACCGATTTAGTACGAAATATTAGCAGCTGTGGTAACGGCAAACCAGATTTTCAAATGACAACTGTTTGGCTTCAATAGGAAAATACAAGTATAAATGCATACAATAGCTTTATACTTCACTGGCTGTTGAAAACTTTATGACTTATAGAATACGGAATCAAACGCGTGATCCGGCCGCGAGACTTACCCAAAAGCAAGAGTTTTAACTCTCTTCTTGAGTCCTTTTTATCCTTTCTAAGCATTCGCTCGATTTCATCGTTGATTCGCCGCTGTTCCTTAACTTCTTCACTCTCACAGCAGCCAGCGAAGGGCATATTTTCATGTGTTTATGCGGCCAGTATAATATCGTCCCTTCTTGATCGTTGGCTTCCACCAACGATTAAAAACGCCTCCTTGCTTCGCTCGAGCCCGTGTACGAGCAACGAGATGGCTTTAGTCCACAACACACAAGCAGTACTTTAAATCGGAGCGAAAATTGTAAAGTTTTGGTTTAGCTGGGCGTCGGTTAATTCGAACACACACCGATCTCAGTATACAACCAGAGATACTCTGAGCATCACGGGATACATTGACACCCATATTCGGCCCTCGGAAAGCGCCGGCCGTCGTGAAAAGTTCGGCACGTGCACGTGCTTTG
Source organism: Dendronephthya gigantea (assembly GCF_004324835.1). Classification (NCBI taxonomy): domain Eukaryota; kingdom Metazoa; phylum Cnidaria; class Anthozoa; order Malacalcyonacea; family Nephtheidae; genus Dendronephthya; species Dendronephthya gigantea. Next base: position 1,096,905 of record NW_021163034.1, on the reverse strand, counting down.
GGATCGTTCCAGAAAGATGCATGTTGTTACAATTGCGAACAATTTGCGACAAATTCCCGAATTCGAACAAGTTTTCTGGAAATTGTGACATCGCTCATGAAGTTAGCATGATTGTTAAATGTAACCGAAGATTACTAATATTATTAACAATATTTTTTACATTGCTTGCCGTTTGAAAAACTGTCTTCAACTAACTTTGTAAGACGTTTGTACACTTGTTAGTCTTGTTTGAGTACCCCGCGTCAGTCGCGTGAAATTTGCGTGACTGCCTGAAGGCGCATCCTGAAAGAAAGCTTTGGTAAATAAAGATTAATTTTGATATTCGATAAAAATGTGAAAAATCTCAGTTTTAAGTTTCAAGTGACTGCATGCAAATCACCTTCCGCAATGTTATTGTCCGGACTGTTCATGCATGCAAATTACGCCTATAAAATTTCTCGAAAACTTTGAAAATACAATGTTTTATATAGCAAGTAAGAACTGAATATAATGTAGTTACATGCATTTAAAATGCTCCATGTCGTATGCACAGCAATTGAATGTAACTCATATTTTTGCTGCCCAAACCATCAAATGGACTAATCAAATAAGTCAATTATCTTGCCTCTAATTTTCCATCCCTTGCGAGTTGTGATCACGATTTTTTCGAGGCCCTCAGACACACCTAAACCCTGCAATAACACATGCCATAATTAGAATCTGAAATTTAGAAAACATATTATTAATATTAGAGCACGGCCTACGGCGAGCAACTCGCGCTCTGCGTTAGTAGGAAGTTAGGAACCACGATAGAAGGCATTTAGATATCTGGGGTCGGTTGCATAAAACTCTTTAACTACATTTTGCATTGTTAGGCCCTCCGCACACGTGAGCTATCAGCTAAGCTAAAGACCTCACGAGGCAGTTAGCTCAGCTCGAAAACCATCCGCACACGTGAGAAACTTGCCTCTCGAGGCGAATTCCTCACGAAAACTATCCGCACACGAGAGTAACTTGCTGAGCTGACAGCCACGCGTGGTCTTATTAGAGGCTGTTTACATGAGCCCGGTTACCCGAGATTCAACGAAGCGTGAGAGAACTTTGAGGTATTGAAATAAGTCTTTATTACACCAAACGCTATTGTTGTGGTGATTTTACGACTGCCAAGATCATGTCATCTGCTCATTTCAATACCTCAAAATCATCTCACGCTTCGTTGAATCTCGGGTAACCGGGCTCATGTAAACAGCTCCTTACTCACGTGTGCGGCGGGCTTAAAATCCTAGTTAACTCAGAAATACACGACTCTGATTGGCCAATTCTGTCCTTACTTACAGTTAAAAGCTAACTTGTCTTTTATACAACTTGCCTCTAAATTTGTTTGAATTGGGCGGGAAGCTAAATCAAGTAAGGTTGGGCTTTGTAAGGACCACAACAAAGCTGCTTTCCACTTACCCGTTTTTCATACGCACGTACACGCACGTAGCAATCTAAATCTTTTTGTTATCTTTGTGAATAATTCGAAAGAACTTAGTTTTCCGCTTTAGTATATGCACTTGTTGACCTAGATGTGGGATAATAAAAATTTAGCGGAAACATTCAAAATTTTCCGTGGGTGTAAGTACGTAAGGAAGTCAGCAGAAACGAGTCATACGACTCTTAACTAAGCCAGGGTCCTAAGTGGGGAACGCTATTATTATATAGGTAAGTGTCTACATGAGTCAGCAATGGGGTTACAATGAGACATTGCCTCCAATCGTTTTTGACCTGGAAGATGTTTGGGATTTGCCCAACAACCACATCAAGCTATTTGCGACATTTTACCCCTTTTCAGTTTCGACACACCTGAGATTACAACCGCCTAGCAAAGGTCTGTGTTCAGGCTAACACAACCGCCTCTCTTACTGACACTTCCTAAATTACTGATTTACTCAAATGTTCACATTACTCCTCCGTCCCTGTAATCAACGGTCCACTCTTGGTACTGCCGACGGCCAAATTCTAGAGGCTAAGCACTTGTGGGGACAACCCACCGACGCATTTGTCTGGAAACTGATTGTCATTGATAAAAAAAAACGACGACTTATTTCCGCTGTCGCCATTTTTCCATCACGCAAGATGTCACGCACGGAAATTTTTTGCGACAATACTTGTAAACAACTGAAGAAACAGAATCATTAGGTTTGACCTTTGGATGATTTCATTCATTTTTGCTAATGTATAATTACTTTTATATAAATTTTATATTATAAGAACTTAGACGGTTTTATACGTTACGTGCTCGGTAGTAAAAATTAGTCTGTTATGAATGTCGATTTTACATCAGGATTGGCGTTACAAAATTGCAGTTTCTTTGTCATAAAGACTTTTTACTTACGTCTTTCTTAAATAGTCATTGTTATTGGCACTGTAATCGGGTTTTCCCCCGCCACCAATTCTTAGTTTATAGTAGTGCCGGTGCAGACAATCGAGTCACTGGCATTGTAGTTTCGGGAACGTATGTTGATTAACAATACAGTAATTAATTGGATACTGAATCATGTAATCATTTGTACAAACGGATGTACTGTACAATTGCAACCAACCATGGGGCTGATTGCCGCAGCTGGATAGCGAGTGCTACACGCCTTGTTATGAAAATTCCTAGACATCGTGACTTGATGAGGAGAGTAGCTCGTTTATACTTTTAGTTGACTTTATGGAATAGTAGAAACCTTACGTTGAACTCTCTCTAGGGGGAGGGGGCAGCTTTCCCTCCCCCGCCCTAGCGCTGGGCACGACTCTACAAGCACTCGAATAGTATCAAACTTGTCCCCCTTTTTAGGCGAAATCTGTCCCATATGTCATTATTTTACTCCCGGTTATCGAGTCCATGTGAAGCAATCAATTTATCACTCGATTAAACAGCGTGTATGAAATCATCAGTCAAACTACGGTCAAACTCCGAATCCCGTCTGTTGCACGAGTACTTGAGTACTCGCGTTGCATCATCTAATCACACGACCTTTGGATAAAAGCCTCTTTTGCACTGTATTCCATTACTGAAAATGCTAGCAACATAGCATGTACATATGCATAAAACTTGCTAGGGCACCGGTTTTAACCGTGGTGTGCCAATTCATTTAGTGTAGCGTAAACGGGACTTAAATATGGTATTACAACAGTTGACCAAAGGTAGTAACGGTGCGATGGTCATGCGGTCGTCCGCTTTGACGACGAACCATGAAACAGAAATTTTAGAACTGACACCTCATGACTGAAAATATTATATATGCCGTCATAGGTAGCCGTATGGCTGATGACTATTTTTCCAGCATGCACTCGAAGACCGTTTAATTAACATTCCAGGCCATTTATTATACTAGAGTGATCTTGAATCAACATAATTTTGCGTTCGTTTGGCCTATCATTTCCTGGTTGAAGTGGAGGAGTGGTGAGAGCGAGATTTGCGGTGCATCAGGGGATGTTTGGAACAATTTTGCATATGGTTCCAAAAACCGGCAGTTCCAATGATGCATTGTCACTATCGTCAGTCTTCTGTTCAGCTTCTCAATACTGTACAGTGAAAAAAGTCGACAGCTTGTAGGTAACCAAAGACTGATAAACTCAACCCAGGGCCCTATCGACGTCGCTATTTTCATGCACCGAAAAGAGATTTGTGTTTGAACTCATTTGCATTAGGTACCGGTTCGGCGCATGGAAAGAGCGACGTTTGACCTAGGCATAAGGTTGAGTAATCTGTGTGTACCTAACTGACAAGCTCAATGACAATGGACTTCATGGAGTTCAAGCGAGGTTTTAGTTATGCACAAATATGTCAAACTTATCGTCAAACATTAACATTTGCGATTCGCCAACGTAATTCTTGCGGAATTTTGACTTCTGCTGAGCCCTGTCAGATCTTGAGGTATTCGTCCGCATATTTTCAAAAATTCCTTTCATAGACGTTGTTTTTATTCGCTTGAAGTGCGGGTCCTTTGAAATATAACGAATATCTGTATTTCGCTACAGACAAGTGAAAGTGTCGGGGTGGCTGGACCTTTCAACCGAAAAGACGAATTGCCGGAATTGGTTGCTATTTGAATTGGTCTGAAATCTGAATTTATTCCTGATTCGATGTTTGATTGAAACAATTTAAATGTTATTGACTTAAGTAAAATAATTAAGATTCCACGAATTGAGAAATGCTTAGAACTGAACTGATATATTACTGATTAAATCTACCCACATATATCTCTGCACATTTTCGCAAGGACAAGGACATGCGCAGTCGCATTTTACCAGATCGGAGGGCAGTGCGTATGTACTTACAACATGGAAATGCAAAGCTGGTGTAGACTGTATATCGTCAAGGCTGTGTATCTATAGACCTTTTTATAATGATGTCGTCTTTTTCATAATGCGGAACTGAGTATGATGTTACACGAAGTACGATCGATCAGACTTCCGCGTTTGACGTCATTATAAGAAAGGCCTATTGTATCGTCTCCATTGACGCCCACGGGACTTATTCTCTTAGGACCTCTTCTCCTGGGGCGTACTCGTCGGGTCCTTTTTTATGAAGGGTGCATGGGTGGGCTTTGAAAGGAGGGATATTGATTGAGACAGGAGGCTGCAAAAATATGATAATTTTTGTAATACCTATATGGCGTAGGTACTAAAAGGTATTAAAATCCACTTTATGCAACAATTGTATCAATTCTCAGCCAAATCGGTTTAACAGTTGCAGAGAATTCGGTACACGTAGACTGATAACGATTCCAAAATTCATGCAGTTTTTTTCTTGACCGGCGAAATCACGAGAACAAAAGGAATAAAAGAGATGTATAAGAACAATCTCGTGGCTATAGTTTTTCCGTATGGGGAACGCTCTCGTTCATCAACCCTAATTGCACTTTCATCGACTCTAATCCACTTCGAGCATTAGCAGGTTGAGCAGAAAACAACACTTTGATACCGCAGTTGACGTAGATCATTTTTTTGTTTTTGTTATGTTTGATAATATGCTTTATCAGACCTCAGCTTCAACCACTTATTGAGTCTTATTCACGTTTGTCGCTGAGAGATAAGAAACTGACGGTCGCTTGCCAACCCTTACGTCTTAACAACTCACTTTTCCATCGATTGTGTATTCAATCTTTCAGAGCTGGAGTTTCTTTTCCACTTTTCTTCTCCGATGATAAACCCTATCTTCACATAAACTATATACTTGGCATTCACTTTGATTTCAGTCACAAACACATTGTTCCCCTTTCGACCTTTTCCCGTTCTGAATAAAAAAGTACAAGTTTCCCTTCTTTTACTGAAAACTTTTCATTCCACTAAAGATAAGATGGCTAAATTGATAAAAGTACTGCTCATTAGAGCTGTTTTCAAATAAATTTGTCAAAGCCTTCGGGACCAATTGGTCAAGAGGTGGGACGCGTTGTTCATTGATTGGCCTCAGTACTTTTTGAAACTTCATGAGATTTTCATTGATTGCTATCACGAAGCTAGTTTTCGAGCCTGCTGGATTAATATAAGAGATTGGTGGTATAGCGGTTTGTTGAAAAATTCTTGAAAGCAACAAAAACTGCTGAGATGTAGATCTAACAATTGATAAAGATTAAAGAGAGACTCTACTCTAAGAGTATACTAATCAAGGCTATATCAGCCACTGGGGGGTAATTTTAAAGATAGGACTATCAGTATGACATAAAAGGACCCACTGCTAAATATGCCTTAAGTGGATAATTGATATACTTAGACAGTTATATTATCTGTCTCGAGATTGTTCATATGTCGTGTGACTTGTGGACATGCAGGCATACCAAATATCACAAGATTTTTTACATCATTTTTTATGTGTTTTTTCTTGCTCGTTTTTTTCTATTATATTAACGATAAGTTTTGGTGACCTTCAGAAACCTTTCCGGTTAAAACTAAAAACGCTCTGGTCATGCCGGCACAAGGTAACGTTTCTCGCTGTGGTTTTCGCTGCTCAGAAACCTAGATCTGGTCTGGACCAGGTCTAGGACAAGTCCATAGGTAATATGTGGGTTTACACTGTCGTTCTTGCTGATGTTTTTGGATAGCTAACAAAATTGACAAAATACTTGGTACAAGACCCAAACACGCCGAAAAGTGCATGGTAACACTGAGTTCCGGATCCAATACAGTTTATACCATCAAGATCAATCAATTTATACCACCTGAAAATTGATTAGGACTATCTAGGTAAAGTTCACATAAAAAAAATCAGGCCACCTTCTGTTGGTCTGGTTCATCGTGGCCCAGCCAGATAAACAGCATTTATATACTTGGGCCTAGACCAGGTCCAGGCCAGGTCAAAGCGCGTAGTGTAAACGTGGCTTTAGAACAAGTATGGGCAAATGGAATGAGAATTTCCTTAATCGCTTGCAACGGACAATAGAAATAAGCAAAACATATTGCCCTGATACAGCAAAGTTTGTTTGCTTCAAAAGTCTCCTGCGCCGAACAAGCGCATTTAAACAATAGTTAATCAATTGAGATGCCTCATTATCTATTGTTGTTAATGCGTTCAGCACATGAGAAGCACGACTTTTGAAACAGACCTTAAGCCTGGTTTCCATATGACGCCGACGTCGGTAAAGTATTATTGTCGGTGATTACTGATGAGTGAAATCTTTTGTCTTTCTGAAATCATTTTCTCCTTGGATGATTACAGACAATGAGTCGGCGACAGGTCGGCGTCATATGGAAACCAGGCTTTACTGTTAGGTGTGATCGATGCATAAAGTGCATTGTCCGTTGGAATGTTCTTTGAGGTAATAAAAGGTGGTTGATTCGGGAAGAAACTCAAACTTGGGACTTTCGAAGAGGGAAGAATCACTCGAAGAAGTTTAGGGAAAAGTTGTAAGAATTCTGCTCAGGTACATGGTCGTGGTTGGTTTAAAGAATTTGTTGGCTTGATCTTTGGCTTTGCAAATTAATTCTTCGTCGGGTTGATTTGAATAGCCAGAAGACATTAGCAACTGAAGGCATATTCTTGCCGATTTTCACTGCTATATCTTGTATATTTCGATTCAAAATGTGAAGTGCAAGTGAGCCGTTAACTTGATTTTGTTCTTCCTTCCTTATTTCATTTCAGAACTACGACAGTACGGCGCCGAAAGACCAGCGGGAAAGGCGAAACACAAACGCTTGCTCGCAGCGAATAATAGGTATTGTTCTATTAATATATTGTGTATTTTGAATTTATGACTTGAAATAACACGTTTGTACAGGGTGGGCGAAACTAAAATATAGTTTAGTCGAAGATTTCAAACTTTATCCTAAATTTTTCCCAAGAAATGGTTGAAACCTACCCGTTTGGCACACCGAGGCGTGTGTTTTCCGTACACGGTTGTCGTATCGTGAATATACTCGTCCGTCAGTGCTTTTATGCTATGCTATACTCGACATGTGCAGTGTGCTGAGTTATAAGCAAGTCACTTTAACTAGGCTTTATATGTCCATGAATTTCTTGTTTTACCGAAATTTTCTTTTTTCAGAAAGAAAAAATCGTCGGACTGGAGAGATGTGGGATCTGCCTTGAGATATGCACGCAAATACAAAACTCGATTTCGGTGCATGAAAATATGCATGAGTAAAATTGCATGGGAGTTGGCTTTTTGGCTGAGATATACTGAACACTCTTCTGTTTACCTCCTTGATTTTCAACTTTTCGGATTACGATTTTGCATGGGTTGACCTGGTCGTGTCAAGTGCATGCGGAGTAAATACAAGTGATTCTGGGGCCCCATCACTTGTATTTTCTCCATCTTGAACGACAATAGTGCGGACTGAAAAACTATCCCTCACAGAGCGCCTAAAACATAAAAATGCATGAGAAATTGTGTTTCTAGAAGGAGATAATAGTCGAGTGTTTTAGTTTTCTCAGGACCATGAAAAAAAACGATGATTATTTCCTACAAAACGTGCATGATATTTTGGATATTTTGTATTTGCGTGCTCAATCGAAGGCCTTGGACAAGTGGCGGAAGAGATGTTGGAAGTTTGTAATCGGGTTTTAAGTGCTTATTTTAAATGCTTTATACATAAGTGACATTTCTCGTTTGGAAACTTATGATATCAAAATTTTGTATCTGCGCTAAAGGATCAGATGATGGATCGTCGCAGGATCAGGTGATGCATGGAGGATCGTCGCAGGATGAAATGATACATGGAGGATCGTCGTAGGAGAAGATGATGCATGGAGGATCGTCGTAGGAGAAGATGATGCTGGAGGATCGTCGCAGGATAAGATGATGCATGGAGGATCGTCGCAGGATCAGATGATGGACGACGAGACAGGTGCACAAGTGGAAGCTATAGTGAGGTACATACTATAGATATATCAATTAGAGTAATGCTTGTTAGTGCATGATTTATTCTTGGATTGATTCCTCGTGGTGGTCTAACCTGATATATTCACACATCAAGTGACAATTAACCCTTTTCGACAATGCATGATAACCAATTTCTTACAACTCTTATGAGAGGTTTTCGAGGTTTCTCGATGAAACATTCCTAGTTTTGTCACTTGCGTGTGAACGACTTAACAGCTGCCGAGCTGCGGAAGATGCATGATGGCTTTAAAGCGTTGAAATGAATGCACGAAATGCAATTAGCATGGCTGTGGCGCGCACGCAACGAGAAAATATTATCAAATTCGTATTGGCCTAATTTTAGATTAATACGAAGATATTCAAGAGTACTTATATGATTATATAAGTTTCTCTGTTTAGTCAGTTATAATGCGACCGTTTTGAAGGACCGTCCGTCAGTGGCAACAAAAATTATACTTTGCACTTTCAACATTTAAATTCGAAATATTGAAGTTTGAAATTGAAGAAAAAAATATTATTCGATGTTTAGACATAAGCACTCTTCTGTTTCCCTTAATTGCCGGTTGGTATTAATTTTTTCGCATTGTGCATGGTTTTCCGGTTAAACTCGACTCTCGAGCATGAAGGAAATAAACGTTATCTAATATAGTTTTAACTAACTTGATGAGATCTCTATAACAAGAAAAATATACCTCTTTATTATTACATGACATATTACATTGCATGATAACTACACTTATACAAATGGGGGTATCTGGGGGTTTGCGTTTAACAGGTAACTGTAGGTTCATATTGTATAGTTACCCTCTTGCCTTGAATTTAAATCAGTTTAAAGAATAGCCTTTGTATTTTGACACACTTACTATGTTTTTTAATTCCTTGCACGCCACACCGTCGAGATAACTGAAGAATGCACAACTGTTTGGAATTGTAAAGAAGAACGCAATTGTTTGGAATTGGCAAAGAAGAACGCAACTGTTTGCAATGGAGCAAGGAAGCAAAGAGGCAAGTGAAATTTCGTTACACTTTTTACAGTTTACAAAAGGTAATTAATTATACGGTGCCAAAGGCAGAGCACATTATTGATTAGCCGTATTGAGTAAATTGCATGTTGAGCCAGATTACGTTTATTTCCTCCATTTTCGGTCAACAGTTAACCAGAGCGTATAAAAGATGATGCTGATGATCAGTGCATGAGATGCATGTCATAAGAAGGGTATAGTTGAAGAGTGTTGTTGTCTAAATCGGTTTCAGATGAAAAAGCATGCAAGTCGTGAATAATGAATAATTTCTTTTCAAAATTCCAGAAAGCACGATCATAAAATGAGCGTATTTGAATAACTGAAATAATTTTTGTTGCCATTGTCGGACAAAGCGCAGTGTTAAAAATTCCTAATAGCCTGTTGTTTTGCAATTGATGGTATATGCGCGCTGCGGACGGTTAGACCACCACCCGGATTCAATTGTAAAAGCTCAAGAATTGCATACCAATATGCAATTCCTGGGACACTCAATTCGGATGAGCGAAGCAAAGAACGGTTAACTATAAATGAAACGTGAACTGTCATTGCAAACGATTTCTGAATGAAAATACCAAATTCGGACAGCCGGTCAGGTGACCTGAAATTCAGGTTACCTTTTGGAGGGTTTTTCTCCGGGCACTCCGGTTTCCCTCCTTTTCGTTTGGCTTTAAAAACAGTGTCCATGTCTGGGGCCAAACGTTGTTATGGTGAGAAGATTTCTTGAACATTTTACAAAATCAAGCAACCCTATTTGTACATGAACGGTTAAAAACGCGAGTGTTTGGCTTCTGGGTTAGATTCCCAGAACACTGCATAAAACTAAAAGAAGAAGCTTGTTGAGACTAGTGTGGGAGACCGAGCTATAGACGCCGATATATTTATTATAGTATAATACAAATTATTCCTTGCATATTCAAATGTAGAAAATCGTTTTAATAGAATTGCCTTTTAACCGGCAAAGATTAAATTTCACAATTTTACAATATTTACATATAAAAGTGAAAATTAATAGACTATTTCACATAGTAAGTATATATTTAGTATGAACTACCAAGTTGAGAAATGTTGGCAAGGATGAAAGTGTTCTTATAGCGATCAGTTTTGCATTTAGGTGAGATGAAAATATGTCCTCAAAGATCACAACTAAATCGCTTTTTGATCGGCAATAGACAGTTAAAATGATGATTTTGATTTTTTTCAATGTAGTTGAATAATTTAGCTCCCTGAAGCTTCAGTTTTCTCGGCGTTCTTTCAGGCTGGATAAAATGGCGTTTTCCATCTACAATCCCAACTCTTTGATTCCCATTTTACTATGGTGTATGGTCTAGAACTAGAAGAAACGTTTTTTTGATACAAATTTCCTCATATTCGTGTCTGGTGCTGTGTTGAGGAACTTATAATATTAGCAATGAAATCTCCGTTTGACTCGGCCCTCGGGATCTATTTTTCCTGCCGTACTTTAGATCTTTGTTGGCAAAAGTCAAAATCCTGTATTTTGCGACTTGCGACAGACAGTCTTGGTTGCCCTGGGTATCGTGAGGGCACCGAAACTTTGCATTTTTAGGGAGATTTAGCATGAGGACGTGAACGTCAGAGATGATGTGAAAATGGCGAAAAAATGGCTATCTATAGACTTATGCCACCCTCGTACCCAGGGTACCTCGTTGCCAAATCTGAAATGACCTTTGACCGCAGTAATTTGCTGAAACTCCCGTCACGTGCAAAATCAGTGTAGCAAATTATTTTAGATTTGTCTACCTGCCGTATGGACCAATGAGAAGCGAGAACGATGTAAATAAGCGGAAATTGAACGTAGCGATCAATATTTTATATTTCGAATGAAACATAGCACGCTTTGTTTGCTTTTTCGAGCCAGTTTCACACCAACAATTCACCGATTTTTGTCGCGTTCATCTTTTACGCAGCAGGCACGAAAAATGGTGAAACCAAACGCGAAAAAAGTTATCAATTTTGCCCCAGGACCGGCGAAGATTCCTCAAGAGGTATTAAATCGAGTATATCTCGTGTGTACTTCTAGTTATCTTGCTTTTGTGAAAAGTTTAGTTTAGCAAGTGTAAAACGTTTAATCATAACGGTAGTACCCGTACGTAGGTTTGTCATAACAGAACAGTCATGATAGAGAGATGATCTTTGCGAAATAGTCAAACGACTTTAGTCTACGAATATAAAATTCTTCGACATTTTTTTAGTTTATTGTATACAATGCCCTCTTACAAATATTTATGAGGACAGTGGTGCTCTTGATCCTGATCTGGGTAGATTATAAAACCGGAGTATCTTTGAAGCGGCTGGACATGCAAATCCTTTCTTTACATATTGTTTTTTACTTTGGCTACAAAGTGAAATGGATGGTTTGCATAGCCAGTAGTGAGTCATTAAATCTGCAACTGAGGCTTGTATGCATCAGATCACCAGGAATGAAAGCTGGTATTTATAATTGTAGGTCCTTATCCATGCTCAAAAAGAAATGCTAAATTATGATGACACTGGTGTCAGTATTTTGGGTAAGAAAGATTACAATTTCTCTCATTTTTATGTTATTTTCATCAGCTAAGTTATGTCTGGATTGTTGGTCAGAATACCAATAATATTATTGGATTCCAATAATTACAAATAACAGGTCATGCATTTCATTTGACCTATGACATTATGTTGTTAGAACTCAGCCATCGGTCAAAGGAGTATGCAGCTCTAAATCAAGAAGCCATTGATAACATTAGAAAGATTCTGTAAGTGAAATCACCAAAAAGAGCACAATCTGAGTTAGATAGATTAAAGTCCCCACAAATGCTAAAGTGCTTCATTTTTCTGATATGATTGCACAGAGATGTTCCTGACAACTACAAGATCCTTTTCTGTCAAGGAGGTGGATATGGACAGTTTTCATTTGTCCCAATGAATTTGATGAAGGGTGATTATTCATTATTCATTTTATTAAAGTTAATGCATTACAGTATTTAAATTGCCACAACCCATAATTAATAATGTCGATAATCGATTTTCACTAAAAAGGTTTGTCTTTATGGTAAACTTTTTTTCAGAGGGAGGCAGTGCTGACTATATTGTCACTGGAACATGGTCATCTAAAGCTGCAAATGAGGTAATTAGATGTATAATGTAGGTATTGGATCCCATGGACCAACAACATACCGATCAGATTAGATAACATATGATATTGCATGAAATTATTGTTTAAAGCCCGTCACACATGTGAGCTATCAGCTGAGCTAAAGACCTGGCGTGGCTGTTAGCTCAGTAAGTTACTCTCGTGTGAGGATAGTTTTTCATAAGGAATTCTCCTTGAGAGGCAAGTTTCTCACATCTGCGGATGGTTTTCAGGCTGAGCTAACTGCCTCGCGAGGTCGTTAACTCAGCTGATAGCTCTTGTGTGCGGGCTTAAAAGTTTTAATGTGTTTATGAAACAGGAAGCTCAACATTTGAAACAGAGACATTCATCCTGAAGATTCCCTCCAATCTTTGGAGATTTGTAATATAATCTATAGTGATGTAGATCTTCCTCATACATATCCACTTTTAGTAAAAATTATCCCCCTTGGAAATAGATGTAATTATCAATGACTCAATAACCAATGATATAATTATCAATAACCTTTCAATGCAGGCTGCAAAATATGGTCAAGTCAATTACGTTTTTCCAAAGCCTAAGATGTTCACCGGTAAGTAATGAGTTTTAGAATTCAAAATCTTACACAACCAGCCTTACATCAGATGTCTAGTCTGTCCTATGATACATACTTTAAGTGATAATGAATCATTCTATCATGTGTTTTCGGCCTACAATTGTGGGCTAGTACCTTTAAGTTTTAAAAGCAGAAAAATATATTAAAACTGTTGTATGTTATCTCAATCTTACCTAATTCTTTACCTAACACTTTATCAACTTGATGTGAAAATCGAGGTTGTCATGCAAGCTGCCAAAAGTGATTAGCATAGAATGTCTTTAGACAAATCAAAATTAAATAATATTCGTATTGAAACATATCATCGTTCTGTTGCGAACATTGCTCTGTCAAGGTCCACTACTTGTTTCTGGCGTTTTGGTTGTTCAGACTTCAAATACTTCAATGTCTATGACCACGTGACCGTTTCCCGCCAGAGTTTTTCCCGCCACACAGGGAAGATCCTGAAATCGATGTTGAACGCTTACATTAGTTACATTTTCTGTGATTTAGCAATCCCCGATGAAAAAGATTGGACATTGAATAAAGATGCCTCGTATGTCTATTACTGTGCAAACGAAACAGTCCACGGTGAGGAAAGATCGCCTTCAACTACTCCATCTATCAGTTTTAATTTAATCCAACGTAACAAATTGACATTGCAACTAAAAAAGAAAAGTCTAAATATTGAGATGAGGTACATGAGGGGGAGGATGGGGAACACTAATGACAGATGGGGTTAGCGTGCTGGCTCTTACCCTCTAACAACAGCCTGGGATAACGTCTGGTACTCGCTTACAAAAGCAATGTCCTTTTGAACTCATGTAAGCGTCCAGTCGAAAAAAATTCCATGATCTTCAAAATTCAAATCTATTCTCCAAAACTTTATCGCCGTTATTAAAAGTAGCGAGAAAAATCAACACAAAGCCTGTAAAAATATATAAGAAAGCCAGATATGGTTTCAACAGGCTATATATTGGGTTTGAAATTCCAGTAATAGCACACTAATTCAGGTCATATATTGTCTATTACAGGAGTCGAGTTTGATTTTATACCTGAGACCAACGGAGTACCCTTAGTTTGTGATATGTCTTCCAACTTTTTGACGAGGCCCGTGGACGTCTCAAAGGTAAATCTATGATATATTTGATGCAATAGTGTTTTTTTCGGGGTCGAAATACGACGGAAACTTCTTTGCTTTTATAGTTTGGATGCATCGTTGCTGGCGCTCAAAAGAACGTCGGATGCCCCGGAGTGACGGTTGTAATTGGTGAGTGAAGCAACTTGTATAAGCAACTAAAGCTCAGAGTTGCAAAAAAGCTGTGGGTACGCAGGTACCACCCGGAGGAAGG